>NC_137676.1:1126662-1131662 GCF_963989245.1 Nansenia antarctica
CGACCACCGCCCCCCGACCACAACAAGACCACGACCACCTCCCCCCGACCACAACAACACCACGACCTCCTCCGCCCCCCGACCGCAACAACACCAGGACCTCCTCCGCCCCCCGACCGCAACAAGACCACGACCACCGCCCCCCGACTGCAACAAGACCACGACCTCAGCCCCTTGACCACAACAACACCACGACCTCCGCCCCTGACCACAACAAGACCACGACCTCAGCCCCTGACCACAACAACACCACGACCTCCGCCCCTGACCACAACAAGACCACGACCACCGCCCCCTGACCACAACCACCGCCCCCTGACCACAACAAGACCACCGCCCCTGACCACAACAAGACCACCGCCCCCTGACCACAACAAGACCACGACCACCGCCCCCTGACCACAACAAGACCACCGCCCCCTGACCACAACAAGACCACGACCACCGCCCCCTGACCGCAACAAGACCACGACCACCGCCCCCTGACCGCAACAAGACCACGACCACCGCCCACTGACCACAACCACCGCCCCCTGACCGCAACAAGACCACCGCCCCCTGACCGCAACAAGACCACGACCTCAGCCCCCCGACCACAACAAGACCACGACCTCAGCCCCCTATCTCTGACCCATAACAATAACAACAACAACAACAATAATAATAATCCTGCAAACGTTGCTGCTCAATGTGCTCCAATCATTATATAATCATCATTTAAATGGTAAAATGGTAAATGGACTGCACTTATATAGCGCCTTTTTGCTGCTCCGTTTACAACGGCCTCTCATTCACCCATTCACACACACATTCACACACCAATGGCGGCAAGCTGCCATGCAAGGCGCCGGCCCGCTCACTGGGATCAATTTGGGGTTCAGTGTCTTGCCCAAGAACACTTCGACATGTGGCCAGCCGGGGCTCGAACTGCCGATCGGGCAATATTAAAAAGATGGGTTTTTAGTTCTAGTGTTAATGACCCCATCCATGGCTGTTCTAGTGTTAATGACCACACACACACACACACACACACACACACATACACACACACACACACACACACACACACACACACACACTCACACACACTCAGACAGACAGACAGACAGATAGACAGACAGACACACAGACACACAGACAGACACACACACACACACACAGACAATGTGAGAGAAAATTATTATATGTAATAAGCTACATTTAAGATTCAAACTCCATCATCTTAAATTGAATATCTACAGCAAGCTATAGAAAATGATTTCCTGTTGTCACACAATGAAACCAGTTTCTCTACTTGAAGCTTGACATTGGCTAGACAACAGACACATTTAAATGATTACAATGACCTGATTGCTCTCTTTCACTTCTGACCTGCATCTGAATGGACTAAGCCACCTAGAACAGTGTTGGACCTTTGTGTTCCCCAGACCCAGTACTCTAGGACCAGACTAAACCAGGTATAGCCTTTGTGTGCCTTTTCCACCTTTGTGTGTCTAGGAGAAAGTGGGGGCCGATTCCCCCTTAACCTTCATCCCCCATCATCTTCATCCATGTACAAACTCACACCCCTTGCTCATGATTGGTCTAAACCTCACCCGAGGGCGGACCCCTTACCTAGGGGTACCTGAGTGCATAAATATTGAGACGTAATGAATGATGTGGACTTTTTGAGAGGAACTTTGAATCGTTCAGATGCGTCTGGCGAACCTGTAAACTTCCTCCTTCTGCAGAAGAATATTAAATATCTTTTCTTATACATCTTGAAACGAAACAGGCTGCCATTATTGATAATTTGCTCTAACAACAGACAGACAGACACACACAGACAGACAGACAGACAGACAGACACACAGACACACAGACACACAGACAGACAGACAGACAGATAGACAGACAGACAGACAGACAGACAGACTGAGAGACAGACAGACAGACAGACATACATACAGACAGACAGACAGACAGACTGAGAGACAGACAGACAGACAGACAGACAGACAGACAGACAGACAGACACACAGACAGACAGACAGATAGACAGACAGACAGACAGACAGACAGACTGAGAGACAGACAGACAGACAGGCAGACAGACAGACAGACAGACAGACAGATAGACAGACAGACAGGCAGACAGACAGACAGACAGACACCTGGTGTGTTTAACACTGCGTGTGGTGTGTTTGTGTTTGTTTCAGGATGCAGCAGAGCGTCTGTCTCTGTTCACGGCGGAGGAGGAGGTGTTTGCCTTCCAGAGGACCGTCTCCCGGCTGACGGAGATGCAGACGGAGATGTACTGGACCCAGGGGGGCACACACACATAGACGACCCGGTGTCACCTCACACACCCGGGGTCAATTAGGGTCACCTCACACACCCGGGGTCAATTAGGGTCACCTCACACACCCGGGGTCAACTAGGGTCACCTCACACACCCTGGGTCAACTAGGGTTACCTCACACACCCGGGGTCAATTAGGGTCACCTCACACACCCGGGGTCAACTAGGGTCACCTCACACACACCCGGGGTCAACTAGGGTCACCTCACACACACCCTGGGTCAACTAGGGTTACCTCACACACCCTGGGTCAACTAGGGTCACCTCACACACCCTGGGTCAACTAGGATCACCTCACACACACTGTAACAGGTTCGGGCACAGAGGGAGACAGACAATAGGCTGGGTAGTTTTTACAAGCGGGTTTTTATTACGGGAACAGCCGTTCTGGAGTTTCAGTCAGGTTGAGCCTTGCTCAAGCGAGAACGTCTCTGCCCGCTTCTCAGCCCGACCCTTTCGGTCGCGGCTCCCCGGCAGCGCTCGTCCGTCCCTCGCTCCCTGACACTCCGCTGCTTCTCCGTTCTGGTATCCCCGCTTCTGGTACCCTCGTTCTGGTATACTGCTTTGGTTTGTTACTCCGTCCTCGGGCTCCTCAGTCCGACTACCCCCTTCTGGGGAACAAAGCCACACGTTAAGAGCGCGCGTTGATGAGGATCCGATTGGCATCAGCCGATGCCAATCGGACCCTCATCCCTTCACCAACTGTCCTATAGCTCCCCCTGCCGGTCGGAACGCGTCATGTTCCCCACACACACCCTGGGTCAACTAGGGTCACCTCACACACCCGGGGTCAACTAGGGTCACCTCACACACCCTGGGTCAACTAGGGTTACCTCACACACACCCTGGGTCAACTAGTATTTGTGACACGTTCTAACGCTTTGGTCCTCATGTCGGGATCCGATGTCATGATCAGACTTTTCTTTCGAAAAATGTGAATACATTTCCGCGTTGTTGAAAATCAACGACACGTCGCTAGTCAACTAACACAGCTTGTTTTGTGAGCCTGCTAACAATGTAAAGTAGTGTTATAGTTAACTAGGTAGCAGAGGGGATTACTCACCCAATCCATTGCGTTGTTGCAGTGTTTTGGCTCGACTAGCGAGTTTGTGTTGTGATTCTCAACACATGTTGAAACGTAGTTCCGTGTTTCAAGTCTGAACATTTTTATTGGTTGCTGATATGAGGACCAAAGCCTTAGAACATGTCACATTTGAAGACCTTTCAAAGATTGGAGTCTGCCCGGAGTGCCGTATGGGCGGGGTTAGGAATTTTGGGGCTGTTCCCATTGGTTGGTTAACACAATCAAGTACAGGTCCGCGACGGCAACAGAGACAGGCAAGAGGAACCATGACCTCTGACCCCTGACGACTAGAGTAGCCCTACAACACAACGACCAAGCCGACACACCTCACAAAACCAAGATGGCGGCGTGTCACATACTGATACACCGTGGTGAATGACAGAGTAAACACTCCCACTGACGATAACACCCGAGTATCATGAAACACCCCCAAACTTACCTCATACAATACTTACATGGGAGTGCAGCATGTTTCATATGTTTCATCTGTTCTAGGATGTTCTAAAGTAGTAAAGTGGAACGGAGGGTAATTAGCGAAGGCCTACAGAACAGGACAGGGGGAGGAGCCACCATGAGAGAGCTGAAGGGAGAGGGAAGGGATGAGCAACAGCTCTGAACAAGAGTCCAGTGGATAACTACTGCCCCCTGGTGGTTGGTATCAAACTGTGCCACGAAAAAAATATATATATCTATAAACTTAAGAAATAACACGGCCCAGGATTTTTCCTGATGACTTGACCAGGAAACACTCTGGGCCCTATTTAAGATCATATGTAACATGCATGTGGCTAATAATAAATAAACCATTTACATGAACCTACGTGTATTGTCCTTCTTTCTCAGACGCCGAACTGAGAGGAACTCATCACGTGATTCACCGCGTTGTAATAATAAACTAAATAAACATTGTCTGGCTCTGCGAGGTTAGCCTGCACCAAACTACCAGAACCTACAACTAAAAACAATGCAAGTATACGACCAGCAGGGAAATCAGACTGAAATTATACATTTTATACATCATTAATAATGATTAATGATCAATGAATCGTTTAATGACCACACAACCTAGGTCGGTGGAATTTGTTTTCGGTACAGGTGGAAAAAGCTCAATACAGCAGTGTCAAAAACTATGACATGGACATGTACACACATAACCACAAGACAAGAAGATAGTCAATATTTACAATTTATAAAGTGCGGTACGTCTGGCAGGGTTAGTGCAGTGAGTCAGGTGTTGAGTCCTTATAGCAGAGGGGAAAACACTGTTTTTGAAACGGGATGTTTCGATGGCCAGGGATCGGTAGCGCCGTCCAGAGGGCAACAGTTGAAACAGGTGGTGAGCAGGGTGGGAGGAGTCAGCAGGGTGGGAGGAGTCAGCAGGGTGGGAGGGGTCAGCAGGGTGGGAGGAGTCAGCAGGGTGGGAGGAGTCAGCAGGGTGGGAGGAGTCAGCAGGGTGGGAGGAGTCAGCAGGGTGGGAGGAGTCAGCAGGGTGGGAGGAGTCAGCATGGTGGGAGGAGTCAGCATGGTGGGAGGAGTCAGCAGGGTGGGAGGAGTCAGCAGGGTGGGAGGAGTCAGC
>NC_137676.1:1136662-1139162 GCF_963989245.1 Nansenia antarctica
AAATATCAAGTTATCTATCACACAATCAAACTATCTATCGATCGATCACACTTTCAAAATATCAAATTATCTATCTATCACACAGTCAAACTATCTAATCTATCTATCTCGTGTGAAGTGGGAACTAATATTTCCTAGGGAGGAACTGTCGTTCGGGATGTAGTTTCCGCCTGTGAGCCTTTTTTGACGCGCGTCTCACTATAGCCTGTGTTTTAGCCTGGTCGCGACCAGGCTAGTTATATCTGACTCAGAAGGAGCTCAACCAAGCAGCGAATTATTTGAGCCACATTGATGGCACCGAACGCAAGCTAACATTTTTGAGGCTTAAAACTTTATCGAGGCTTAGAACTTTATCGAGCTTCGTGGAATAGGGCCCTGGGGCCTATTCCACGAAGCTCGATTATCTTCTAATCCGCGATAAAGTTCTAATCGGCGATAATTTTATCTTGCGTTCGGTTCCATCAATGTGGCTCAAATAATTCGCTGTTTGGTTGCTATGCAACATAGCCTCCCGAGTTATTCTGGTCGCGAGCAGGCTAAGAGGCTGGCTAAGGTAATGCGTGCGTCAAAAAAGGCTCACAGGCGGAAACTACATCCCGAACGACAGTTCCTCAAGTGTCTTTTAGGAAATATTAGTTCCCACTTCACACGAGATAGATAGATAGATAGTTTGACTGTGTGATAGATAATTTGATCATTTGAAAGTGTGATCGATCGATAGATAGATAGTTTGATTGTGTGATAGATAACCTGATATTTTGTGAAAGTGTGATAGATAGATAGATAAATAAATTAAAAAGTGTAAAAAATAAAATAAAATAAATAGGTATGTCTATTAACTTGCATTGCTTTTGTCGCAGCGGTCTGGCTGGCGCAGTGCTTAAGGCAACCAGCTAGAGTTCCGAAGGTTGCGAGTTCAAGACTAGATTTTCGTTTATTTTTTTTATTTTTTTACATTTAACCGAAGCTTTCATGCAAAGGCTTCAAACACCATTGTAATCGTGTCAGTTCTTATAAATTAGCCTGCACCATAATTTTATAGCCTACAAACTTTTTTAGATGAGATTTTAGATTAGATTCAGACAACGAAATGCAGTAAAAAGTGTGTCTGAAGAGGGATTTGAACCACCGATTTAAAATGACGAATAAATACTATGGCAGCGGTCGATACCACTAGGCCATTGTGACGATATGACAGCTTGTAGCCTGCTGCTGATATCACCACAGTAGTTAATATTAATTTATTAATTAAAATATGAACATATAACAATAACTGGGGCTAGTATGACCTACGCATTTAATCGGTCAGCAATTTCTTGCCAAACCATTTCCCTCGCCTTGTTAATTGCGGCAGTATTGCACTATTTTACATCTTATTTTTCCGTCTTCATAAAGATCAATAATTCGGAATGCTGCGTAAATGTAGGACCCCTGCAGAGTGGAGTATCTTCATTTCGACAGATCGACTCTTCTGGGCTCTTTATGTCTGCGTGCACGCGCCCATATCGAGGATTTCTAAGCCGGTGTTCTGTGAACACTCATGATACAAGCCTGATCCTCGTTTGAGGAATCACCTGAGGCTTGAATTCCAATCCCGCGTTGCCTGATCGCCTGATTTATTTTAATCGGCGATATACTAATCAACGTTAGTGGAACGGCCCCCTGCATGCAACTCTTAATCCTCCTGGTTCCTGGTTAAATAAAATAAATAAATAGTAAGACATCACAGAGTGCTGATCTAGAATGTCCTGGGTTAGAGCCTGCTGACATCACAGAGCTAAGGTTTGTCCTGGGTTAGAGCCTGCTGACATCACAGAGCTAAGGTTTGTCCTGGGTTAGAGCCTGCTGACATCACAGAGCTAAGGTTTGTCCTGGGTTAGAGCCTGCTGACATCACAGAGCTAAGGTTTGTCCTGGGTTAGAGCCTGCTGACATCACAGAGCTAAGGTTTGGCACATGGACATTTTAATACAAGCTCTGCTGTTCTCTGTCTCCTGACGATAAGACGATAGATATTTAAAAACATTATTGTTACAATTCAATCACTTTACCAGTGTGTTAGTTCATATACAGTAAGTTGAGGAGCAGTTATTATAACACATAACACATAATAATAATAATAATAATAATAATAATAATAATAAAAACAACAACAACAATAATAACAATAATAATAATTATTATTATTATCAATATTATTATTACCAATATTAATATTATTGGTATTATTATTATCATTATTATTATTATTATAAATATTATTATTATTATTATTATTATCAATATTATTATTATTATTATTATTGTTGTTTTTACCTGAAGCGCATGTGCAGACATCTTGTTGGCAGAGTCTGTTCAGGGTTCCACCTGGTCTCTGGGGGTGGTAGAACTTCATACAGTTCTTTTCTGCAAAGACATAGATGGACATAGAGGTGACATAGATGGACATAGATGGACATAGAGGTGACATAGAGGGACATAGAGGTGACATAGAGGTGACA
>NC_137676.1:1144162-1146662 GCF_963989245.1 Nansenia antarctica
ACAGAATGGAAGATGTGTGGATTTGTGTTTCTGTACTTACAGAACGTCAATCTTGAGTAGATATGTCTCTATTGCATCCTCAAAAGACGCTATAAAAAGAACAAGAAGTTTAACTTTCAACTTCTCATAATGTCCCTGAGAGAAATTGGCTGTACACATAAAAACCACAACACAAATGTACATGTAAAAACTGTCAACATGCAACATGCTACATTTTATAGCATAATGTAGCATGTGGATAGTTTTTACTTGTACATTTATGTTGTAAAGTACCCACTCAATATAATAAACAACAGTTTAACGATCACTAAATACTTATCATTTGTGGATTGGATTCACTGTTCTCGTTTGTCGTTGTCTCGTTTGTCGGAGGCTACCGCTAAGGGAGACTTGACTTGTAAACATATTAGCTCGTGTTCAAAAGCAAGAACTGTGTTCATCTAGTTATGTGTAGTTATGTGTTTTTAGCATGTCGATGTTCTCTCAGCAGTCAGCATGTTGTGATGTTATTAAAATACAGTTTAGACCTTCGTAGCGATGTATTTTGTTAGCCGCTAGCTGTTAGCAGCGTTCGTAGCTGTGGCTGCGTTTAGAGTCACTTTTCTCCCATTCAGTGTTTGAGGTGCACCAACATTCAAACACGCCTGTCGTGTTAAAGTTTTTTACACATGATTTGAAAGCTTACAATCTGTAGTTTAAGCACATGTAAAAAACGTAAAAATGACTTTGCCTTCTGGTTGCACATTTCACCAGACCGCGTCATGATCCTGCTACATCTTTAAATATCGTGTTTGCAATCCCTTTTCCCCAATCTGTGTGCTCCGAAAAGATGTCTTCTTTCAAAAAGTGTTCTTGTTTGTGACACAATGAAAATGAAAATTCAAAACAACCATTTTTCGACAACCCTGGAGCAGTTAAGGGTTAAGTGCCTTGCTCATGGGCACAAAGGCAGTGGCCGTCGACATGATGCCAGCAACCCTCCAGTCACCAGCTCACATCCGGCTCCCCCCTTAGGTGTGGGGATCGAACCAGCGACCTTCTGATTGGTGGCGGGCATCTCTGACCTCTAGGCTACTCCATCAGTTCCATCAATTCATCACAACTAAATGTGCCACATTCTAATGCTTTGTTAGGGTCAGGGTTAGGGTTAGGGTTAAGGTTAGGGTTAGGGCTAGGGTTAGGGCTAGGTTTAGGGTCAGGGTTAGGGTTAGGGTTAGGGCTAGGGTTAGGGTCAGAGGGTTAGGGTTAGGGCTAGGGTTAGGGTTAGGGTTAGGGTTAGGGTCAGGGTTAGGGCTAGGGTTAGGGTAAGGGTCAGGGTCAGGGCTAGGGCTAGGATCAGGGTCAGGGTTAGGGTTAGGGTTAGGGTGACCATCGTACTCACGTGATCTCTGCTGCTGCAGCTCCACCTGCACGTCGAACATCTCGCAGTCGCTCTTGTCCGCTTGAGGTTTGGCGTAATACAGTGTCACCACCTGCACAGCAGCACAGGAAGGCCTTGATCAGTGGTGTAGTCTAGTGTTTTCTAGTGGGTATAATACTGTGATTCTTCCCTCCCAGCCTCATATCGTTCATTTCGGGAACCCCATAAAAATAAATCTGCGCTCCCTGTCTAACGTTGTATATATCTAACATTGCATGTTATAAGGCTGATCTGTGCATGATAGTGCTTTCATGTCGCATTTCTCCAAAAGTCAAGTGCTTCGTAACACGAAGACGGGGTGAATTTTATGAATGAAAGTGTGAAAGTTCTGTCACAAAACTCTGTTACGTATCCTCGCAAATTTTTAAGTGGGTATACGGAAATCCTTGGCCTTTCCTAGTGGGTATACGGCGTAGTCCTGCGTATCACGTAGGCGACACCACTGGTCTTGAGCATCACTAAGCTCCCTCCAGAGAGATGGGACGTGTGTGTGTGTGTGTGTGTGTGTGTGTGTGTGGTGGTGGGCGGGGAGGGGCTCATGTATGTCCAAGCCCCCAGCTTGGGGGACACACAGGGGTGGTGGGGGGACAGGGGGGTGGGGTTGGGGGGGGGGGGTGGGGTACTCACTGTTAAGGTAGCTTCACCTGTCCCGGTGGCTTTCAACACCAGCGGTGAGTCGAAGTTCTTGGTCTGTCAAACATACAGAACAGACACAATCTCACTGGGGGGCTAGCTATTTTAAAAGGGGGGCATTTGACACACAAAATGTGTTTTCTTTCCCCCCTTGAATATTTCCCGTCAGTCCTCTATTATTAGCAATGGAGGACAAATGTAACACGTTCTAACGCTTTGGTCCTCATGTCGGGATCCGATGTCATGATCAGACTTTTCTTTTGAAAAATATGAATACATTTCCGCGTTGTTGAAAATCAACGACACGTCGCTAGTCGACTAACACAGCTTGTTTTGAGAGCCTGCTAACAATGTAAAGTAGTGTTATAGTTAACTAGGTAGCATTGGGGATTACTCACCCAATCCATTTCGCTGCAGTATTTTGGCTCGACTAGCGAGTTTGTGTCG
>NC_137676.1:1151662-1156662 GCF_963989245.1 Nansenia antarctica
AGGGAGGGAGGGAAGGGAGGGGGGAAGGAGGGAGGGAGGGAGGGAAGGAGAGGGGAGGGAAGGGAGGGGGGAAGGGAGGGGAGGGAGGGAGGGGAGGAGGGGAGGGGAGGGGAGGGTGGGAGGGAGGGAAGGAGAGGGGAGGGAAGGGAGGGAGGGAGGGAAGGGAGGGAGGGGAGGAGGGGAGGAGGGGAGGGGAGGGTGAGGGGAGGGGAGGGTGAGGGAGGGAGGTGGAGTGAGAGTTGGAGAGAGAGAGTAAGTGTGTATGTGTGTGTGTATGTATGTATGTATGTATGTATGTGTGTGTGTGTGTGTGTGTGTCTCCTCACCAGGACCTCCTGCTGACAGAGGGGCGTGGCCTCCTGCAGGGCGATGAGGACGAAGGCCGTCAGGGACGCGTCTGTGTCCTACGCACACACACACACACACACACACACACACATACACAATCTCTATTGTTATTATATCTTCGGTAGGTAGAGAGAAAGAGGTAGAGAGAGAGAGAGGTAGAGAGAGAGAGGTAGAGAGAGAGAGAGAGAGGGAGAGAGAGAGAGAGGGGTAGAGAGAGAGAGAGGGAGGGAGAGAGAGAGGTAGAGAGAGAGAGGTACTGAGAGAGGTAGAGAGAGAGAGGTAGAGAGAGAGGAAGGGAGAAAGAGAGAGAGAGAGAGGTAGAGAGAACTCGATCGGAATCGTGAGAGGTAGAGGGAGGTAGAGAGAGAGAGTTAGAGGTAGAGAGAGAGAGGTAGAGATAAACAGAGAGAGAGAGAGAGAAACCCCCTTCATCATCCTACCAGCGTCTCAGCGTGGTAGACGGGTCCGAGGTCTTTGAAGGTTCCGTCGGGCTGCTGCGTGTTCGCGACCAGCCACCGGGTGGCGCCGCAGAGCACGCTCTTCTGCACGCCGATGAGGCTGCTGGCCATCGCAAACACTCTGGTGACATACGCAGTCAGCCTGGGAGGGGAGGGGGGGGGGAGTTAAGAGGAGGAGGAGAAGTGGGGGAAGAGGGGGATTAGGGCAAAAGGAGGAGGAGGAGGAGGAGGAGGAGGAGGAGGAGGAGGAGGGGAAGAGGGGGCAAGGCAAAAGGAGGAGGAGGAGGAGGAGGAGGAGGAGGAGGGGAAGAGGGGGCAAGGCAAAAGGAGGAGGAGGAGGAGGAGGAGGAGGAGGAGGAGGAGGAGGAGGAGGAGGGGAAGAGGGGGCAAGGCAAAAGGAGGAGGAAGAAGAGGGGGGGGGCAGGGCAAAAGGAGGAGGAGGAAGAGGGGGGGGGGCAGGGCAAAAGGAGGAGGAGGAAGAGGGGGGGCAGGGCAAAAGGAGGAGGAAGGGGAGGAGGAGGAGGAGGAGGAGTGGAAGAGGGGGGCAGGGCAAAAGGAGGAGGAAGGGGAGAAGGGGGGGGCAAAAGGAGGAGGAGGAGGAGGAGGAGGAGGAGAAGGAAGAGGGGGTGGGGAGGGAGCGAGCAGGAGATGGGAATGAGAGCAGGACAAGGCAGGCGTTAGGGACCTGGACAAACTGCATTTAAGCATTTAACACTAGAACAGTGTGTCACTTATTCAAGCTATCTCTTTAACACTAGAACAGCCATGGGTGGGGTCACTGACACTAGAACACCACATCACCAACTGTCAAATCTTAGTTCAAATTTGAAAGTGACAGTTGAATCTAAGTGACAGTTTAACACTAGAACAGCCGTGCCTTTTTTACCTACTAGTAGAGCCGCCTTGGGCCCCCTCTTTACAATGCTCAAGCTGCTACTTACACACAACGACCACTAGTTGGCCGCTTGTAAATTAGCCTGCTTCCTCCTACACAGAAAAACTTCAAAATAGCTTCATACTAGCTTATCCTGATGTGGTTTTGAAAATGTTAGGATACTGGGTGGTGGAACGCCACATATCTAGGACAAGTCATGAAAGGAGGGTCCTGAAATTTAATCAAGTGCAAAGATGGTCCTGAAATTTAATCAAGTGCAAAATCTTTCCTCACGGCTGTTCTAGTGTTAACCATTTAATTAAACATAGAAATGTGTTGTGATGTCTATGGTCAGAGTAGTTGAGTGGGGTCAGGGGTCGTGTCGAGGTCAGGGGTCAGGGTTCAGGGGGTAAGGGGCTCACCAGGTGCTGCTGGGCGTGTGCGTCCACAGGCTGTAGGAGCCGTCGACCTTGCGGTACGTCAGCTCCTGAGTGTAGCCTGGACAACACCAGAGGAACCACGTCAACCAACCATGTCAAGAGCCAATGTGTGTGTGTGTCTGTGTGTGTGTGTGTGTGTGTGTGTGTGTGTGTGTGTGTGTGTGTGTGTGTGTGTGTGTGGGGGGGGGGTTTGGTTTTACCAATGACGTTTTTGCCAACATCGCAAATACACCTGATGTTGTCTTTGTTGACACCAGCCAGAAGGAGGTGCTGATTGTAGAAGTAGGCTGCCCCTTTGACCTGTACATGGACCAGAAATACCAACCACTACTTGGTACGATAACCAGCTTTGGGCAGTGGCGGCTGGTGCTAAAATGTTTGGGTGGGGCACAGGTTATGGGGGCATGCTCCACGGGGAAGAATATCAACTTTAAAATCTGGATTTACAGTCAATTTTAGCATGAGAATAGCTCTACCCCCCTGTACAGACCTCGCCATCCCCTCTACCCCCCTGTACAGACCTCTTCATCCCCTCTACCCCCCTGTACAGACCTCTTCATCCCCTCTACCCACCTCTACAGACCTCTTCATCCCCTCTACCCACCTCTACAGACCTCTCCATCCCCTCTACCCACCTCTACAGACCTCGCCATCCCCTCTACCCCCCTGTACAGACCTCTCCATCCCCTCTACGCCCTGTACAGACCTCTCCATCCCCTCTACCCCCCTGTACAGACCTCTCCATCCCCTCTACCCCCTGTACAGACCTCTTCATCCCCTCTACCCTCCTCTACAGACCTCTTCATCCCCTCTACCCTCCTCTACAGACCTCTTCATCCCCTCTACCCCCCTGTACAGACCTCTTCATCCCCTCTACCCCCCCTGTACAGACCTCTCCATCCCCTCTACCCTCCTCTACAGACCTCTCCATCCCCTCTACCCTCCTCTACAGACCTCTCCATCCCCTCTACCCCCCTGTACAGACCTCTTCATCCCCTCTACCCCCCTGTACAGACCTCTTCATACCCTCTACCCCCCTGTACAGACCTCTTCATCCCCTCTACCCCCCTGTACAGACCTCTTCATCCCCTCTACCCCTCTGTACAGACCTCTTCATCCCCTCTACCCCCCCTGTACAGACCTCTTCATCACCTCTACCCCCCTGTACAGACCTCTTCATCACCTCTACCCCCCCTGTACAGACCTCTTCATCACCTCTACCCCCCTGTACAGACCTCTTCATCACCTCTACCCCCCCCTGTACAGACCTCTTCATCACCTCTACCCCCCCAGTTTTCTCTACAATTTCTACAATTTTCTCTCTACAGTTTCTACACGTCAACGTGTACCGAAACACTTGTTTCAAACGTGGTCCTACGTTTCTCCTACACCAAGACACATACAAAGAGCATAGAAACATACAAAGAGCATAGAAACATACAAAGAGCATAGAAGATACAATCAGAATACAGTCTGCCATTCCTTCTCCCAGCATCGATTTGGTTTTCCTATCATGACTGAAGGACAGATGATTCACTTACTTACACAAGTTTGACTTCGGTAATAGGTCCAGTTGCAATATCAAGTTGGGAACAAAAGATGCCTCCTTCTAATCCATTTGTTCAATTTGTTTACAAAGTCCGGTAGTGGAAAGCAGAACAACGCATTTGTTACTTCACATCCCGCTAGCCATGTTTTCTTCTCATACCAACCCCTCGTAAATCCTCGGTTTTACCGTCACGAACGTGACGCCGGATATGACGTAAGCACGTACGATTCTTTGTGCATGTCCCAAAACCCCATAGACAATCGACCGAATGGCCTGAAGTTACCAAAATAGATTTTACATGCAAGTCTACGAGAACAGCCTAGTGCAACTTCGAGTAGACTGAAAGTTGCCCCGAAAGGGGCGGGACTTGAAGCTGATTGGAACATACTCCACAGAACACTAGCTGATTGGACTATGATATACTCCACAGAACACTAGCTGATTGGACTATGATATTCAGAAGCAACACTGTCTAGAAGTCATAGAAAAAAAATCTCTCTCTTCTCCCTTTGGTGGGGCATTGCACAATTGCCCCTAATGAACCAGCCTCCCCTGGCTTTGGGTACAAGTGTAAATTCTGTATACCGGTACTTGTATTTGGAAGTCTGGGCCATGTATATAAATGCACCATGAGGGGTCTGAGAATTGCTGCAATGACTAAAAGAAAGGCCAAACAGGTTGCCAAATGTTGCTCTGTCTCCGCTATTATTGGCAGCTTGGCCGTGTGGAGAAGGAGGTGTTATGTGTACCCTTGAGTGTTCAGTGCTGCTTAGCCCCGAAATATTTGATTCCCTGTTTGTGTAATATAATTTGTGGAACCAAATAAAGTATTCAAATGTGTGAGAGTGAGTGTGTGTGTGTGTGTGTGTGTGTGTGTGTGTGTGTTTGTGTGTGAGTGTGTGTGTGTGTGTGCGTGTGTTTGTGTGTGAGTGTGTGTGTGTGTGCGTGTGTTTGTGTGTGAGTGTGTGTGTGTGTTTGTGTGTGAGTGTGTGTGTGTGTGTGTGTGTGTGTGAGAGTGTGTGTGTCTGTGTGTGCGACATACAATCGATACATTTGACTAAGCAAGTGAATCATCAATCCACCAGTCGGAGCAGGAAGAGTAATCCAGCTCAGGCCCGGGGCCACTGGCAGTCTCAGTGATAGAAGAAGAACATAACAATAATGGATAGACCTGACAGGTACTGTCATTTACGCCATCAAGTCTGCCCCCACTCTGGACTCCTTTAGAGCCAAGTTAAAAACCCACCTCTTCGTCAATGATGTTCCCTAAGTCTACTCCCTATTTGTTGTAAATTGTATCCCTTGAGATGTTCGTTTAAGTAGTCTGTGTC
>NC_137676.1:1164162-1171662 GCF_963989245.1 Nansenia antarctica
CTGCCTCACCACCATAAGACCAGACACTGGGCAGCTGGGCAGAGCACGGGACTGGAAGCTGCTGGCAGACTTGGACAAGAAACTCTGCTTCCCAGCTGAGATCGCAGCCACCAACCTGCGACCAGACCTTGTGCTGTGGTCAGCCTCGCTCAAGCTCGTTTACATCATCGAGCTCACTGTGCCCTGGGAGGGTGCAGTGGAGGAGGCCTACGAGCGGAAGAGGCTGAGGTACACTGAACTCGCAGCAGATGCCCAACAACAAGGCTGGACAGCGAAGGTACGCCCAGTGGAAGTAGGCTGCAGAGGGTTCGTAGCCACCTCAACATCCAGGCTACTCAGGGAGATGGGAGTGCGAGGGAAGACCCACCGGCAGGCAATCAAGGACCTCTCCAGGGCTGCTGAAAAGGGGAGCCAGTGGCTGTGGATGAAGAGAAAGGACTCGACCCGGGCGTTCAAATGAGCTGATCGCATCTAGGGAGTGAACCTGGGACGCTGGGATTCACTGCTGAACCCTCTGGAGGTGTCGTGGGCTTATCAGCGAAACATTCATGAAGGAGGGCGCCCACTTGACAACCCAAAGGATGCCATCGCTCATTTGAACACCACAGAGTCTTATCGGTGCCTTAAGTATGTATGTATCGAGGGATATCAACATCTAGTCCTACATAACAGATCAGATTTCGTGCGGAGAAGCGGCGAAAACAAGCAACGCCAGCGTCCTCTCTCGACCGGCATTTTTTGAAAAGTGAAAAGTCTTACGAGTATGATCAATGTAGTGTTAGCTAGCTACCTCTAAACATGGATTTGGCTGGGCATAAATGAATTAATTTGAGGTGGTAAACACAGTCCGGCTGTCTTATCTGTCTGGTTAACTTATCTGTGTAGTTCTGAGTTTCTCTCCAGAGCCATGGACAGATCGTGAGCTTAGAATGATAAGGTTCTATCTCCGTTTAGAATTCTAAGGTTCTATCTCCATTTAGAATTCTAAGGTTCTATCTCCATTTAGAATTCTAAGGTTCTATCTCTGTTTAGAATTATAAGGTTCTATCTCCGTTCAGGGTAGTTCAGAGATATTGAGCGTCAACGTTTTTACATTCCATTATGTTTTGTGAGATGGAACCTTTGTGTTTTATGAATTACTAACTGAAAATGTTCAACATTTAAAAAATAACACCACACAGGCATTAATAAATACCTAATGGATCAGATTATTTAAAAAACTCAATTTTGACAAAAATGGAGATAGAACCTATTATGCACTTCATCAATAAGACGAGGCGGTAGATCTAAACTTAAGACGTGGAGGCGTGGTCAAGGCCACTTTGCTATTATATGTGCTGTAGTGGGCACCTAAAACCCGGCGCTAAGCAAAGAAATTAGTCATGGGTGTGTTTTGGGCGTCTTCTCAATCAACCCAATCAGCGTGCCAGGTGCCATTCCCTTTAAGAACCGGCTGCGTTAAGTCATTAGCGCTATGCTATTATGGAAGTCCTAAGAAGGAGGTCAGCGCGCTTCTCTGCCTCTCCCTTCTGAAATAAAGCATTTATACTGTGACCGTAATTGACGTCTTGCCTGGAGCCACGTGCGTGTTCATGTGTGCCCACATGCATGCACAAACCGCGGAGGCGTGCTCGTGTTTCAAAACGTGCATGAAGTCTAAACTTAAGAACTTTTCAAACCACTTCTTAGCGCTAGGAGAAAAGTCAGATCGCATAATAGCAGCGGCGCCTAGTGCACTTCATTAACATATGAACACTCCCACAATGAGAGCCACCCTGGGGAGAAAGAGGTGCACTCTGTGCAAAAGAAACACTCCTTGGAGATGTAGAATCATGACAAATTAGAATCTGTTTGGGTTGAAATTATCTTTAACAAAGCAAAACCGGTGCTGGTTGGTACTATCTACAGACCTCCCGATCAGAATGATTTCTATGATATTCTTGAGGGGTGCTTGGATGACGTTGACTGTGTGGAAAATATTCTTATTGGGGATTGGAACACGGACATGCTCAGAAATGAAGCATCCGTTTTCAAATCCTTCACTAGGTTTTCTGAATTACACGGTCTCCGTCTACAAATTACCAAACCCACTAGGGTGTGTATTTCTACTCAAACCACCATAGATCTCATTCTAACATCGGATGAGTCCAAAATCTCCAAGAGTGGGGTTATTGTATGTGGGCTAAGTGATCATTACATGATCTTTTGCACTCGTAAAAAACATAAACCCAAGGCTGGCGGTCATAAAACTGTAACCACTAGATCCCTTAAATCCTATTCTAGTGAGGCCTTAAACCATAAACTGGAGAATCAAGACTGGTTAGATGAACTAAAATGCACACAGGTTGAAGAGGCATGGCTAGGTTTCAAAACCAAATTCCTAAATATTATTGACAGTATAGCCCCCATGAGAACCACCAGGGTTAAAGCCCGATCGGAACCATGGATGAATTCGGACATTCTAAATGCTATGAAAGTCAGAGACCTAAAATGCTCTGAAGTTCAAAAATGCAAATCAAAATGAGTGAAACACTTAAACGAAGATCTCAAAACCCATTTGAGAAAATTAAAAAACAATGCAACAAACTATGCAATCAGGTAATTACCATGACCAAATCTGCTAAGAAAGAATACCTCGATAACAAAATCGAAGAAAACTTAAACAAACCACGTGACCTTTGGAAGCTACTTAATAGCCAACTAGGTTGCAGTCAAAAACTCAAAACCAGGTCTACAAACATCAGCATAAAATCTGGAGATTCTCTCCTTACAGACAAGCTGGATGTGGCTAAGTGCTTAAACACTTTTTTACAACCATAGCCACTAAATTAGTTAACAATCTACCACCCCACTCAGGGCGTTATGGTGTAGAGCACATCCGTGCGTTCTACAATAAACTGGGTGTACGCAAAGATGATTTTAAACTCTCCATGGTGTCAAACGATGAGGTGTTTAAAAAGCTGGGCGCTCTACACTCAGAAAAGGCCACGGGCCATGACAATATTCCAGCCAGATTTCTAAAAGACTCAGCTGCCTCCATTACCCCAATCATCACCCACATAATAAACCTCTCCATCAAACAGGGACACGTCCCCCTTGACTTTAAAATAGCAAGGGTAACCCCACTGTATAAAAAAGGAAGCAAATTAGACCCAGGCAACTACCGACCTGTTTCTATTCTTAATTCCATCTCGAAACTTATGGAAAAAATAGTTTATGAACAGGTTGATAGGTACCTTACCGAAAAAAATCTGATGTATGAATTTCAATCAGGATTCAGAACATCCCATTCCACTGACACATGCCTTCTCTATTTGAACGACCACATCAACCATGAGGTGGACTCGGGCAAGTACTGCGGCATGGTCATGCTGGACCTCCAGAAGGCCTTCGACACAGTAGATCACCACATATTGTTAGATAAACTGAAAGCAATTGGGTTCGATAGAACATCGGTGAGCTGGATGCAATCCTACTTAGAGGGGAGGGAACAGGTGGTTAGTGTGAACGGAACACTGTCCCCCCCCCTCCCAGTGACCTGCGGCGTTCCACAAGGAAGCATATTGGGACCTTTACTGTTCCTAATATATGTGAATGACATGTCATCAGCATGTGATTGCAATTTGTTCCTGTTCGCGGATGACTCGGCTCTGCTGGTCTCTGACAGGGACATATTGCAGGTGGAAAAAGCGCTAAGCACTGAACTGAGTAGAATCTGCATCTGGCTAGCTGACAATAAACTATCAATACACCTAGGTAAAACTGAAACCATCCTATACGGATCCCCATCTAAACTCAGAAAGGCTGAAAATGTTAAAATAAAAGTGGGTAACATTAATATCACAAGAAAAGAGGATATTACATACCTGTGCTCCATCTTAGAGGCAAATCTTTCCGGAGATAAAATGGCAGCAAAAGTAATCAAAAAAGTGAACCATAGAACTAGATTCTTGTACAGGATATCCTCACTTGTCAGTAAAAACACACTGAGGACCCTATCAGGAGCTCTCATTCAATGTCACTTCGACTATGCCGTAACATCATGGTACTATAGAACCACAAAGGCCCATAAAACAAGACTCCAGACAGCCCAAAATAAACTGGTTAGGCTTCTGCTAGGCCTCAACCCTAGGACACATCTAACCGCTGCTCATTTTTTGAGCCTTGATTGGCTACGAGTAGTTGACAGAGTGCAGCAGCTTGCACTGGGCCTGGTCTTCAAGATACGCTACACCACAAAGACACCCAAGTACCTGTCAACATACTTCCAAAAAGTGAACAACGTCCACACATACAACACCAGAGGAAGCTCCACGAACCACGTTCAACCGCGTTGCACCACAAACAAGGGGTTAAACTCGTTTGCAAACTATGCAGTAAAAATGTGGAACGCCCTTCCTATAATCTTAAAGGAGTGCAAAACACTGCCCACCTTCAAAACCACTCTCAAAAAACATTTACAGGAGGCTGCAATCCGTAACTGGACCCTCTAAATCAAAAATCAGATTAAAAGACCCGAACTACCCACTGTACATACTTTGTGTTTTGTCCCCCGCCCCCACCTGTGGTGTATGTCCCCACCTGTCCTACCCGCTGTACATACCTTATGTTTTGTTGTATTGTTCTTCCCATGACGGATGTATGTTTATCTTGTAGATAGTAATAATTATTTGTCTGTATTATCTTGTAGATAGTACTAGTTTTTTTTTGTCTGTCTTACATGTAACGATGAATTGAGAATCAAGGACCCCAATTGAAATAAGCCAGTGGCTTTCTTGGGTTTTTATCCTGTTAGTTGACCTTGTATGTAATATGTACTTTCATGTACCTACTTCTGCAAATCTTCTAATAAAGTTTTCAATCAATCAATCAATAGAGAGTGTGGTGTGGGCCTCTGCCTTCAACTCGACAGGAACTGTTTCACTCTGTACCACGACTGAGTACAGTAGGCCTGTCTGTATATAGTTAGTTAGTTAGTCCTCTTCACCCCGTTGAGGGGCATAGGGCGTCCACCAGAGCTCTCCATCTCACTCTCTTTTAGGCCTGGGCCTTTGTTTCTTGCCAGCTCACCCCGATGTTCTTCAGGTCTTGGAGTGTGGAACGTCTCCAGGTGTTTTTCGGCCTTCCAGCTTTCCTCTTCCCCTGCGGGTTGTAGTCCAAGGCCTGTCTAGTGATGTTGTTGGAGTCCTTCCTAAGGGTGTGCCCTATCCAGCTCCACTTTCTCCTTTTGATGGTGGTAGCTATGCTGTCCTGGTTTGTTATTCTCCACAGCTCTTCATTTGTGATTCTGATGGGCCACCACAGCTTGAGGATGTACCGCAGGCATTTGTTGACTAACACCTGGATCTTGCTTGTGAGGCATAGCTTGTGTATATAGTCTGTTCTTAATTATTTGTATAATAGTCTGTTCTAAATCATTTGTATATAGTCTGTTCTTAATTATTTGTATATAGTCTGTTCTAAATTATTTGTATATAGTCTGTTCTTAATTATTTGTATATAGTCTGTTCTAAATCATTTGTATATAGTCTGTTCTAAATTATTTGTATATAGTCTGTTCTAAATTATTTGTATATAGTCTGTTCTTAATTATTTGTATATAGTCAATTTAATTGAACTAAAAACCCTCTAAAATCAATTCCGTTTTTGTGTTTTTCTTCCCTCAAAACATTTCAGTAATGTCAGATATTGAAAGCTGAAGTAATCCTGACAAAAGGAGCAAAGGCATTTACTCACAGGACATTATCTGACATTTTTAAAGCCAAAACATTACAAAATACTTTTATTCTTGACTAAAAACCTATAAAACCCAATTCCGATTTTCTTTTTCCTCCATGTCACTAATCACTAGAATGGTCATTACTCTTGAACAATATAAGATATTTCTAACCTGTCTTCTATTCTGAATTGCCAACAGAATTGTGCATGCCTCATACCCTCTAACTTTCCTTCAAGCTTGTAAGTAAAATGGTTTAAAATGCAGTTTTCTGATGGAGTATGGCAGCCGGAGAAGATTTTTGTAAAGATTGCTGTGTGAAATCTGTTGGATAAAGGATAGTTATTCTCAAATAATAAAATAAATATTGATACCATTTAAAAGCCCTAGCTCTTCTCTTTAAAATAGTCATATCATTTTGGCTCTGTGATGTAATATGAAAACACCACAAATGTTCTTGTATCGGAATGCCATATTCCGGAATATGAACATATGAAAATATGAATATATAATTAGGTCTAAAAGGGTTTTAAGAAGTGCATAATAGGGCCCTATAACTCTAACGTCACGAGATGTCTGTAGTGTAGCGTCTGAGAAGCGGCGAACAAGCAACGCCAGCGTCCTCTCTCCACCGACTACTCGACTGACTATTAGTCGATCGTATCGATGGATTACGATCGTATCATATCGTAGTCGATCGTAATAATCAACGTTTCGATCGACAGACCATGGTCAAGGTGTACACACCTTTCGGTTCAACCTCTCAGGTGCGTTCGGTTACCACCAACATTATGCACAGTATTTACACAGAAACCATAATAATAAATACATAATAAATAATACAAGTAAATAATAAATAACAAGAAAATAAAAGGCACACGAAACATGCTTTCTTTCAACAAGGCGGTGTTTAACTCACCGTGTTTGGACGGGTCCACAGGGATGATCGTTATCATTTTAGTCAGGACTCCCTCAGACTGTGAAAAGAACACAAAAACAAGAATATTATATTATATATATTAATAATATATAATATATATATATTTACGAGCCCTGTTTACGTGTGTGGAAATTCTGCGCACTGTCGAACTGTTGTATAAGAGCAATATCACACTCGAGGTCGTGCTGTTATACTGAATATCACTCAGCCTGCGGCCTCGTACCTACGACCGAATCACAGCCGTGCTGATATTCAGTATAACACACTCCCTCTCGTGTGATATTGCTTAACTCACCACC
Organism: Nansenia antarctica; assembly: GCF_963989245.1. Taxonomy (NCBI): domain Eukaryota; kingdom Metazoa; phylum Chordata; class Actinopteri; order Argentiniformes; family Microstomatidae; genus Nansenia; species Nansenia antarctica. The sequence goes on from NC_137676.1 coordinate 1,171,118, forward strand.
ACCCTCATAGTCTAACAGACACTCACCTCCACCCTCATAGTCTAACAGACACTCACCTCCACCCTCATAGTCTAACAGACACTCACCTCCACCCTCATAGTCTAATGAACACTCACCTCCACCCTCATAGTCTAACAGACACTCACCTCCACCCTCATAGTCTAACAGACACTCACCACCACCCTCATAGTCTAACAGACACTCACCTCCACCCTCATAGTCTAACAGACACTCACCTCCACCCTCATAGTCTAACAGACACTCACCTCCACCCTCATACACTCACCTCCACCCTCATAGTCTAACAGACACTCACCTCCACCCTCATAGTCTAACAGACACTCACCTCCACCCTCATAGTCTAATGAACACTCACCTCCACCCTCATAGTCTAACAGACACTCACCTCCACCCTCATAGTCTAATGAACACTCACCTCCACCCTCATAGTCTAACAGACACTCACCTCCACCCTCATACACTCACCTCCACCCTCATACAATCACCTCCACCCTCATACACTCACCTCCACCCTCATAGTCTAA
>NC_137676.1:1179162-1181744 GCF_963989245.1 Nansenia antarctica
GGGTGGAGAGGAGAGGAGAGGAGACGAGGGGAGAGGAGAGGGGTGGAGAGGGTGGAAAGGAGGAGAGGGAGGGGAGAGGAGGAGAGGAGGAGAAGAGAGGAGATGGGAGGAGAGGAGGAGAAAGGCAGGGGTGTTAACAGCTTATTGCAAGCAAATGGACCCTAAGTTAGGATGCCCAAGTCATCTCAAATTCTCTGAAAGATACTCAATGACAAGATGTTTAAAATGGTTCTGAGATTATTTGAGCATCACACTTCAAAACATGCCTCCTAAGGGTCTATTGACTTGCATTGGGTTTTGGTTGAAATGCTAACAATTAGCAGTTAGCTAGGAGTGCCCAGATAAACAGGGATTTTGTCATTGGAATTTTGTCATTTGGGTGAACTATCCCTTTAAAACGAGAACAGCCTTTTTTACCCCACTATAAGAGCCGCCTCGGGGGTCAAATGACCATAGTCTTTACAATGGGAAGCTGCTACTTACACACAACGACCACTAGTCGGCCGCCTTGTAAATTAGCCTGCCTCATTCACAGAAAAACTGAAAAATAGCTCCATACTAGCTTATCCTGAAGTGATTTAGAAAATGTAAGGATACTGGGTGGTAGAACGCACATATGTAGGAAAAAGTCATGAAAGGAGGGTCCTGAAATTGTATTGAGTGCAAAGATATAAACATATATATAAATACTCACAGGGTCAAATGACCCCACCCATGGCTGTTCTAGTGTTAATGACCCCAACCATGGTTGTTCTAGTGTTAATGACCCCACCCATGGCTGTTCTAGTGTTAAATGACCCCACCATGGCTGTTCTAGTGTTAAATGACCCCACCCATGGCTGTTCTAGTGTTAAATGACCTCACCCATGGCTGTTCTAGTGTTAAATGACCCCCACCCATGGCTGTTCTAGTGTTAAATGACCCCACCCATGGCTGTTCTAGTGTTAAGGGTGAAGAAAAAAAAGTTTGATGGTCTGATTGACCCAGCGATTCGTCATCAGACCTGTCAATCTCAGAGAGGAACTCCCTCTTACCGAGCTGGTCTTTGGTCTGGCCCAATTCCAACGACCTCCTCCTCCTCCTGGCTGTGGCTGGGGTGGGGCACTTGTGGTCTGGAATGAGAAATGGTAAATGGTAAACGGACTGCACTTATATAGCGCCTTTTTTGCTGCTCCTAAGCTGCTCCAAAGCGCTTTACAACCGGCCTCTCATTCACCCATTCACACACACATTCACACACCAATGGCGGCTAGCTGCCATGGAAGGCGCCGGCCCCGCTCACTGGGTGCAATTTTGGGGTTCAGTGTCTTGCCCAAGGACACTTCGACATGTGGCCAGCCGGGGCTCGAACCGACTCTACCTCCAGCACCAAAGCCGCCCCATAAGAGAAGATACAGAGAGGTAGGAGAAGGGGAAAGAGAGAGAGAGGAGGAGGGGAGAGAGAGGAGGAGAGAGAAGAGAGAGAGAGAGAGGAGGAGGAGGAGGAGAGAGAGAACAGAGAGAGAGGAGGAGAGAGAGAGAGAACAGAGAGGAGGAGAGAGAACAGAGAGGAGGAGGAGGAGAGAGAGAACAGTGAGAGAGGGAGGAGAGAGAGAGAGAGAGAGAGAGAGAGAGAGGAGGAGGAGAGAGAACAGAGAGGAGGAGGACAGAGGGGAGGTGAGAGAGAGAGAGAGGAGGAGGAGAGAGAGAGAACAGAGAGGAGGAGAGAGAGAGAGAACAGAGAGGAGGAGGACAGAGGGGAGGAGGAGGAGAGAGAACAGAGAGGAGGAGGAGGAGAGAGAGAACAGAGAGGAGGAGGACAGAGGGGAGGAGGAGGAAGAGAACAGAGAGAGAGGAGGAGGGAGAGAGAGAGAGAGAGGAGGAGGAGAGAGAGAACAGTGAGAGAGGAGGAGGAGAGAGAGGACAGAGGGCAGGAGAGAGAGAGGAGGAGGAGAGAGAGAGAGAGAGGAGGAGAGAGAGAGAGAGAACAGAGAGGAGGAGAGAGAACAGAGAGGAGGAGGAGGAGAGAGAGGACAGAGGGCAGGAGAGAGAGAGGAGGAGAGAGAGAGGAGGAGGAGAGAGAGAGAGAGACAGAGAGGAGGAGAGAGAACAGAGAGGAGGAGGAGGAGAGAGAGAACAGTGAGAGAGGAGGACAGAGGGGAGGAGAGAGAGAGGAGGAGAGAGAGAGAACAGAGAGAGGAGGAGGAGAGAGAGAGAGAGAACAGAGAGAGAGGAAGAGGAGAGAGAGAGAGAGGAGGAGGAGAGAGAGAACAGTGAGAGAGGAGGAGGAGAGAGAGAACAGAGAGGAGGAGAAGAGAGAGGAGGAGAGAGAGGAAGAGGAAAGAGAGAGAGGGAGGAGGAGAGAGAGGAGGAGGAGGAGGAGAAGAGAGAGAACAGAGAGGAGGAGAGAGAGAGAGAGGAGGAGAGAGAGAGAGAGAGAACAGAGAGGAGGAGAGAGAGAGAGGAGGAGGAGGAGGAGAGAGAGGAGGAGGAGGAGGAGAGAGAGAACAGAGAGGAGGAGGACAGAGAGAGAGAGGAGGAGAGAGAGGAAGAGGGAAAGAGAGAGAGGGGGAGGAGGAGAGGAGGAGGAGGAGGAGAGAGAG
>NC_137676.1:1189444-1196944 GCF_963989245.1 Nansenia antarctica
GTGCTGGGCCGTCCCTTATTTGGCACTGGGACGATGCAAGAGGTCTTCCAGAGCGGTGGCACCCTCCTCAGTCTTAGAGATAGACTGAAGAGATGTTGGAATGTGTCCGCCAGCTCTCCAGCACACACCTTCAGAACCCTGGGGTTGATGTTGTCTGGACCTCTGGACTTGTTCACATTCACCCTGGAGAGCTGCCTTCTCACCTGCTCAGATGTTATAAAGCTGTGAGTACAGGTGTCTCCAGGTGTGAAGCATGCTCCCTGGCTCCTGGTGTTGGTAAGGGGAGGCAATTGCTGCTGGGGTGTGAGGGGGTCAGGGGGAGTGGGGGCTACTGTTGCCAGGGGTACGGTACATTGGAGAGGGGAGGAGAGGGTCGGGGGCTGTGGGGGGTGACAGGGGGATGGTTGGTCAAACCTGTTAAAGAAGCAGTTCAGGTCATCCGCCTGCTCTCGGGTCCCCTCCACCACAGTATGTGGCTGCTTGTGGCCCGTGATCTTCTTGAAACCCTTCCACACCTCCTTGGAGCTGTGGGCCACTAGCCCGCCCTCCAATTTCCTCCTGTATTCCTCTTTGGCTGCTCTCAGCTCCTTCTTCACCTCCTTCTGAGCGGCCCTGGCTCCCTCAGTGTCCCCTGCCTTAAACAGCCTCCTCTTCCTTTTCAGAAGGTTCTTGATGTTCCCATTTATCCACGGCTTGTTGTTAGGAAAGCACCGCACCTTTTTAATGGGGACGATGCTCTCCTCGCAGAACTTGATATAGTCTGTGACACAGTCTAGCAGACCATCTATGTCCTCCCTGTGGACTCTCTGGAACATCCCCCAGTCGGTTGTTTCAAAACACGCCCTCAGCTCTTCCTCCACGTCTTCTGACCATTGCTGGACAGTCCTGGTGGTGATAGGCAGCCTTTTTATGATAGGGGTGTATGTTGGTTCCATCCAGACCATGTTGTGATCGGATGCCCCTAGTGGCGGGAGGGCAGTGGATGTGTAAGCTCCCTTCACATTGGCATATAGTTTGTCTAGTATTTTGTTCTCCCTTGTTTTACATGTGACATACTGGGTAAAATCCGTCAATGTCTTTTCCATATTTACGTGGTTGAAGTCCCCATTCACAATGACAAATGCGTAGGTAGGTCCTCTTGGCTTGTCTGTCTCTCCTCGCCCTCACGAACGCTCCAGCCCTTGTTCCTCGTCTGCGTGTCCTTATTTCGCTGGGCACTCATGTTGGAGGAGCAGCAGCTCGACTCCGAAAGGCAATGAGCTCCTCTCTGGAATACACCCGCACTCCTCCGTTTATCAGGCACATATTGAGCACTCCGGTTAAAAGATAAAAGTTTGAAATTAAAGGTTGAAAAAGAGAATCACCAACTAACGTCGTATAGGCGTTAAAAAGGCGATTAGTTAGATTAAAAGGGCTAAAAAAGTAGAAGTAAGATGGAGCTGTTTAATATGCTAGCAAAAGACCTGAGAGCTCTATTGGGCTGATATGCTAGCAGAAGACCTGAGAGCTCTATTGGGCTGATATGCTAGCAGAAGACCTGAGAGCTCTATTGGGCTGATATGCTAGCAGAAGACCTGAGAGCTCTATTGGGCTGATATGCTAGCAGAAGACCTGAGAGCTCTATTGGGCTGATATGCTAGCAAAAGACCTGAGAGCTCTATTGGGCTGATATGCTAGCAGAAGACCTGAGAGCTCTATTGGGCTGATATGCTAGCAGAAGACCTGAGAGCTCTATTGGGCTGATATGCTAGCAGAAGACCTGAGAGCTCTATTGGGCTGATATGCTAGCAGAAGACCTGAGAGCTCTATTGGGCTGATATGCTAGCAGAAGACCTGAGAGCTCTATTGGGCTGATATGCTAGCAGAAGACCTGAGAGCTCTATTGGGCTGATATGCTAGCAAAAGGTCTTTCACATATTCTGGTGCTGTGCCAGTGAGAGCTTTATAAACAAGCAGAAGGATCTTGAAATCTATTCTAGAACTTAACAGGAAGCCAGTGTAGAGTCTCTAAAATAGGAGTTATATGAGCTTGTCTGCTTGTTTTGGTTAGTGTTTTAGAAGTCATTTTAAAGCTATCACCCCACAATGCATTGCTTGCAATGTTACAGTAGCTTTATAACCATAACAGAGATTGTGTGTGAAGGGTGAGCAGCAATTATTGGATAAATAGGCTACCTATTATTTCCTGCTCACACATATCATGTAAATACACACACACACACACACACACACACACACACACACACAAAGATAATGACATCATCATACGTGGCAGTGATAGCAACCGAGATCTGCTCATCGTCAACGTAGAAGAACGCTTTTTCAGGAATCAGCTTGATTTCAAAACTGGGCAGAACTGGAGGGAAGGACAGAGGAGAGAGGGAAGGAGAGAGGGAAGGAGAGAGGGAAGGAGAGATGAGAGAGGGAAGGAGAGAGGGAAGGACAGAGGAGAGAAGGAAGGAGAGAGGAGAGAGGGAAGGAGAGAGGAGAGAGGGAAGGAGAGATGAGAGAAGGAAGGAGAGAGGAGAGAAGGAAGGAGAGAGGAGAGAGGGAAGGAGAGATGAGAGAAGGAAGGAGAGAGGAGAGAGGGAAGGAGAGATGAGAGAAGGAAGGAGAGAGGAGAGAGGGAAGGAGAGAGGAGAGAGGGAAGGAGAGAGGAGAGAGGGAAGGAGAGAGGAGAGAGGGAAGGAGAGATGAGAGATGGAAGGAGAGAGGAGAAAGGGAAGGAGAGATGAGAGAAGGAAGGAGAGAGGAGAGAGGGAAGGAGAGAGGAGAGAGGGAAGGAGAGGAGAGAGGAGAGAGGGAAGGAGAGGAGAGAGGAGAGAGGGAAGAAGAGATGAGAGAGGGAAGGAGAGATGAGAGAAGGAAGGAGAGAGGAGAGAGGGAAGGAGAGAGGAGAGAGGGAAGGAGAGGGGAGAGGAGAGAGGAGAGAGGAAAGGAGAGGAGAGAGGAGAGAGGGAAGGAGAGGAGAGAGGAGAGAGGGAAGGAGAGATGAGAGATGGAAGGAGAGAGGAGAAAGGGAAGGAGAGATGAGAGAAGGAAGGAGAGAGGAGAGAGGGAAGGAGAGAGGAGAGAGGGAAGGAGAGGAGAGAGGAGAGAGGGAAGGAGAGGAGAGAGGAGAGAGGGAAGAAGAGATGAGAGAGGGAAGGAGAGATGAGAGAAGGAAGGAGAGAGGAGAGAGGGAAGGAGAGAGGAGAGAGGGAAGGAGAGGAGAGAGGAGAGAGGAAAGGAGAGGAGAGAGGAGAGAGGGAAGAAGAGATGAGAGAGGGAAGGAGAGAGGGAAGGAGAGAGGAGAGAGGCTTGTGTTATTTATATAATAACAGTTCATTGCTCCCAAATGCAACAAGAGTTCTAAGAGTTCCCAATAAGAGCTCTAAAGGCCAATGCACACGGCGTGCGATTTTGTCGCACCGCCGAACTCGATTCCATTGTTTTGAATGAGACCCAATGAGACAATGCACACGGCGTGCGATGCGATATTGTCGCACGACAACATTCGATTCTCCATTCACATTCATTCATTCATTCATTGGTGTGAATTGAGAATCGAGTTCCCAATAAGAGCTCTAAGAGTTCCCAATAAGAGTTCTAATCTCTCACCATATTCTTTGACTTCAAACACGGACGTGAAGGTCTGCTGTGGAGTGCTCTGGAACCTGCATACCACCTTCCAATCCCCAAGACTACACACACACACACACACACACACACACACACGCACATGCACACACGCGCACAGACGCACACACACATACACACACACACATTCACACACACGCGCACATGCACACATGTGCACACACAAACACAGGCACACACACACACACACACACACATATACACACACACACACACACACACAAGGGTGAAAGAATAGGACCCCAAAGTAACAAGATAAAATGAATTGATTGTTCAGTCAAAAAGAAATCAATCATTAACTTCAGTTAGTCAGTCGGTTGGCTGGACTGACTGATATTGATGGACTGATAACATGAGACATATGTCACACGTTCTAATGCTTTGGTCCTCATATCGGGATCTGACGTAATGATCTGACTTTTCTTTCGATCAATCGAAATTCAAATCAATGACACATCGCTAGTCAACTAACACAGCTTGTTTTGTGAGCCTGCTAACAATGTAAAGTAGTGTTCTAGTTAACTAGGTAGCAGTGGGGGGGGATTACTCATCCAATCTAGCGAGTTTGTGTCGTGATTCTCAACAACGTTGAAACGTAGCTCCGTGTTTCAAAAGAAAAGTCTGAACATTTTGATTGGTTGCCGATATGAGGATCAAAAGATTATTTCTTTAACCTAACCCTTTCTAAGCAGAGGGTAGCAGTGGTTAGACTGGGAGGATGGTAGCAGTGGTCAGACTGGGAGGATGGTAGCAGTGGTCAGACTGGGAGGATGGTAGCAGTGGTCAGACTGGGAGGATGGTAGCAGTGGTCAGACTGGGAGGGTGGTAGCAGTGGTTAGACTGGGAGGATGGTAGCAGTGGTTAGACTGGGAGGATGGTAGCAGTGGTCAGACTGGGAGGATGGTAGCAGTGGTCAGACTGGGAGGATGGTAGCAGTGGTTAGACTGGGAGGATGGTAGCAGTGGTTAGACTGGGAGGATGGTAGATGGTAGCAGTGGTCAGACTAGGAGGATGGTAGCAGTGGTCAGACTGGGAGGATGGTAGCAGTGGTCAGACTGGGAGGATGGTAGATGGTAGCAGTGGTCAGACTGGGAGGATGGTAGCAGTGGTCAGACTGGGAGGATGGTAGCAGTGGTCAGACTGGGAGGATGGTAGCAGTGGTTAGACTGGGAGGATGGTAGCAGTGGTCAGACTGGGAGGATGGTAGATGGTAGCAGTGGTCAGACTGGGAGGATGGTAGCAGTGGTCAGACTGGGAGGATGGTAGCAGTGGTCAGACTGGGAGGATGGTAGCAGTGGTCAGACTGGGAGGATGGTAGCAGTGGTCAGACTGGGAGGATGGTAGCAGTGGTCAGACTGGGAGGATGGTAGATGGTAGCAGTGGTCAGACTGGGAGGATGGTAGCAGTGGTCAGACTGGGAGGATGGTAGCAGTGGTTAGACTGGGAGGATGGTAGCAGTGGTCAGACTGGGAGGATGGTAGCAGTGGTTAGACTGGGAGGATGGTAGCAGTGGTCAGACTGGGAGGATGGTAGCAGTGGTCAGACTGGGAGGATGGTAGCAGTGGTTAGACTGGGAGGATGGTAGCAGTGGTTAGTTTGGAGGAGGAACCCACCTGACTGTCTCCAGGATGTGGTAGTTCCCCACTATGACTCCGTTCTCCGGGGTTCTGACCTCCAGGCTGACTGTGATGTTGTCCGGCGTCTGGAAAACCAACACATCCCCCATGAGCCTCTCCTTCTACCGCTTTATCTGTCATCATTATCACAACTGACTGTGGTGGTTGTGGTGGTTGTGGTGGTTGTGGTGGTTGTGGTGGTTGTGGTGGTTGTGGTGGTTGTGCTGGTTGTGGTGTTTGTGGTGGTTGTGGTGGTTGTGGTGGTTGTGGTGGTTGTGGTGGTTGTGGTGGTTGTGGTGTTTGTGGTGGTTGTGGTGGTTGTGGTGGTTGTGGTGGTTGTGGTGGTTGTGGTGGTTGTGGTGGTTGTGGTGGTTGTGGTGGTTGTGGTGGTTGTGGTGGTTGTGGTGGTTGTGCTGGTTGTGGTGGTTGTGGTGGTTGTGGTGGTTGTGGTGGTTGTGGTGGTTGTGGTGGTTGTGGTGGTTGTGCTGGTTGTGGTGGTTGTGGTGGTTGTGGTGGTTGTGGTGGTTGTGGTGGTTGTGGTGGTTGTGGTGTTTGTGGTGTTTGTGGTGGTTGTGCTGTTTGTGGTGGTTGTGGTGGTTGTGGTGGTTGTGGTGGTTGTGGTGGTTGTGCTGGTTGTGGTGGTTGTGGTGGTTGTGGTGGTTGTGGTGGTTGTGGTGTTTGTGGTGGTTGTGGTGGTTGTGGTGGTTGTGGTGGTTGTGGTGGTTGTGGTGGTTGTGGTGGTCGTGCTGTTTGTGGTGGTTGTGGTGGTTGTGGTGGTTGTGGTGGTTGTGGTGGTTGTGGTGGTTGTGGTGGTTGTGGTGGTCGTGCTGTTTGTGGTGGTTGTGGTGGTTGTGCTGGTTGTGGTGGTTGTGCTGGTTGTGGTGGTTGTGGTGGTTGTGGTGGTTGTGGTGGTTGTGGTGGTTGTGGTGGTTGTGGTGGTTGTGGTGGTTGTGGTGGTTGTGGTGGTTGTGGTGGTTGTGGTGGTTGTTGTGGTTGTGGTGGTTGTGGTGGTTGTGGTGGTTGTGGTGGTTGTGGTGGTTGTGGTGTTTGTGGTGTTTGTGGTGTTTGTGGTGGTTGTGGTGGTTGTGGTGGTTGTGGTGGTTGTGGTGGTTGTGGTGGTTGTGGTGTTTGTGGTGGTTGTGCTGTTTGTGGTGGTTGTGGTGGTTGTGGTGGTTGTGCTGTTTGTGGTGTTTGTGGTGTTTGTGCTGTTTGTGCTGGTTGTGGTGGTTGTGCTGTTTGTGCTGGTTGTGGTGGTTGTGGTGGTTGTGGTGGTTGTGGTGTTTGTGGTGGTTGTGCTGTTTGTGCTGGTTGTGGTGGTTGTGCTGTTTGTGCTGGTTGTGGTGGTTGTGGTGGTTGTGGTGGTTGTGGTGTTTGTGCTGGTTGTGCTGGTTGTGGTGGTTGTGGTGGTTGTGGTGGTTGTGGTGGTTGTGGTGGTTGTGGTGGTTGTGGTGGTTGTGCTGGTTGTGGTGGTTGTGGTGGTTGTGCTGTTTGTGGTGGTTGTGGTGGTTGTGGTGGTTGTTGTGGTTGTGGTGGTTGTGGTGTTTGTGGTGGTTGTGGTGGTTGTGGTGGTTGTGCTGGTTGTGGTGGTTGTGGTGGTTGTGCTGTTTGTGGTGGTTGTGGTGGTTGTGCTGGTTGTGGTGGTTGTGGTGGTTGTGCTGTTTGTGGTGGTTGTGGTGGTTGTGGTGGTTGTTGTGGTTGTGGTGGTTGTGGTGTTTGTGGTGGTTGTGGTGGTTGTGGTGGTTGTGCTGGTTGTGGTGGTTGTGGTGGTTGTGGTGGTTGTGGTGGTTGTGGTGGTTGTGGTGGTTGTGCTGTTTGTGGTGGTTGTGGTGGTTGTGGTGGTTGTGGTGGTTGTGGTGGTTGTGGTGGTTGTGGTGGTTGTGGTGTTTGTGGTGGTTGTGGTGGTTGTGCTGTTTGTGGTGGTTGTGGTGGTTGTGCTGTTTGTGGTGGTTGTGGTGTTTGTGGTGGTTGTGGTGGTTGTGGTGGTTGTGCTGGTTGTGGTGGTTGTGCTGTTTGTGGTGTTTGTGGTGGTTGTGGTGGTTGTGGTGGTTGTGCTGTTTGTGGTGTTTGTGGTGGTTGTGGTGGTTGTGGTGGTTGTGGTGGTTGTGCTGGTTGTGGTGGTTGTGCTGGTTGTGGTGGTTGTGGTGGTTGTGGTGGTTGTGGTGGTTGTGGTGGTTGTGCTGGTTGTGGTGGTTGTGCTGTTTGTGGTGGTTGTGGTGGTTGTGGTGGTTGTGGTGGTTGTGGTGGT
>NC_137676.1:1201944-1233279 GCF_963989245.1 Nansenia antarctica
CTGGCCAACACCGCCATCATGGAGCCCCGCGCCCTGGCCAGGGAGGCGGACCGGTTCGTCTTGGCCATGCCTCAACGGTCCCCTGACCTGCTCGCTCCCGCGGCCGCCCCGCCACCCGACCGTCGCAGGAGAGCGAAGGATGACGCCAGACCTTCTGGCCAGCAGGGTAACGCTGCGGGCCATTGTTTCTACCACGCCACTTTTGGCGCCAAGGCCAAACGGTGCCGCTCACCCTGCACCTTCGGACCGACGGGAAACGGCGGGGCCGGCACTCAGTAGTGGCCCTGAGCGCTGGCGTCACCAACAGGCTGCTCTTCATACAAGACACCGCCTCTGGTCGCAGTTTCCTTTGTGACACAGGTGCCCAGTGGAGCATCATTCCGGCAGAGAGATCGGATGTGGCGAAGGAGGAGCGTGGTCCGCAGTTGGCAGGCGCGGACGGCACACCTATCTGCTCTTATGGCACTAGGGCGGTGGACGTGTGCTTCGGAGGGCAATGCTTTTCGTGGGATTTTGTCATAGCGGCTGTCACATTTCCCCTCCTTGGTGCGGATTTTCTGTGCGCCCACAACCTGTTGGTGGACGTGGGGAACAGGCGCCTGGTCAACTCACAGACTTTCGCTTCCTTCGCCTGTACGCAGGGGGAGGCGGTCTACAGCGGGTGGTCCAATACGCTCGCCGAAAGTGACCAGTACCTTCGGCTGCTCGCCGAATTCCCCGACCTTACCAAGCCCACCTTCTCCGCGCCCACGGTGAAACACGGAGTGGAGCACCACATCGAGACCGAGGGGCCTCCCCTCCACGCCAGGGCCAGGCGCCTCAACCCGGAGAAGCTGGCCATCGCCAGGGCGGAGTTTGCGCATATGGAGCAGGTGGGCATCGTTCGGCGCTCGAGCAGCCCCTGGGCGTCTCCCCTGCACATCGTCCCTAAGTCAGACGGCGGGTGGCGCCCATGTGGGGACTACCGCCGCCTCAACGACGCGTCCAAGCCTGACCGCTACCCGGTCCCACATGTCCAGGACTTTTCAGCGAACCTGGCAGGCAAACGCTTCTTCTCCAAAGTGGACCTGGTACGGGGGTACCATCAGGTGCCGGTGCACCCCGAGGACGTCCCTAAGACGGCCGTAATCACGCCATTTGGACTCTTCGAGTTTCTGCGGATGCCGTTCGGCCTGAAGAACGCGGCGCAGACCTTCCAACGCCTCATGCACTCGGTGCTCCGGGACCTACCATTCCTCTTCGTCTACTTGGATGACATCCTCGTCGCAAGCACCACGGAGGAGGAGCACCTGTCCCACCTCCGGGCCCTTTTCACACGGCTCAGCCAACATGGGCTGATTGTCAATCCGGCGAAGTGTGAGTTCGGACGGAACACCATCGACTTTCTCGGGCACCGGGTCTCCGCAGAGGGGGTGACCCCCCTCCCCTCGAAGGTGGAAGCTGTCGCTGCTTTCCCGCGCCCCAGCACAATCAGCGAGCTCAAGGGGTTCATCGGGATGGTAACCTTCTACTATCGCTTCCTCCACCACATCGCTCACATCCTGCGGCCTCTGTACGATGCCCAGAAGGGCAAGACTCTGAAGCAGCCGGTGGACTGGACGGCGGAGCGTGTCAAAGCCTTTCAGGACACCAAGGCGGCCCTGGCCCGCGCTGCCATGTTGGCCCACCCCTCGCCCTCGGCACCCACTGCTCTCACCACGGACGCCTCTGACTTTGCTGTGGGAGCGGTGTACGAACAGTGGGTTGGGGACGCCTGGCAGCCTCTTGCATTCTTCAGCCGCCAGCTGTCTCCCAGAGAGCAAAGGTACAGCACATTCGACAGGGAGCTCCTCGGGCTGTGGCTTGCTGTCAGACACTTCCGTTTTTTACTGGAGGGCCGCGAGTTTACGGCCTACGTGGACCACAAGCCACTCACGCACGCCATGTCCAAGGTGGCGGAGCCGTGGTCCGACCGCCAACAGCGCCAGCTCGCCTACATATCCGAGTTCACCACAGACATCCAGCACGTTGCTGGGAAGTCCAACCAGGTCGCGGATTGTCTCTCCAGGGCGGTGGTTGGTGCGGTCCAACTGGGTTTGGACTACGCGCGCATGGCTGCAGACCAGGCCGCCGACCCCGCCGTCCGGGCTCTCAAGTTGTCGGACACAGGACTGCGCCTAGAAGAGGTGGTTTTCGGTGACGCAGGGGCCACGCTCCTGTGCGACGTCTCCATGGGTCAGCCACGACCGGTGGTCCCCGCCAACTGGAGGCGCCCCGCCTTCGAGGCGATACACGGCTTGTCTCACCCTGGTAGGAAACCGTCCTCACGGCTGGTGTCAGAGAAATTCGTCTGGCATGGGCTCAAGAGGGATGTGAGGGCCTGGGTAGACACGTGCATCGCCTGCCAGCGCGCCAAGGTGCATCGACACGTCAAGGCCCCCCTGGAGCAGTTCTCTGTGCCTGAGCGGAGGTTCGATCATGTAAACGTGGACCTGGTAGGGCCGCTGCCCCCCTCGCACGGATACACCTATCTCTTTACCATGGTGGACAGGACGACTCGCTGGCCGGAGGCAGTTCCGCTCTCCTCAACGACAGCCCCCGACCTGGCCCGGGCGTTCATCGCGGTGTGGGTCTCCCGCTACGGCACCCCTGCTGATCTCTCCTCTGACCGTGGCTCACAGTTTACTTCAGAGCTGTGGGCAGCGGTGGCGGAGAATCTGGGGGTCAAGCTCCACCGCACAACCGCCTATCACCCGCAGGCGAACGGGCTCTGTGAGCGTTTCCATCGATCCATGAAGGCCGCCCTTCGAGCCAGCCTCACGGACAGCGACTGGCTTGACAAGCTGCCGTGGGTCATGCTGGGGCTCAGGACAGCGCCTAAGGAGGACCTCCAGTCGTCGTCCGCTGAGCTGGTGTTTGGACAGCCGCTGCGGGTCCCCGGTGACTTCATTCCCAAGTCAACGGAGCCCTGGTCCGCCGCCGCTCAGCGCGCCTCCCTGCTGGACAGCGCCAGGACCTTCGTCCCGGTCCCGACTACGCAGCATGGTGTCCCTACTTCGAGGGTGCCCCCGGAGCTGCACTCAGCGAGGTTCGTTTTCATTCGTCATGATGGCCACAGGACTCCACTACGTCCTCCTTATGACGGGCCTTTCCGTGTCATCGAGGCCGGAGCCAAGAACTTCATGGTTGACATGGGGGGTAGGCCTGAGTGTGTGTCCGTTGATCGCCTCAAACCGGCCCACTTGGACCTTGAACTGCCCCTGGACTTGGCCCTGCCACCGCGCAGAGGCCGGCCTCCAGTCCTACCTCCCCTGCCGCGCCCTGGCCATTCCCCCCTCCGACCCCGACAACCCCCCGCAGCTCGCGAGCCCCCGGTCGTCACTGCCCCCCGTCCTTCCCTGCAGGAGGACGTGATGGGCGATGTCACACCTCCTCCCGCACCTCCTGACTTTACCTACGATCGTAGGGGCCGGGCCATACGCCCTCCTCGCCGTGAGGATTTCCAATATTGAGGTGAACACTGGGGGGGCTGGTGTAGTGACTACATTATGGGTTCATGTTCTCCTCTTACTGTTGGTTGTGTAGTGGGAGGGAACCAGTTCTGGCACTAGGGGCAGAGGGGAGGATTATTAACGTTGCAACTTCCTGTTTAGACACAACAGTTTTGGTGATCTATTTTCTGGTCCTGTACTGAGAGTACAAGTTGTTATTTTGATTAAACAGTTATCATTACGTTGCCTACGTCTTTCCTTTTTCCTCCGGCACTACATTATCTGATTTGCGTTCTCACAGCCCTTCATGTAAACGAAGTAACATACGCAATCGAAGCAACAGATGTGGTAGTTGATTGGTCAGAAACATTGAAAATTGCCTTTTCGTCCCTCTCTTATCCAGATCAACACGCGTGCGCTGTTGTTTTCCTATGGACAGCCTCGATGCGTCGTTTCTAACCGGAGCGAAACCACCCTTGTCAATGCGTCGGTTGTTTTCTCCGGGAGTTACTTCGAATGCGCGTTCTCACAGCTCCAAACGACGCAGAGCAAAGCGAATTTTATCCTAAACTCTGATTCCAAGTGAAGCAAATGTTCTAGTGAGAACACACCCTAAAGGTGAAAGGTGAAAGGTGAGCTCACCTGTGCTGGCGGGGGTGTAGACGGTCTTGTCTGTCTGGATGAAGATGTAGCCGGACTGGAAGGAGAGCAGAACCAGCGTCTCCAGCACGCGGTCGGGGAACCGGGCCTCCAGGTACACATAGTGCTTCTGCTCCGGGTCCACGTCTGCGTACGCTGCCTCAGAGATCTACATTTACATTACATTTACATTTTTGGGCATTTCGTGACGTTAGAATTATAAGGTTCTATCTCAATTTTTGTCAAAATTGAGTTTTTCACATAATCTGATCCATTAGGTGTTTATTAATGCCTGTGTGGTGTTATTTTTAAAATGCTGACATTTTTTTGTTAGTAATTAATAAAATACAAAGGTTCCATCTCACAAAACATAATGGAATGTAAAAACTTTGACGCTCAATATCTCTGAACTACCCTAAACGGAGATAGCACCTTATCATTCTAAACTCAATACATTTGACTAAAGCAAGTGAATCATCAATCCACCAGTCGTAGCAGGAAGAGTAATCCAGCTCAGGCCAGGGGCCATTGATAGAAGGAAAAACCTTCTTCTATCACCTTCTTCTAAACCCAGACTTTTTATTTTTTATTTTATTTATATATAGACACTGGAGAAACAGAGAAACAGTACAAGGGGGGCAGTAGAAGTCTTAGGGGACACAGTAAAGGGAAAAAACGGGTGTCTTCAGGAGACGCAGTGCTGGGGCAGTAGATGTCTCAGGAGGAGCAGTTAAGGTGTAACCTGAAGAGATGGGTCTGAATGGGATGAGATGGGTTTGGGAATAATAATAATAATAATAATAATGATAATAACTTTATTTGTATAGTGCTTTTCCTGCAAGCGTTGCAGCTCAAAGTGCTCCAATCATTATATAATCATCATTTAATTATTTAGTCATTTAAAGGCAATATTAAAAAGATGGGTTTTTAGTCTTCACTTGAACATATGTGCTGAGGTTGCATCCCTAATGTCAACTGGCAGTGAGACACAATCTGGGTGCATACAATGAGAATGCAGCCTCACCAAACCTCTTCTTTTGTACATGTGGTACACAGAGAAAACCAGCGTCAGAAGACCTGAGAGCTCTATCGGTGTGATATGCTAGCAAAAGACCTGAGAGCTCTATTGGGCTGATATGCTAGCAAAAGACCTGAGAGCTCTATTGGGCTGATATGCTAGCAAAAGACCTGAGAGCTCTATTGGGCTGATATGCTAGCAGAAGACCTGAGAGCTCTATTGGGCTGATATGCTAGCAAAAGACCTGAGAGCTCTATTGGGCTGATATGCTAGCAAAAGACCTGAGAGCTCTATTGGGCTGATATGCTAGCAAAAGACCTGAGAGCTCTATTGGGCTGATATGCTAGCAGAAGACCTGAGAGCTCTATTGGGCTGATATGCTAGCAAAAGACCTGAGAGCTCTATTGGGCTGATATGCTAGCAAAAGGCCTGAGAGCTCTATTGGGCTGATATGCTAGCAGAAGACCTGAGAACTCTAATGCGGCTGATATGCTAGCAGAAGACCTGAAAGCTCTATTGGGCTGATATGCTAGCAAAAGACCTGAGAGCTCTATTGGGCTGATATGCTAGCAAAAGACCTGAGAGCTCTATTGGGCTGATATGCTAGCAGAAGACCTGAGAGCTCTATTGGGCTGATATGCTAGCAAAAGACCTGAGAGCTCTATTGGGCTGATATGCTAGCAGAAGACCTGAGAGCTCTATTGGGGCTGATATGCTAGCAGAAGACCTGAGAGCTCTATTGAATGAGATGGGTCAGAATCTGAACCTGAACCTGGACCACTTACGAGGATCTCCACCAGGGACAGGAAGTGGTTGTCAGCGTTGAGGACCACGTCCTGGGAGGCCAGCAGCTGCTTCCTGTCGGGGTGGCTCTTCACTGTGACCGTCACGGCCAGGGGGCCACCCCTGTAGTCCTGGGACTCTACGAACACACTCTCCCTGCTGCCCACCCGGAGCAGGCTGGGGGCCGACAGCACATGCCTGGGAGGAAGAGAGGGGAGGGGAGGGAGGAGGGAGGGGGGGAGGGAGGGGAGGGAGGGAGGGGAGGGAAGGAGGGGAGGGAGGGGAGGGAGGGAGGGAGGGGAGGGGAGGGAGGGGAGGGAGGGGAGAGGGAGGGGAGGGAGGGAGGGGAGGGGAGGGAGGGGAGGGAGGGAGGGAGTGGAGGGAGGGAGGGAGGGGAGTGGAGGGAGGGAAGGAGGGGAGGGAGGGGGGGAGGGAAGGGAGGGGAGGGAGGGAGGGGAGGGAGTGAGGGAGGGGAGGGAGGCATTCACTTATACAGGTAGGTGTACATCAACTATTTGAAAGTGGAAAATGGACTGCACTTATATAGCGCCTTTATCCAAAGCGCTTTACAACGGCCTCTCATTCACCCATTCACACACCAATGGCGGCAAGCTGCCATGCCAGGCGCCGGCCCCGCTCACTGGGAGCAATTTGGGGTTCAGTGTCTTGCCCAAGGACACTTTGACATGTGGCCAGCCAGGGCTCGAACCGCCGATCTGCCGACCTTGCGATCATTAGACGGCAGCTCTCCCTCCTGCGCCACAGCCGCCCCATTTGACATACTTGATAGGTGTTAGGGTGATAGGGCCTTTTCAGCCACAGCCCCGTCCCTCTGGAACGCCCTCCCCAACCACATCAGACAGGCCAACACCCTCCCAACATTTAAACAGGCCCTCAAAACCCACCTCTTCAAGCTCGCCTTCACCAGTTAACCCTCTCCCCCTCTCCTTCCCATGTGTTTTTATTATTACTACTCAATCTTTTCAGTTTGTAAAGCGTCTTTGAGTGTCTAGAAAAGCGCTATACAAGTCTAATGTATTATTATTATTATTATTATTATTATTATTATTATTATTATTATACTTTATACTTTTCCATTATCCTTCTGTATTGAGACAGTGACGCATGTATTCCTATTGTTATTATAATCATTACCAATGAAAATGCCAATATTATGATGACAATGTCAACACTTTGATGGCTGCACATCCCTGGTTAATGTGATCACTCTATAACCTTTGCACTACTGATGTTTACATTACTACCTTTGCTCGTACTGTATATTGCACATCACCGTGACCCCTCACGGCTCTTCTAGTGTTAATGAACAGGTGTTAGTTGGGCGTTGAGGTGTACTTACAGAGGAGATCCGTCAGAGAGCGCAGTAAAGGAGAGGGCCGCTGTGGCCAGACACACCAGGCTCACGTACATGTCCCCAGCTGGTCCAGGGTCTGCCGTCAAAAGTGACTTCTCCTCCCCTGGAGCCTGGCTTTTATCCTAAGTCCTCCCCCCTCCCCCCTCCCACCCTCCCCCCTCCTACCCTCCCACCCCATCCATCCTTCTCTGCATTGCGAGCAGTAGTTTCCCGTATATACACACCTCTCCTAATCTTATGGTATGGGGGAAATTGCATCACAGCTGGGGGGAGGGGGGGGTGGGGGTGTGTGCTTGTTCAGCATGTTTACCACTGAGCATAATTACATTAAAATACACCATGTAAAATATCTTTAAAATAAAAAAAAAGTTATTTATTTAACATTATTTCATTAGATTGGGGCCTCCAGTAGTGTGTGTGTGTGTGTGTGTGTGTGTGTGTGTGTGTGTGTGTGTGTTATTCCCCTGGGGTAGAAGCTGTGTATGTGTGTGTGTGTGTGTGTGTGTGTGTATGTGTGTTTTGTAAAACAAATAGCATGTGATGTATTTATCGCCGTGCCGGAGAACTTTAAGCCCTGTGTGTGTGTGTGTGTGTGTGTGTGTGTGTGTGTGTGTGTGTGTGTGTGTGTGTGTGTGTGTGTGTGTGTGTGCGCGTGTGTGTGTGTGTGTGTGTGTGTATGTGTATGTGTATGTGTATGTGTATGTGTATGTGTATGTGTATGTGTATGTGTATGTGTGTGTGTGTGTGTGTGTGTGTGTGTGTGTGTGTGTGGGGGGGGGGGGGGGGGGGGGGGGCGGGGTTGGTGTTTTTTCCGCAGCTGACCTTTAACCTGGCCCAGTATTTCCCATCATTGGGAAACCAGAACCTCTCTGAGATAAGATGAAACAAACATGACAAAAGCAGAGAAAATCAATCAGACCTGTTCACAATCTGAGATTCAGGTCATGTTCTCACATGAAAGTCCCAATCAATGCGTGCGTGCGTGCGCGCGCGACTGCGTTATGCTTCGTTTCATTTTTCTAATCGGTCATTATCAAAGGCAAACTCAATATACACAAGGATAGGGCTGCAGCTCCGTATTAAAGAACAGTAGTATTTTCCCCCCCGGTGATATCTTAATGAAGTTAGTGAAAGTGGTTAGGAGACAGAGGTGAAAGTGGTAAGGAGACAGAGGTGAAAGTGGTTAGGAGACAGAGGTGAAAGAGGGGGGATAGGGACAGCAAGGCATCAAGACATCAGTAGTTCTGGATAAGCAGACCTCTGAAAACCTGTAGAACAGAAAACCTGCTATCTGAGACACGCGCCACGCAGGTGTTAGCCTACATAAAAATATCCTATGTGCCACAGTATGTACCACACGAATGTTACGACATTACGAAATACATGTTTATTAGTGATGTTACGACATGTTGACCATCTATCTCTACCCCAATTGTCACACAGCCATGTCCCACAACATGCCTAAATGTCCTTCAGATTTGTATCTTTGCATATCAGAAATGTACACAACATTTGCATTTATTTGTTGTCGTTCATGCCAATCAGAATTACGTCATATTGACTACAGACACATTTATGACAGGTCATCAATTCAAACGAGCTAAACTTAATACTAGGCTATAGTCTACTAGACACACCAACATTTATGACCACATATATGGCCACAGCACAGCAACTTTATTGAACAAGACAAGACATGTTCAATGTCATGTTATTGAACAAGACATCACAGATGACGGTGGGCTTATTGTATTTTGCCCCAAATTCCTGTCAATCAGTCGATACAGCGGCCATACCATGACCTGACCAGCAGAGGTCAGTATGGAGCTGCTGCAGCTGTACCATGACCTGACCAGCAGAGGTCAGTATGGAGCTGCTGTACCATGACCTGACCAGCAGAGGTCAGTATGGAGCTGCTGTACCATGACCTGACCAGCAGAGGTCATGATGGAGCTGCTGTATGGTTGCCATGGTGTCAGTACTGCATCGATAGATCGACGAATGTGTCAATGCAACGTTTGCAGGAAAAGTGCTATACAAATAAAGGTGATTATTATTATTATTATTGGTATTATTATTATTATTATTATTATGATTATTATTATTATTATTAAAGTTTCGTTTCCGCCATCACTAATGTTTATATTCAAAAGCTTTGTTTGACGTCAATAAAATGCAACCACAACATACACAACGTCATTACAGTGCGCAGCTTAACCATCGTTGCTATGGAGACAGTGCTGTTTGTGATAGGTCTGAAAAAACAAGAGCAAGAGAGGCAAGACGACCATGACTTATTTGTTTTGTTTTGTTTTGAACAATCTGTTTATTAACATTTTAGTAGAACAAATATACAATAATACAATAACATTTGGTGAATACAAGTGATAAAGTTAATGGTGCAAGTTTAAGTAAACCAAAACCAAAACAAGGCAGGACTAAAAGACAGGACAAACACGACCATGACTTCTAAACTGCTTTGCAATGCTAAAACGTGCTGTCACTCTGTATAGCTCTAGAGGAGGTTGCACTAGCCAACATAATCATTATTAATTGCTGAGAAACTGCACATATGTAATATGGCCGTATAAAGGCTGAAACATATGTAATATGGCCGTATAAAGGCTGAAACATATGTAATATGGCCGTATAAAGGCTCCCCCTCAATATTTCAATATTTCTTAATACTCCCCTGTTGTTGTTCTGTATGTCAAAGAGAAACGTTTCAATTCAATCCTTTTTTCAGACTGCTTGAATAAATAGTTCCAACTGTTTCATGTTTTATGGCTATTGTAGTGTGATGTCAGAATTACGTCATATTGACTACAGACACATTTATGACAGGTCATCAATTCAAACGAGATAAACTTAACATTATTGACACAGGTGCAACGTTTTCCAACAGGTACATCACCTGTGAATTACCAGCCCACTACCGCCCCCTGGAGGTATACAAAATGAATGCACCATAATAACCATACAAAACAGAACGGATTGAAAGGGTATGATTGCAGTCATGATTGCAGGGTAGCAGACGATTCAC
This sequence comes from Nansenia antarctica, assembly GCF_963989245.1. Classification (NCBI taxonomy): domain Eukaryota; kingdom Metazoa; phylum Chordata; class Actinopteri; order Argentiniformes; family Microstomatidae; genus Nansenia; species Nansenia antarctica. The sequence continues at coordinate 1,212,273 of NC_137676.1, forward strand.
TCAAAAATTCAAATACGTGACAAATGCGAGCATATCAACTTAGATCTTTTGGTTTAATGTTAAAATACCCATATGGTCAAATATACACATTATTAACAACATAAATGACACATGAGAGTGGTATACTTGAACTATTGTTGGACCTTCGGAACATCAAGTGTGGCAGTACATACCAAGGTATTATCTAATGGCAGTATGCAGCTCTTATGACAGTTCAATGCATATCTTATGTTCTTCATTGAACATGACAAGATATATATGAGGCAAGCTATATAGGTTTAGTATACGTTTGATAGGGACACTTGGGGGTGTTGAAAAGGTGCCATTGTCACCATTGTGTCTTAACATACAAAATACTAACATAAGACAGATTTATACAGACATACTGTACATAGATAAACTATAACAATTGCCAGTTTCTAGTGGTTGGATTCTGCACACACAACACTGACAGTGAGTTACGATGGACTATGGACCACAGCATAATCCATCACCTTGTGAAGAATAGATGGTTGTATGGCAGGAATACAAGTACTGTGTAACAATGAAGACAAGCTCAGTTATTAGATTACATTAGATTAGATTCAACTTTATTGTTATTGCAGAGTACATACCAGACATATGATATATATATATTGTATATATATATTCTTCTTACATGTATACTATTAAAATGACTGTTTTAGCATGGAAAGACATTGAGTGTAACTCTATAGGACTCCAACTCCCGACATACATACACTCTGATAGTCAGAAAAACCTTACAAGGAAAACATTGACCCCTGTACTGAGAAACATGATTTCTGTGTGGTATGAGGTACAAAAACACCTTTATCCCTGTAAGCATTTAAAAATATATATATTTACAGTTCAGGAACTTTATCTGTTAAGAATCAATCAAAATCATTCCCTGGCCATACCCGCTCTATCCTCATTGGAGAACGTTTTAATTTAAAAAATCCTTTTGGGAAAGGAATTATTTCGGACATATATAATCTGTTGAACACTAGATCACTAGTCTTCAGAACCCAAATTGAAAGCATGGAGGATCGACCTACAAGAGGACATTTCAGTGGAACAAAATGGAACAGGGCATGGAAAAGAGCTCAAACCCAAACCGCTAACACGCGTTTAAATCTTCTACTGTATAATTGGATAATGAGAGTATATACAGTATATATAGCACCAGAAACCCAGGTGTAACAGGTGTACACAGGTGTACACAGGACAAAGGTACATGGAATGTCTAGAATTCTGTGAGGAACTTGGAATAATAATGCAAGAGATTCTGTCAATCAATGTGACTGTTGAGCCTAAAGGCCAATGCACACGGCGTGCGATTTCTAAATTCAAAAACATTTTTAAAATATTTCTAAATCACACACCGTGTGCATTGGCCTTAAGCTGTTTGTCCTTGGCATCTACCCAGAGGGACACAGGATAAAACTCAGTGAACAGATCTTTATGGATAATGTGCCTTTTACAAGCCAAGAGATCAATAGCACTAACGTGGAAAAGCACCGTTAAACCAAGTACTGTGCCGTGGTTCAGATTAGACTTCAAGATCCTTCTGCTTGTTTATAAAGCTCTCACTGGCACAGCACCAGAATATCTGAAAGACCCTGTGCTAGCATATCAGCCCAATAGAGCTCTCAGGTCTTCTGCTAGCATATCAGCCCAATAGAGCTCTCAGGTCTTTTGCTAGCATATCAGCCCAATAGAGCTCTCAGGTCTTTTGCTAGCATATCAGCCCAATAGAGCTCTCAGGTCTTTTGCTAGCATATCAGCCCAATAGAGCTCTCAGGTCTTCTGCTAGCATATCAGCCCAATAGAGCTCTCAGGTCTTCTGCTAGCATATCAGCCCAATAGAGCTCTCAGGTCTTCTGCTAGCATATCAGCCCGATAGAGCTCTCAGGTCTTATGCTAGCATATCAGCCCAATAGAGCTCTCAGGTCTTCTGACGCTGGTTTTCTCTGTGTACCACATGTACAAAAGAAGAGGTTTGGTAAGGCTGCATTCTCATTTTATGCACCCAGATTGTGGAATGCACTGCCAGTTTACATTAGGGATGCAACCTCAGCACATTATGTTCAAGTCGTAAATGTAAACAGGCTAGTTTGTCTCAGCAACTGGCTGAAAGAGAAGAAGTAGCAGGCTTAGAGATAACCTGAGACCAGTGGGTTTGTTGTTACTGTGAAGGGTACTGTTTTTATTTTTATTTTTTTACCATTTTAGATGGCACTTGTGACTTCATGTTAAACTGTTGGTCTGTTTATTATTAGAGGATATTTGGGTGGGTGGGGAGGGTTGTCAAGTATATAGATTTGTAAGGTAATTCTGGTTTTAGGAATTCTGGAGTTATTTGCTTGTATGTGTATGTACACATATATCATTATTACCATTTCTTTTTTTTATATATAGATTTGTTTTTATCTATTTCAAAAAACTCAATAAACATATTGTTGAAAAAAGAATACTTTTCATCCTAACATGTTTGATTTTGTCTTTCAACTTCCTACATCTTTTCCTCCTTTACGTCACTGCCAAAGTCTGACGGGGAGGGGTAGATCCCGTAGGCTGGCGGGGGGGGGTAGGCTCCGGGAGGGGCTGTTGGGAACTGTTGTGCACTGGCGTAAGGTGGTGGGGGGGCCTGCTGGCCCGGTTGTTGCCATGGTTGCTGGCCCGGTTGTTGCCATGGTTGTTGCCCCGGTTGTTGCCATGGTTGTTGCCCCGGTTGTTGCCCTGGTTGTTGCCATGGTTGCTGGCCCGGTTGCTGCCCCGGTTGTTGCCATGGTTGCTGGCCCGGTTGCTGCCCCGGTTGTTGCCATGGTTGCTGGCCCGGTTGCTGCCCCGGTTGTTGCCATGGTTGCTGGCCCGGTTGTTGCCATGGTTGCTGGCCCGGTTGTTGCCACGCTTGTTGCCCTGGTTGCAGGGCTGGTTGTTGCCATGGTTGCGGGCCTGGCTGCTGCCCCTTGGCGTGAGCAGGGAGGATGACCAATGGGAATTTGACCTCAGGGTCGGAAGCCATCGGAATATCCAGATAGACCTACAGCATGGCAGAGAAACAGGGGGGGAATGAATTACAGGCTAGCTATGTCAAGTCAAGTCAGGTTTATTTATATAGCACATTTACAACGACAAACAGCCGACCAAAGTGCTTAACAGATAAAACACTGGTAAAAAGAAAACAACAAATAAAAATACACAGAAACAAAAAACAAGGTGCAATACAGAATACAACAGGTGCAGAAATAAAAGTGAGGAAAGGTGCAGGTGTCGGGAGGCAGGCTCAGCTCAGGTCCAAGGCCAGGGAGAAGAGGTGCGTCTTAGCTACGGTTTTAAAAGCCTCGACGCTCTGGGCAGATCTGACGTGGAGGGCAGGAGGCGGGGTGGGGGGAAGCAGCTGAATTAGCATTTAAAGCTGAACACACAGAAACAAACAGCCCAGCGAGAACAGGAACAACGAGAAAAACTTCAAAGACATGTTTTGGGGACTCAAGAGACATACAGTATATTAACTTGTTGAAAAGAGAGTATAATCCGTGACCTTTAAGAAAGGTTGATTTCTTTGTAGTCTCTGCCCTACAGTGCTGACAGACAGGCTTTGAGAAGTTGTAAAACTGGTCTCTCTGGTCTGCAGCTAGCTTCCCCCTTTCTAAACAAGGGCGCGCTTCTTTCATGAGAGCCACATTCATATAAGCCACATTCAGCCACACGCGCTTACACTCACCTCACCTCACCTCACCTCACTCACTCACTCACTCACTCACTCACTCACACTCTCACTCTCACTCTCACTCTCACTCTCACTCTCACTCTCACTCTCACACTCACACTCACACTCACACTCTCACTCTCACTCTCACTCTCACTCTCACTCTCACTCTCACTCTCACTCTCACACTCACTCTCACACTCACTCACACTCACACTCACACTCACACTCACACTCACACTCACACTCACACTCACACTCCTACTCCCACTCACACTCCTACTCCCACGCTACGCACCTTGAGTATGTACTCTGCTTTGAGAATGTCGCAGTTCATGACGGAGGGGAACAGGTCGGCAGGGATGGGGATGGTGGTGGTGCCGCTGTTTTTGCTGGATGGCGGGATGGGCTCCCCCACGGCCTTCAGGATCTCTCTGGAGTGTAGCTTAGTCTTGCGCTGGGCGATGTAGATGTGCTGCTCCAGCAGGGAGAACTTGGGCTTGATTTCTTTGGAGGACTTGTTGTCAACAGAAATGGTCACCTGTAGTTGTTCCCCTGCAGAATGCAGAACGGAAGTCAGGAGAAGAAAAAGAAGAAACACAATTCATTGTCATGGTAACTAAATACTGTCCTGGCTGGCAGGCCGAACGAGGTCATCAGGTCTTTCGAACGCCCCCACCTGGCTATGCCGACGCTAGCATTCTGTGACAGATTCCGGGCATTCCTGAGTAAAGTAGGCTACATCTGGTAGGCCTACACCGCAGCGAGCGGGTAGAGTTTACTCTATTAGGAATGTCCTGAATGCTAGCGTCGGCGATTACATCACACGCCACACATTCTGGCAGCACAGGACAAATCTATATATAGCTAGCTAGCTAGGTAAAATGTGTTTTTACCTGCATAAATAAAGGTTAAAAAAAAGATATCTAGGTAGTTAGCTAGCGAGGTGTGATGTACTGGTTCTCACCTTGGTAGTAGCCCATCCTCTCCAGCTGAACGTCCATGTCCACCTTTCCTGAGCTGAAGAAGCCACCCTCCTTGTTCTTGGTGGCATGCTGTGGAGCCTGAGAGGAAACACAAACACAGTGATGCCACCAACTACACTACCACCACACAGCCACAATCACACCTGAACTACACTACCACCACACAGCCACAATCACACCTGAACTACACTACCACCGCACAGCCACAATCACACCTGAACTACACTACCACCGCACAGCCACAATCACACCTGAACTACACTACCACCACACAGCCACAATCACACCTGAACTACACTACCACCACACAGCCACAATCACACCTGAACTACACTACCACCACACAGCCACAATCACACCTGAACTACACTACCACCACACAGCCACAATCACACCTGAACTACACTACCACCACACAGCCACAATCACACCTGAACTACACTACCACCACACAGCCACAATCACACCTGAACTACACTACCACCACACAGCCACAATCACACCTGAACTACACTACCACCACACAGCCACAATCACACCTGAACTACACTACCACCACACAGCCACAATCACACCTGAACTACACTACCACCACACAGCCACAATCACACCTGAACTACACTACCACCACACAGCCACAATCACACCTGAACTACACTACCACCACACAGCCACAATCACACCTGAACTACACTACCACCACACAGCCACAATCACACCTGAACTACACTACCACCACACAGACACAATCACACCTGAACTACACTACCACCACACAGACACAATCACACCTGAACTACACTACCACCACACAGCCACAATCACACCTGAACTACACTACCACCACACAGACACAATCACACCTGAACTACACTACCACCACACAGCCACAATCACACCTGAACACAAAGTTAAAAAACTAAAACAACACCATAGGCAGTGCTTCTATGTGGAATCAGGCTGGCAAATGCAGTTGTGTTGTGTGTTGTGTGTGTGTGTGTGTGTGTGTGTGTGTGTGAGAGTGTGAGTGTGAGTGTGAGTGTGAGTGTGTGTGTGTGTGTGTGTGTGTGTGTGTGAGAGTGTGAGTGTGAGTGTGAGTGTGAGTGTGAGTGTGAGTGTGAGTGTGAGTGTGAGAGTGTGTGTGTGTGTGTGTGTGTGTGAGATAAGATAAAACAGTGTTTGAATAAACCCATTACCATCAGCCCAGACGTCAGCATGTTGGTGGTTGAGACGAAGTTGAGCTCAACGTGTGAGTTGGTGTTCACCCTCATGGAGCGGCTCAGGGTGCCCGTCAGCTGGTAGATAATCTTACCATGGATCCCTTTGAAGGAGGACGGCATGTCCCTGTCGGCAGAGACAGAAGATGCAGAACAAGCAGAAGGTTGTGTCATCGACTGGTCCGACTACGGAAGGGAGGGCCTTCCTCCACTAGAGGAGCAACGGGGCGGCTGTTGCGCAGGAGGTAGAGCCGCCGTCTAATGATCGCAAGGTTGGCAGATCGGCGATTCGAGCCCCGGCTGGCCACATGTCGAAGTGTCCTTGGGCAAGACACTGAACCCCAAAATTGATCCCAGTGAGCGGGCCGGCGCTTGCATGGCAGCTTGCCGCCATTGGTGTGTGAATGTGCGTGTGAACGGGTGAATGAGAGGCCGTTGTAAAGCGCTTTGGAGCAGCAAAAAAGGCGCTATATAAGTGCAGTCCATTTACCATTTACCATTTAGTTGGCCCACAGTTTGGTATGAACCTCGGTTTTTGGGTCACGGTTCCGGTTCGGTTTCGGTACGTGTTTTGTGCGTAAGGAGAAAAAAACAATGCTGCTATTTATTTATATTTATTTAAACTGTTACTTTACTTTATTTTGCTTATACTTATGGAACTTTAATATTCTGACACATTCCAGAATATGACTGGTATATTGTATAATATAAGAAATATAAATATATATAAACAAAAAACACTTTCAAATGTAAAAAAAAAGTTTGGCACGCTGCACACACACATAGGTGATATGCCTGTATTGCCTCAATTAACTGCTCTATTCGGTTGTTAAGTCGTGACGTGTTTCTGGGTCCAACGTTGGCTGAGGCGCTCTCTTCGAAATGCCTCAGTAATAATAATAATTCATTATATTTGTATAGCGCTTTTCCGAGGCTCAAAGACACTGACAATATGGGGAAAACGGGAAAGTGCTGTGTCCCTTGTTGTATGAATAGATCCCAGTCTAAAAAACGATTGAACTGTCATTCTACCGCTGTAGTACACTGGTACTCTGGTGGAATTTTTGGTTTGGACCCGGAAATGGCTAAACGTCACGTTTGACGTCAGACTTAACAACCGAATTGGGTAATGAGCAATTTACGCCTGGTAAAAAAGATGGAGGATTTAGGTCCTGGAATATAAACGGAGTTCAGAACATGCTGGATCGATACACAGACAGAGCTGCTTTCTTTCCATCAATTGTGTCAAAGACATCAAATTCCTAAAAAAAACACTTCTTTAAATATTTACAGTTAAAAAGCTATATGTCATCAAAATAGAGTATACCGATAATGTGTATACCGCCTTTATCAAAACATGAGGAAATACATTTGGAAGAGAAGGGCCACGTATCTAGATATTATAGAATACTGATGGCACATAGTCTGAATCATATACAGGGTTCCTACAAGTTTCAACAAGTCACATTTAAGACCTTTTTAGACCTTTTTTAGACCTCTTTGAATATCATTTTAGACCTATTCGCGACACCATATGATAGCTTTTTGTCACCCTCGAGGTGATGACATTAGGGATTTCACTGCCATACAGACAAAAAAGGAAGCGAATTGGCATTTTTTTGGGTTCCAGCTTGATTAATTTCCACGTAAATAGATGTGGTCGGACTGATTTCCTTGCAGGAACTCGTTTTTAAGACCTAACACCTCATTTTTAGACCGAATAACTGAAATGTGAGCCCTTTTTAGGCCTTATGAATTGGATTGCTGGATTTTAGACTTTACAGCTTTTTAAGACCAGCGCGGGAACCCTGAATATAGTAGTGAATCATATAGTACTGAATCATATAGTACTGAATCATATAGTACTGAATCAACACTAGACAAATTAAATGCTTGGAAATCTGACATACAAGAAGACATTGAGAGCTCTCAGGTCTTCTGACGCTGGTTTTCTCTGTGTACCACATGTACAAAAGAAGAGATTTGGTGAGGCTGCATTCTCATTTGATGCACCCAGATTGTGGAATGCACTGCCAGTTTACATTAGGGATGCAGCCTCAGCACATTATGTTCACAAGGTAAACAAGGTTTAAACTACTTCAACATAAATGGTTAATGAGAACGTACATAACTCCTGTCAAGCTCCTTCATGTCTGGTAATATCCCAGACGTTTGTGTTAAGTGTTCAGATGAGAAAGGGACTCTACTCTAGTCTGTGGGAGTGTCCCAAGATCCAACATTTCTGGAAAGATGTTATAAGTTAGTTATAAAAGTTAGAGAAGTTATAAAATGTTTGTCTGTTTCCCCTAAATGTCAAACTATGTGTGGTTGGAGGAACATATCCGGAGGACTTTATATACAAACAAGGAAACAGACTCATCTGTTGAGAATGTGGAAGAGGGGGGCGGCTCTTGGAATGTATTGTGTACACTGTGTACCACATGTACAAAAGAAGAGATTTGGTGAGGCTGCATTCTCATTTGATGCACCCAAATTGCGTAATGCACTGCCAGTTTACATTAGGGATGCAACCTCAGCACATATGTTCAAATGTAGTTTCAACTGAATATTTCCTCTATTCCTCTTTCTGGTAAACATCATTACTTTAATTGTATAGCGCTTTTCCTGCAAACGTTGCAGCTCAAAGTGCTCCAATCATTATGTAATCATCATTTAATTATTTAGTCATTTAAAGGCAATATTAAAAAGATGGGTTTTTAGTCTTGACTTGAACATATGTGCTGAGGTTGCATCCCTAATGTAAACTGGCAGTGAGACACAATCTGGGTGCATAAAATGAGAATGCAGCCTCACCAAATCTCTTCTTTCGTACATGTGGTACACAGAGAAAACCAGCGTCAGAAGACCTGAGAGCTCTATTGGGCTGATATGCTAGCAAAAGACCTGAGAGCTCTATTGGGCTGATATGCTAGCAGAAGACCTGAGAGCTCTATTGGGCTGATATGCTAGCAGAAGACCTGAGAGCTCTATTGGGCTGATATGCTAGCAGAAGGTCTTTCAAATATATTCTGGTGCTGTGCCAGTGAGAGCTTTCTAAACAAGCAGAAGGATCTTAGTGGATGGTTAGTAGTAAGGCCCAGACCAAGGTGATTTACTCGTTAGGGCTTCACTGAAGCTCTTCCTCAGTTGGATGACTCACTGTCCCCAGCCCCCGCCTCCGCACCGCCTCCGCACCGCCTGACGCACCGCCTGACGCACCGCCTGACGCACCATGGGTGGTGGAGCCTTCAGCTACTCGGCCCCCAGGCTCTGGAACTGATCTGCCAGCTTCCTCAAACTGTTCCAGCCATGTTCTCAACTCCGCTCGCCATGAACAAACATTTGAACACGAAGCAACTGCGTTCCAGACAAACTCCACCTCCGACTTTCAACGGAACGCAGCGTAAACCGGAAAAAAACCGTCATTCACTAGTGCGTATTGAACCGTGGATGGAGAACCGTCCAGTTCGATATAAAACCCAGAACCGTTGCCCCCCTACGCTACACTGACCCCATACTCTTTCTCCCCTGAGGCTGGTGGGGAGGAGGGTTGAGTGATGTGAGGTGGCGGTGACCTCTGACCTCTGGTGTGGTTAGGATGGTTCGGATTAAGAGGATTGTGATTGTATACGGGGAAGAGAAAGTGTAGTGGTTTTATATCATGTTATACTGAGAAATGTAAGTCTCTCTACAGTTTGGTGAATCTAGCAGCACTCAAGGAAGGCCCATTTCTTTCCTGTAAGGGATGGGCCAAGATCTGTGGCGCAGTGAGTAATTCTGACTCTTTGGAGACAATTGATCTAAGCTCTTTGTGCTTTGTAAGTTCTACAAAATCTATTAAGAATCAATTATATCCACGACAAAAGCAAGTTGGTTCCTGTTGCGTTGACAGTAAACGGAGCTAGCAGTAGTTCAGGTGGGGCGCTCCCATTGATTGAGAATGTTTGAGAATGTTTATTTTGGTCCCTTATACAATTCACAATACATATATTTAAAAAATTTACACAGTCACAATGCGTACCAGGACCAAAAAGGTGTAGGCTGAAGCCATGGCTTATTGCGCCTACCCCTTGTTACATTCAAACGGCACAGCTGTCAATCAGGTGCAAAAACACCATCACAAGTTCAAGCAAGCTAACCATTGTAACCATCTTCCGTGGCTGGGCCAACAGTACAGTATTTAAGCCAACTTCCACAAGTGGATCAAAGACGTGGCATGTCAATTTTGGTGTCCAAAGCATATTTATAATGTAAAAAATATGTAAACATTTTAAAACACTACACTACGTTACTCAACTCTCCCCTCTTTACTTACTCATATGAGTATTCATTGTAAGACATTTACATTTTAAGGAGCTATTGAGCTCAAAAGTACCAAACTGTCCTTTCTGGATAACGTCCCGACTTAAAATCTATAAAAGTATAAAGTATTAAAATAAGCCAAAAATATATATTAAAAAATATATAAAAGCGTGAATTATCTACCTGGGCATAACTGTGTTGATGTTTGCAATGATTCAATCTAGCCTACACCTGTCTATTTAATGGCTGACATGCACCAGTTTGTTTGTAAGACTTGACAAAGGCTTCTGGCTGAAACTGTTGTCAATAAATATCAACTTTTTGCATCTGGAACGAGAGTGTGCGGCTTCTATTTTATCCTTTAGATGTTCGCAATGATACCTACAAATATAGTAACAATACTAAGCTTGTGTAACACATTACAGACATGTAAATAAGCATTTACAGAACCGAGTACAGAACCGGCCGCAGGTGTGTCAGTATGCAAACCTACCACACACACACACACACAAACACACACACACATACATACACACATACACACATACACACATACACACATACACACATACACACATACACACCATACACACATACACACATACACACACACACCTGACCACAGCCCAGTCAGAACACTCACTGCTGAGGGATCCTGAAGGTGAACGGGTACACGTGGGTCCCTGGTGCCACCACGTCGCAATCTGGAAAACACAAAAGGCGTGGTTATAACACTGTCACTTTGTGGTTATAAGGCGTGGTTATAAGACTGTCACTTTGTTTGGAACAATGGACAGAGACAGAGAGAGAGAGAGAGAGAGAGGGACAGAGAGAGAGAGAGAGAGATAGAGAGGGACAGAGAGAGAGACATAGAGAGAGATAGATAGAGAGGGACAGAGAGAGAGAGATAGATAGATAGAGAGGGACAGAGAGAGAGAGACATAGAGAGAGAGATAGATAGAGAGGGACAGAGAGAGAGAGAGATAGATAGAGAGGGACAGAGAGAGAGAGAGATAGAGAGGGACAGAGAGAGAGAGACAGAGAGAGAGAGAGAGATAGAGAGGGACAGAGAGAGAGAGAGAGATAGAGAGGGACAGAGAGAGAGAGACATAGAGAGAGAGAGATAGAGAGGGACAGAGAGAGAGAGAGATAGATAGAGAGGGACAGAGAGAGAGAGATAGAGAGAGAGATATAGATCGAGACAGAGAGAGAGAGAGAGAGACAGGCTGAGAGAGAGAGGTGGACGGTGAGAGACAGAGACAGAGAGAGAGAGAGAGAGACAGAGAGAGGGGGAGAGAGAGAGAGAGAGAGAGAGAGAGAGAGAGAGAGAGAGAGAGAGAGAGAGAGAGAGGGTAAGTTAGTTAGAATAAATGTCATGTTTTAATTTCACACAATTTATGAGGAAACCTAGGAGGGGTCCAACAGTGAGACAACTGTCCCGTGTCAGACAACAGAGATAGACAACAGTGTATAAGAGGAGGGTTTATAAGAGGAGGGTATATAAGAGGAGGGTGTATAAGAGGAAGGTATATAAGAGGAGGGTATATAAGAGGAGGTATATAAGAGGAGGGTATATAAGAGGAGGGTGTATAAGAGGAAGGTATATAAGAGGAAGGTATATAAGAGGAGGGTATATAAGAGGAGGGTATATAAGAGGAAGGTATATAAGAGGAGGGTGTATAAGAGGAAGGTATATAAGAGGAGGGTATATAAGAGGAAGGTATATAAGAGGAGGGTGTATAAGAGGAGGGTATATAAGAGGAAGGTATATAAGAGGAGGGTATATAAGAGGAAGGTATATAAGAGGAGGGTGTATAAGAGGAAGGTATATAAGAGGAGGGTGTATAAGAGGAAGGTGTATAAGAGGAAGGTATATAAGAGGAAGGTATATAAGAGGAGGGTATATAAGAGGAAGGTATATAAGAGGAGGGTATATAAGAGGAAGGTATATAAGAGGAGGGTATATAAGAGGAAGGTATATAAGAGGAGGGTATATAAGAGGAAGGTATATAAGAGGAAGGTATATAAGAGGAAGGTATATAAGAGGAGGGTATATAAGAGGAGGGTATATAAGAGGAAGGTGTATAAGAGGAAGGTATATAAGAGGAGGGTATATAAGAGGAGGGTATATAAGAGGAGGGTATATAAGAGGAGGGTGTATAAGAGGAGGGTATATAAGAGGAAGGTATATAAGAGGAGGGTATATAAGAGGAGGGTATATAAGAGGAAGGTGTATAAAAGGAAGGTATATAAGAGGAAGGTTTATAAGAGGAGGGTATATAAGTGGAAGGTATATAAGAGGAGGGTATATAAGAGGAAGGTATATAAGAGGAGGGTATATAAGAGGAAGGTGTATAAGAGGAAGGTATATAAGAGGAAGGTGTATAAGAGGAAGGTATATAAGAGGAAGGTTTATAAGAGGAGGGTATATAAGAGGAAGGTATATAAGAGGAGGGTATATAAGAGGAAGGTATATAAGAGGAGGGTATATAAGAGGAAGGTATATAAGAGGAGGGTATATAAGAGGAGGTATATAAGAGGAGGGTATATAAGAGGAAGGTGTATAAGAGGAAGGTATATAAAAGGAGGGTATATAAGAGGAGGGTATATAAGAGGAAGGTATATAAGAGGAGGTATATAAGAGGAGGGTATATAAGAGGAGGGTATATAAAAGGAGGGTATATAAGAGGAGGGTATATAAAAGGAGGGTATATAAGAGGAGGGTATATAAGAGGAAGGTATATAAGAGGAGGGTATATAAAAGGAGGGTATATAAGAGGAGGGTTTATAAGAGGAGGTATATAAGAGGAAGGCTTATAAGAGGAGGGTATATAAAAGGAGGGTATATAAGAGGAGGGTATATAAGAGGAGGTATATAAGAGGAAGGTATATAAGAGGAGGGTATATAAGAGGAGGGTATATAAGAGGCCCACGTACAAGGCTGCCCATTCTCTCCCATCAGGGTTTGCTCGTCTGGTCCTAAAAAAAAAGAAGAAAATGTCACCATTAAAAAACAGCTCACGAGACCAGGGTGACAACACTCAAACACGTTAGGAGTTTACCAAAGGCTAACCACAGCCAAACACCAGCCCTAGACTACCTACCTAGACTACACCTGCCCTAGTTACCCTTGTGAAGAAACCATTTTCCACCCAAATGAGTTGTTTCGTCCTAAGAGATAAAATGATGGGCAGTTTACAGACATTTGTTACAGAAGTTTGTTGGGGTCTACAGTACACATGACATCTCTCAATCATATAATCATGCCACCAATTATAGAGGACCAGGTCTGTCAAAATTAACAATAAATATATAGATTAATTAATTAATTAATTAATGAATGAATACACACAGTAATACATAAATGAATAAATAAATAAATACAATTTGAAATTAATAAATACATACACACAGCAAACCTTGCTTGACTTTTTTTTTTGCAGAAAGGTGTCATGTTTAACTTTGTAGCATTTCATGTTCAGGTTTTGCTTTCAATCACTTGGAGATGAACTGTAACAGACATTTAAACCAGGGGTGCCCAGATGTTTACACCTCACTGTAAATAAATACCCTACTGTCCCACGACACTCACTTACCCTTGTTGCCTTTGCCTTGTTCCTGGATCATCCACTGTTTAAGGCTGAAGTACTTATGCTTGGCATGGTACGTCCGAGTCCGACGGTCACTACGGTTATTGTGCCCCCCTGCCCGGTGGTCCCTCTCCCTCTCGCTCCACCGCACCTCCGCCTTCCCCTTCATCTTGATGGAGAGAGACTCGATCTTACAATCTTTGGCCGCTTCTAATATGATCTGTCCCTTGACGTAATCACCGCTGGTGAAGCTGTTGCTCTCATTGTTGCTCTCGTATTTGACTGAGAAGTTCTTCACGGTGCTGGTCAACATGACGATGGTCCGATCAGGCTCGAGCTGACAACGTTTGCAGGAAAAGTGCAAATACAAATAAAGGTGATTATGAAAGGAAAGCGCGTGAAAGTATCCCGCAGAGTAGGCAGCTGAACCCTGGAACAAGTCGAGTATTATAGAAGTAGTGTTGACTGTTGACGATCTGCTGAAAGGTTGGCCAAGTCTCCCTGACGGGTGTGGCAGGTACGGGGTGGGAGGTGTACACTTTACACCGGGCAAGCTGTTTCCTCATTGGCACATATGCAAATACACGCATAATGTCATGTCATGCAAGCGTGTAGTGTAGTTCAAGTAACATTTTTTTAAAAGGTGAAATTATAAGCATAATACATCCTGGCTATGCAGAGAAACAACATGTATATTATGTGAAAGTAAAAACATGGACAACAATGTCAAAGAGTTGCGGCTGATATTTTACTGCAACACAATATACCAGCACACCTGATTCAACTGATCAAGTGTGCAAAGCAATTATGGTTTGTACTTGATTAATTGAATCAGGTGTGCTGGTGGTGGAACAGATCAAATGTGTGGAGAGGGTGGGGGTCCCCGAGGAGAGGGTTGAGAACCGCTGGTTTATGGGAAAGGAAAAGGGTTGACTCGTAATTCAAAGTGCTGTCAGTTTGCCAGAGCCTTGCTGTTGTTCGCCAGGAGACGCCTCCTTCGTGTTCTCCTCTTCCGTCTCCTGCAGGTAAACCTCTGGTCGCGTGGAGAGAGGAGAGCCCGTGCGCAGAGAGGAGAGCCCGTGCGCAATTACGCATGCATGACACTCTGGCTGCGTTCGTCAATTCGCTGTAGAAATCTGATCCTCACTCATGGTATGCCTCTTGTCCAATCAAATGACATGGTCCCTTTATGACGTTGAACCCAGTGTGCGCTGTAACGAGCTTTTTTTTTTCTCCAAACATTTTTCAAAAAGGTGAAATTATGAGTATAATACATCCTAGATGTGCAGAGAAACAACATATCTATATTATGTAAAAAGTAAAAACATGCACAACAATGTCAAAGAGTTACAGCTGATATTTTATTGCAAGACAAGTATGGGTTTATGGCAGGGGTCGGCAATAGGCGGCCCGTGGGCCATTGCTGGCCCGTCACCAATAATATTTGGCCCAGCAGATTATTTTGAGAATCCACTTTTTATTTTTTTTATAATAATATCGGACCGACAGTCCCACATATAGCGCCTATAATGTCCGAATAGAGAATCGAACTCCACCTGAATAATGCTTATTGTACTTTTATCCATGTTGAGAGTGAATGACACAGGGACAGACAATCAGGCAGCAAGGTGCACCGAAGCGCACTGACGCTGAACCCCTCAGAGTGAATCATAAGCAGGTGGACAACGCGTCACGGTGCTGAAATAGCCGACATACCGTGTGTGGTTTGAACAAAATAACACGAGCTCAGTAAGCCATTCAAACGTAATGTTTACGTATATGTGACTGCAACACACATATGAACAGTAACAACGCAAATTCTGTTTAATTTTCTGAAAAACATTGAAAACAAAATCGGCGCAAACAAAAAGCATCTCCCATCGGTCAGTATTTGCTTGATATCTGGTGATATTGACGTCACTTTCATCCACAGGCAGTTCTCAAGGTTTTTATGCATCCATCGATTCCTCTCGTGCGTCTTTATCGCATTCATTGACGAAAAGGACGACTAGAAAGGGAACATTGTGAGCATGGAAAATGTCTCTCACAACGGCTTTGCATTGATGAAACCCGGTAGGATGAACGTATAGTTCGCTGTCCATTCCTCTTTAAATGCCCTGTTTCCACCGTCAACTTTCCTCTTTAGACCTTTGGAGAGTGACATTATGTTTCTCTTGCTAGCAGGTTAAATGTTTGGCTAACTTCACCCGGCACGCAAACAACCAATCCAATAATAATAATAATGTGACCTTGTCTGGGAGGAGGGAGGAATAATTATCAGAATGAAACTATGTTACATAATTATTAGAATAAGTTAGGCTACGCTACATCGTCAGTCCACACATTTATTATTCAAAAATATGGAAAAGTGTGAAACTACGTTTCAACGTTGTTGAGAATCACAACACAAACTCGCTAATCAAGCCAAAATACTGCAACATAATGGATTGGACAGCTACCTAGTTAACTAGAACACTACTTTACATTGTTAGCAGGTTCACAAAACAAGCTGTGTTAGTTGACTAGCGATGTGTACAGTCGAAAGAAAAGTCAAAGCATTAGAACGTGTCACATTTTTAAACAATCAATTACTTAAATTAGCCTTTGATTATGTTCGGGCCCGCCATCTAGTGGCTCAAAAAAAAATTGGCCCGAGGCCAAACCTAATTGCCGACCCCTGGTTTATGGGAAAGCTGGCCTGCTGTTACCTGTCTCGACCACAAGATGGCAGCATACGGTAACGCATCACCACCCAGGTTTGTTATTGCATCGGTCCAAGGATGAGGTCATTCATTGTTGCACCGTTGCCTGTCCAGCTGAACCGGCCCAGCCCGTCTGTGTCACGCGCTATCAGCGAGGTGCGACTGCTCTCTACACCTGCAGAACCAGACGCCATTTTGGGTCTATTGGGTCTCCTTCAGTCAGGTGGAGGGAAGGAGGGGGGGGAGCCCGCCCCCCCAGGTGACATGATGACATCACAGCCCCCCCCCCCTCCAGATGACATGATGACATCACAGCCCCCCCCCTCCAGATCACATGATGACATCACAGCCCCCCCCCCCTACTGCAGCTGGGATCAAACTGCTGCATCAGCCTTTCCTCTTTATACATAACATGAGGAACTGAGAGAGAGAGAGAGAGAGAGAGAGAGAGAGAGAGTGTGTGTGTGTGTGGGTGTGTGTGTGTGTGTGTGTGAGTGTGTGTGTGTGTGTGTGTGTGTGAGTGTGTGTGTGTGTGTGTGTGTGTGTGTGTGAGTGTGTGTGTGTGTGTGTGTGTGAGTGTGTATGTGTGTGTGTGTGAGTGTGTGTGTGTGTGTGTGTGTGAGTGTGTGTGTGTGAGTGTGTGTGTGTGTGTGTGTGTGTGTGTGAGTGTGAGTGTGTGTGTGTGTGTGTGTGTGTGTGTGTGTGTGTGTGTGAGTGTGAGTGTGTGTGTGTGTGTGAGTGTGTGAGTGTGAGTGAGTGTGTGTGTGTGTGTATGTGAGTGTGTGTATGAGTGTGTGTGTGAGTGAGTGTGTGTATGTGTGTGCATGCATGCACATGCGTGTGTGTGTGCACCTGCCTTGTGTGTGTGTACGTACGTACGTGCGTGAGTGCATGTGTGTGTGTGTGTGCATGCACATGCGTGTGTGTGTGTATGTATGTGAGTGCATGTGTGTGTGTGTGTGCATGCACATGCGTGTGTGTGTATGTATGTGAGTGCATGTGTGTGTGTGCATGCACATGCGTGTGTGTGTATGTATGTGAGTGCATGTGTGTGTGTGTGTGTGTGTTGTACTCTAACATGCATGTTGTCTATTTCATTTCATGACACATTATAATAATCAGCAGAATGGTCTGTGTGTGTCTGTGTCAGTTAGCCTGACGGGGAGAACAGCACCTCTCACACACACCAGGTGGGTCTGTTCCCCTGCACTCTGCACTCTGCACTCAAACCTCTCTCTCTCTCTCTCTGTCTCTCTCTCTCTCTCTCTGTCTATCTCTCTGTCTCTGTCTATCTCTCTCTCTGTCTCTCTCTCTCTCTCTCTGTCTATCTCTCTGTCTCTGTCTATCTCTCTCTCTGTCTCTCTCTCTCTGTCTCTCTCTCTCTCTGTCTCTCTCTATCAAAGGCTTGCAGGCTAGTATTCTCTGCTCCATGGCACCATAAAGCATTCGTAGTCAGTGTTGCCAGATGGGATTATTTTCCAGCCTAACCACAGTCTAAAAAAACCGCCCAGTGTGATCATATTATAAGTAGCCCAATTGGCCGGGAAATACGCCCAATCTGGCAACAGTGTTCGTAGTGGTGGTGGTGGTACACAATCCAAGTCGTAACGATTACCTTTCCTCTTCCGTTTCGACTTTTATCGATGGATGAATTCTGTTGCACACAGGTGCAGTCTGCGCATTCCTGCACAGGGAAAAATATCGAGCGCGCGTCCTCGTGTGGTGTGGACGTGGACGCATGCACGCGCACCTTACACAACGCATCTGCTGTGGAACAAAGACGTAGTAGAATACTGCTGGTGGAGGAGGGTGGAGGAGGGGGAGGAGGGGGGGAGGAGGGGGGGGAGGAGGGAGGAGGGGGGAGGAGGGGGGGGAGGGGGGAGGAGGGGGGAGGAGGGGAAGGAGGGGGAGGAGGAGGAGGAGGGGGAGGAGGGGGAGGAGGAGGGGGGAGGAGGGGGAGGGGGGAGGAGGGGGGAGGAGGGGGAGGAGGGGGGGAGGGGGGGAGGAGGGGAGGAGGAGGAGGAGGGGAGGGGGAGGAGGGGGGAGGAGGGGGAGGAGGGGGGAGGAGGAGGAGGAGGAGGGGGAGGGGGGGGAGGAGGAGGGAGGAGGGGGGAGGAGGGGGAGGAGGAGGAGGGGGAGGGGGGGGAGGAGGGGGAGGGGGGGAGGAGGAGGGAGGAGGGGGGAGGAGGAGGGGGAGGAGGGAGGAGGGGGAGGAGGGAGGAGGGGGGAGGGGGGGAGGAGGGGGGAGGAGGAGGGGAGGAGGGAGGGAGAGGAGGGGAGGAGGGAGGGAGGGGGAGGGGAGGAGGGGGGAGGAGGGGGAGGAGGGGGAGGGCGGTCCGAAACAGCAATTACAGGAGGAGGGAGAAGCGTATAGGATTTCTTCGCTTATCTCTCTGATAATAAATGGGACGACGTCATCATGTTTGAAGAGCTCGGGCGGGGGGGGGCGTGTCCTACTAGGTCGGGGGGCGTGTCCTGCGCGCACTGACGAGGTTGATTGACAGCCAGCCTTTGGTGCTTTAAAGGGACACGCGACAGGAACTTTAAAAAAAAAAAAGAAAAAAAAAAGAAGTTGTTAATGAAAACAATAAAGCGAGTCAAAAATTAACTGGTGGACTAAACTTCTGTCTCTATTTCTAACATTGTTTCGTTGACATGTTGTGTTCGTTGACATCGTCGTGTCATTGACATAACGCAAAGCATGAACAGAAACGCTTAAGCCAACACAGTGTGTCAGTTGTTACAGATACGAGCCTAGATGTGAGTTGTTAAAACTGTTGCTTACTGACGTTATGTAACAGTTATTGTGATACTGTCGCCTGTGTGAGCACATCCTACAAAAGCACGCTTCTGTGATTACCTGGCTGCTGCACGTGACAACCAATACTTTTGAAAATAAAATAATAATAATAATGTAGCGAACGGGGACTTGTAGTGTAACTCGCCCCATGCGGGAGTCGAACCCCGACCTCCCGCATAAGTTAACTCTCTTGGTGTTGTGGTTAGCGCGGCCGGCGGTTATGCGGAGATCGGGGTTCGACTCCCGGCATGGGGCGAGTTGCACTACCAAACTCCGTTCGCTACACTGGTGTCTGAAAGTTGGGATGGAAGGAAGGCCATCGGAGAGCCGTGTCCCACTTGAGGGACTTGACATAGTGAAGCGTGAGGGCACGCTCTCCCGAACGGTGAGGATAGTGTAACGATCTTGTATGAGGCCCGTTAGCAGCTCCACCAAGGGAGTTAACTCTCTTGGTGTTGTGGTTAGCGCGGCCGGCGGTTATGCGGGAGATCGGGGTTCGACTCCCGGCATGGGGCGAGTTGCACTACCAAACTCCGTTCGCTACAATAATAATAATAACCTTTATTTGTATAGCACTTTTCCTGCAAACGTTGCAGCTCAAAGTGCTTTAACACAGCATACCACACACACACACACACAGCATACAAACAATACTAGAACAATAGTAATCAATAAAACACACAAGAGCAATAATATAAACTACAACAACACTACCAAACAAAACCTCGCCTCTCCGTGTGTGCCCTGTGCAGTATAAGCGGACTTATATGTCTGGTCTATTTTGGTATCCTTGAACATGCCGAGACGAGTGTCCCCGCGACCCACGGCTAGCCTGGACATGTCCCCCTGCAGCGGCAGCAGCGCAGCGGCACATACTGTACTTATTATGACCGTGTCTCTTTAAAAGGCGATCCCGTGCTCGGGTCCAGGGGGGGGGTGGCACCGTCTCCGCTGCCTATCGCTGCTGTCTAACTTTGAGCTTGTCGAGGGCTGCTGTCACAAGACGGAATGTGCTAAGTAGATAGATCTGTGTGCGTGAGTGTGTGTGTGTGTGTGTGCAGCGGGGCAGACACAGTAGACCTGACCCAGAGTGGGAGGTGGGTCGTGGCCGTTCCTGTTCCAATAGCGACTGTTTCTCCTTCTTCTTCTTCTTCTTCTTCTTCTTTTTCTTCGCGTAAAAGGGTGATTTTTTTTAAGGAGACGGTGATTTTTTCCCCCGGCTTATTCCGTCCACCTTTTAAATGTTTTTCAACCCAGACCAACTGGCAACAAAACAAACGCAGCTTTCTTTGGGATTCAGTAGTACTCGGTAGGGAACAAACATGATTTTGGGGTTTAAAGGGAAATCGGGAATCGAGATGTGGCAATGACAGGAGGAACGGAATAGCGCCGTGCACCGGGATTTAATCGGTCGGGGTTTTTGCGGGCATCTGGTTACCCCAAGAGGAGCGTACAGTCACTCTGCACGCGTTGTCTGTCCAGCTCTGACCACTGCACGGAGAGAGACGCAGGGCTGTACGGAGAGAGACGCAGGGCTGCACGGAGAGAGACGCAGGGCTGTACGGAGAGAGACGCAGGGCTGTACGGAGAGAGACGCAGGGGCTGCACGGAGAGAGACGCAGGGCTGTACGGAGAGAGACGCAGGGCTGTACGGAGAGAGACGCAGGGCTGTACGGAGAGAGACGCAGGGCTGTA
>NC_137676.1:1238479-1248479 GCF_963989245.1 Nansenia antarctica
TCTTGAAATCTATTCTAGAACTTAACAGGAAGCCAGTGTAGAGTCTCTAAAATAGGAGTTATATGAGCTTGTCTGCTTGTTTTGGTTAAAACCTCTCAAAAAATGAATGGAGGCTGGCAGGAGAGAGGTGTGTGTGTGTGTGTGTGTGTGTGTGTGTGTGTGTGTGTGTGTGTGTGTGTGTGTGTGTGGTACTTAATTGGACACAACCGCCTCAAACACTCCTCTGAGACTGATAGTGTCCAATTGTGAGAGTAAATGACACACACACACTATGACATAAAAAAAGGGGGGGGGGTGTGTGTGTGGTCTGAGTGTACTGACTGTTTCACCAGGGTCCTGGGGGCTTTGGGAGTTAGCGTTTTCTGATCCTATGAGAGAGATTTTATTTTTAGTTTATTTCATTACGTGAGCGGCTGGCTTGTACAAATGTCTGTTGATAACAGCGGATTATTACATTAATTCACCAAGCAGCTACTTTCTGATCCCGATAGCCTGTGTGTCACACAAGGTCATCTGCCTTGTTACACTGCTGTGGTGCTTTATACCAGAAGTTACACTGCTGTGGTGCTTTATACCAGAAGTTACACTGCTGTGGTGCTTTATACCAGAAGTTACACTGCTGTGGTGCTTTATACCAGAAGTTACACTGCTGTGGTGCTTTATACCAGAAGTTACACTGCTGTGGTGCTTTATACCAGAAGTTACACTGCTGTGGTGCTTTATACCAGAAGTTACACTGCTGTGGTGTTTTATACCAGAAGTTACACTGCTGTGGTGCTTTATACCAGAAGTTACACTGCTGTGGTGTTTTATACCAGAAGTTACATTGCTGTGGGGGGTTTAGGTGGCGTAGCGGGTTAAGCGTCGACCACGTAGCCGCAGGGTTCCCGGTTCGAATCCGGCCGCGGACATATATATCGTGCATGTCATCCCTTCTCTCTCTCACCCATCCTTCCTGTCAAATTCTCTACTGTCTCTGTCAATAACAAGAAAAAAATATGAGTGGGACTGCCCAACTCAGAAAAAAGAACTTAATAATAAAGTTACACTACTGTGCAAAAAAAAACACAAAGAAATTGTTTAACAATATCCAAACTTTATTGATTCAACATCTTCAATCTAAATGGCAAAACTAGAAAAACAAAACAAACAAACAAAAAGAAAGAAAAAAAACCCATCAAAACAAGATTCCAGAGAAGAAAAAAATCAAAAGGTCATAAAACAACAAGCATAAAACATGTATGTAAGTAGGCATCGTGGCTACGCAAGAACAGGTGTCCACACGACGTGTGTGTGTGTGTGTCTGTGCATGTGTGTGTGTGCGTGTGTCTTGTGTGCATGAGGGAGGGTGTTGAGGAACCATACCCACGACCTCATTCAATCGGGGGCCAAGAATCTTGACCGTGTGACCATGGCAACAAGGCAAAGAAGAACCTTTAAACATCTTCACACCAAAACATTATTTTTTTTTTACAGCCGACACAAGGCGTCACACATACACAAATGAAAGAAAACTGGGTTCGATTGAGATATAATCGGATTGTACTGGATTGTTGGCAAAGTCAGAAAGTCCTGGGTCACCAGTCGTTCCAAAACTTTCCTGATCCAGGAGTCAGATCAAGCCGGTTGACTTCCCCCTCCTATACGACTTCAAAACCAGCCAGATTAAGATCTGATCCTGGATCAGAGAGAAGAGAATGGGGATCCATTCTGATCCGTATCGCACGTTTGTGACCAACCGTGACCCAGGAGAAGACACTGCTACGTTCTAAGTTAGAAAGAAAGTCAATTGCATTTGTGGTTGGAATGTGAGTTATGCACGACCCCTGGCTGTTCTCTGGTTCTCTGTGGCCCAGGGTGGCTAACCCTCCTCTCCTACCCTGGCTAGGCACCCCAACCCCCCCTAACCCTCCTCTCCTACCCTGGCTAGACACCCCAACCACCCCTAACCCTCCTCTCCTACCCTGGCTAGACACCCCAACCCCCCCTAACCCTCCTCTCCTACCCTGGCTAGACACCCCAACCCCCCCTAACCCTCCTCTCCTACCCTGGCTAGACACCCCAACCCCCCCTAACCCTCCTCTCCTACCCTGGCTAGACACCCCAACCCCCCCTAACCCTCCTCTCCTACCCTGGCTAGACACTCCAACCACCCCTAACCCTCCTCTCCTACCCTGGCTAGACACCCCAACCCCCCCTAACCCTCCTCTCCTACCCTGGCTAGACACCCCAACCCCCCCTAACCCTCCTCTCCTACCCTGGCTAGACACCCCAACCCCCCCTAACCCTCCTCTCCTACCCTGGCTAGACACCCCAACCACCCCTAACCCTCCTCTCCTCCTACCCTGGCTAGACACCCCAACCCCCCCTAACCCTCCTCTCCTACCCTGGCTAGGCACCCCAACCCCCCCTAACCCTCCTCTCCTACCCTGGCTAGACACCCCAACCCCCCCTAACCCTCCTCTCCTACCCTGGCTAGGCACCCCAACCCCCCCTAACCCTCCTCTCCTACCCTGGCTAGACACCCCAACCCCCCCTAACCCTCCTCTCCTACCCTGGCTAGGCACCCCAACCCCCCCTAACCCTCCTCTCCTCCTACCCTGGCTAGACACCCCAACCCCCCCTAACCCTCCTCTCCTACCCTGGCTAGGCACCCCAACCCCCCCTAACCCTCCTCTCCTCCTACCCTGGCTAGACACCCCAACCACCCCTAACCCTCCTCTCCTCCTACCCTGGCTAGACACCCCAACCACCCCTAACCCTCCTCTCCTCCTACCCTGGCTAGACACCCCAACCCCCCCTAACCCTCCTCTCCTCCTACCCTGGCTAGACACCCCAACCCCCCCTAACCCTCCTCTCCTACCCTGGCTAGACACCCCAACCCCCCCTAACCCTCCTCTCCTACCCTGGCTAGGCACCCCAACCACCCCTAACCCTCCTCTCCTACCCTGGCTAGGCACCCCAATATACAAACCCCAAAATAAAACCGTGTGTGTGTTAAACTGAGTAAGGCACTGTTCTTAAAAAGGTGCAGGGGGTGGGGGGGGGGGGGGGGGGCAGGGAGGACAGAGTGACTTAGTTTGTGGGGGCAAACCCCCCCCCCCCCCAAAAAAAATGTATAGCGATATTTGTATCTGTTGCTATGGATACCGGTGATGTGTTCTACTGCGGCACGGATACAGGAAATGCTTTCTGACTGCAGAACGGTGGTGTGTTTCTACAGGGTACGGTTTTAAATCTGCCACACACACACACACACAGTCACACACAGTCACACACACACAGAGACACACACTCCTTAAGGAACATGGCACAAGGAGGTGGAGGCGAGGGGGACAAACTCCCACAATGCCGCATTCACTGACTGCTGATCAGTTTGCCACCGAACAGATTGACAAACAACGCTGCATAACTTCCCTCTGCGTCAGTGAGACAGGCCTCTGTGAGACAGGACTCAGTGAGACAGGCTTCAATGAGACAGGCTTCAGTGAGACAGGCTTCAGTGAGACAGGCTTCAGTGAGACAGGCTTCAGTGAGACAGGCTTCAGTGAGACAGGCTTCAGTGAGACAGGCTTCAGTGAGACAGGCTTCAGTGAGACAGGACTCAGTGAGACAGGACTCAGTGAGACAGGACTCAGTGAGACAGGCTTCAGTGAGACAGGCTTCAGTGAGACAGGCTTCAGTGAGACAGGCCTCAGTGAGACAGGCTTCAGTGAGACAGGACTCAGTGAGACAGGCTTCAGTGTTCAAGACGCTGTGAGCGGTGGGGATGCAGCTAAGGCAGAACTCTGTTTGTGTACGTGGGACTGGCTAAGCGTCTAGTCGTCTGTGTACGTGGGACTGGCTAAGCTTCTAGTCGTCTGTGTACGTGGGACTGGCTAAGCTTCTAGTCGTCTGTGTACGTGGGACTGGCTAAACTTCTAGTCGTCTGTGTACGTGGGACTGGCTAAGCTTCTAGTCGGGAGACGTTGTTGTGTGATCGAGAAAAACAACGACTGAACCGGAAGAGACACTTTTGCGCTAATAATAACTGTCATCGAGTGTGTTCGTACAAAAAAAAAAAAAAAAAAAAAAAACATGGCGACTCTTTTGTCGTTTTGGCAAATATTCAACAAAGAGGTCACCTCACAAACAAGCGTTAATGAATTTGTTTTGGCAGCGGCATGAAAACATGGAAATGAGGAGGGGGAGAGAAAGGCTAAAAACGACAACAACCGCTTCTCAGTGCAAACGCCAAGAGACTGAATGAAGACTTTGGCTTTAATGCACATTTTTGTTTTAGGCGGCGAAACTCTCTCTCCTCAAAGCGTCCAGGGTTTAAGAATTAAATGAATCGAGTGGTTCGTTTACATCGTCCAAAGTCGAGAGAGCAAATTATGCAGTCAAACAGAAAACACATCATGATTCAAGCGTCCTGACATGCAATAATGCCAAAAACAACAACAACAACTGAAAACTAAAAACAGAAATCGACATTGACAAAGCCACAGCAAGAAAAAAAATAAGTTTTTGGAAAAAAAATAAAAAACGGAAAAAAATTAATAATCAGGAGTTCCTTCATTTGGCCTTTTTACACGATTGAAACCTTTAAGGTAACTGAAGGGTTTAGGACAACTATATACAGTGGGGAGGGAGGGAGTGGGGGGGGAGGGAGTGGGGGGGGAGGGAGGGAGGAGGGGGGAGACACACAACATCACACATTGTTAGCAGCAAGCTAATCGAAGAATTTGACGCATGAGTTCTAACTTGGGCACCTAGTCACCTGGTCACTGCTTTTCCACACTTCGTCCACCATCTACTCTCCTGTGTTGTTGTTGTTTTTTACGAGGCTACGAGCTCAACAGGAGAGACCAGGAGAGCTCATCTCAGAGGCCTTCACTGACCAGGAAGAGCTCATCTCAGAGGCCTTCACTGACCAGGAAGAGCTCATCTCATCTCAGAGGACTTCACTGACCATGAGATCTCACCATGGAGGAGGTCATTGGCCATGAGAGAACACGCTCACCGAACGAAAAGGTGAATCTCCTCTGGAACATGACAAAGTGACATACATTTTCGGTCTCGTTCAATATTTCGTGGGATAGCTTCAAAAACGTTTTTTTAAACGCATCGAAACTTGAGACACACATACTTGTGAACTAAAGCCCCCCCACTCAAATAATTGACAATTGAATTATTCAATTATAATTGAATAACTGAAGGACAGAACAAACGTAAAACCTTCCGAAACAGAAAAACAACCTGCCTGCGTCCTTATGGGAGGGGGGGGGCGGGCGGGGGGACTTGTCAATCAATCGGTTATCAATGAATTCAAATGTCTAAACCTTCATAGACCTCAAAAAGGCCCATGAGCAACTACTAGTATATCTACTCTTCTTCAATAATAAAAGGCTATTTTTCAGTCCAGCTGGGAATTCTCTAAGGGTTTCTCTCTCTCTCTGTTCAACCAATATCAGCACCGCGATACCGCTATTCTGTCGCACCCCGTCTGCGTTCAAACACACACTACTACTACTACTACTACTACGACACTCAGGGCTTCAGCCCAGGAGGAAGAGGAGCATCGTCATCCTCATTCTCCTTCCTCGTCCCTCCCCCCTTTTGCGTTAAGTCACATTGAGACATTGAACATTAAAGGCACTTGGCTGCTATCATTGTCCGTGTCAAAGAAGGTGCAGGCCAACCTCTCTCTCTCTCTCTCTCTCCATTATTACCTCTCTTCCTCTCTCTCTCTCCATACACCTTATTCAACATAATATTTATTTACTTCCCCACTCTTTATTTAGATTTTCTTTTACGATATATATATATATATACTACAATCTTGTTAATCTAGCCCCTCCCCTCCTTGACCCCTTTGGCCACGCCCCCGCCCCCCCCCCGGCCGCCTGTGTGATTTCCTTCCTGTTAAGGTGGGGGGGGAAGGGGGGTCAAGGGGTCATTTCAAGTCTACTGGTTTGACTTCAGTCGAAGTGTGATCTGTTATGCTGAGGTCAGATAAAAATGGGAGGTGGAGATTAGTTGGGAGGGAGGGGGGGGGGGGGGGGGGAGGGGGGGCGGGGTTATTGCACTGAGAAGCTCTCTGATTGGTGCGCTGTGTTAAACACTACCGGGGTCAGAGGTCATCAAACTCATTCTCCTCTTTAACTCTAGGGGGGGGGTTGTTTTGTTTCCCCCCCCCCCCAGGAATATTTTTTATCTGATACGTGGAGGATACGACTAGAGGATGGAGAACCATCGCTGTCATTTCTTTGTTTCTTTTTTGTTTCTTACGGGTTTTTTTTCTCTTTCTCAGGACCTCAGGTGGAGGAATAGGGACACCTTCTGCATGTGGGTCTGTTGTGAAAACACCCAACTCTGATCTACCTGACAGCCACCCAATATGAACTAAAAGACAGTAGGGGGGACGACGACGACTCAAACAGTGTTTCCAAAGCCGTCCTCAACAGATGAGTGAACTCCCGAAGGCCGTGGTCAACAACTTGAAAACACTGTTTGAGGCCGTCTGTGTGGGGAGGGAGAGGCTGTCATCATAGCATCATATCAGTCAGGGGGGGGGGGGGGGTCAGGTGGCTGTTTAGAGGGTGTGGTAGTTGCGGTCTGTTTTCAGAGGGTGTGGTAGTTGCGGTCTGTTTTCAGAGGGTGTGGTAGTTGCGGTCTGTTTTCAGAGGGGGGGGTAGTTGCGGTCTGTTTTCAGAGGGTGTGGTAGTTGCGGTCCTTGGACTTGCAGAACTTGTAGAGGAAGAAGATGACGGCCTGCAGGCCGAGGACCAGCACGATGCCGCCGATGAAGCTGGCCGCGTCGAAGGTGGCCTTCTTCTGAGGCCCGGGGGGGGGCGTCGCCGTGGGGACGGCGGTCCCGTCTGAGGGAGGAGAAAGAGAAAGGAAAAAAAAACAAAAGGGGAGAGAGTAGGCATCCCTGTCAGTCACAGCGGTGTGTACGGGGGGGGTCGCTTCACGGCTAAAAGACGTCGTACGAGCGGTCGTACGAAAACCAGCGTACAACTGTGACACAAGTAGACACAAGTCGACTTGCGTAGCTTCTAACGCCAGTAACGCTGACCAACACAGACGAGGGGCTTGGTGACTTTACATTTACATTTTCTGCATTTAGCAGACGCCTTATTCCAAAGCAACTTACAATCAATACATTTGACTAAGCAAGTGAATCATCAATCCACCAGTCGTAGCAGGAAGAGTAATCTAGCTCAGGCCAGGGAAGTCGTCTATTTATTTTTTTGGGACACTGGAGAAACAGTACAATGGGGGGGTAGGGGTGAGGGGGTGGGGTTTAAGGCTGCCACGATTAGTCGACTAGTCACGACGACGTCGACTACCAAAATCGTCGCCGACATATTTGGTAATCGCCGTAGTCGCATGTTTTTTTTTAGCTGAAATAAGCGTTTTTTTTTTGTTGTTTTTGTTTTTTTTGCCTAGCACCAGGGGAGCCCCCCCTCCCAAATTTCGTTGTTTGGTACCTGTACTATATCAATGACAATAAAGACCATTCATTTCATTCGATAAGCATTCGTTTTTCTTCCCTGAAGCTCCCAGTGTCTTTGATGTACATGCGCAGTGTCGGTCATCCGGGGCACACGTGACTTCCCCGGAAAAACAAACAGAGAAATGTCTTCCTGTCCTCGTACCTCTAAAGTGTGGGAGCATTTCAACCACAACGTTGAAAAAAAGAATGTAAAATGTAAAATTTGCAAAGCTGAACTCGCTTATCATGGCAGCACGTCTATGATGCGCGAGCATCTAAAAAGGAAGCACGTTGTGGCAGATGACGAGGAAGACGATGGCTCGTCTCGGTAAGCTAGTTAGCTTGTTATTGGCTAACGATATCGTTACGTTAAAAGCCTTCTTACATTATTTTACGTTGTCATCAAAGCGATACTTATCAAATAGCTAAAAATGTTGTCTTAACGTTACAGTGCTAAGAAGGCGCGTTCTACTATGAGATGAGTGAAGCAAAGCAAAACTTTTGTACTCTGTACAAGTACTCTGTACAAGTATTTACTTTTGTTTTTGTATTCT
Organism: Nansenia antarctica; assembly: GCF_963989245.1. NCBI lineage: Eukaryota > Metazoa > Chordata > Actinopteri > Argentiniformes > Microstomatidae > Nansenia > Nansenia antarctica. Next base: position 1,246,517 of record NC_137676.1, read on the forward strand.
TTTGGTTGCCTAGTGCCTAGCCTACCTCATTTTACTCAGCAGTTTGCACCCTCTACTACTCTTTACATCACTTTACAAGTGATGCCAGAAATAAATCTGCAAAGTTCATTAAAATATCTATTTTTGAGTGAACAATCATTTTAATTGTCTTTATTTTTAGTTAGCACATGCCTACAACTACAACTAACAACTTCAAGCTAAATTTAGAAGCTGATTTAGAAGATGATAGCTAAATAAGAGCGATTGAGTAATTGTGCGATAAGCTGTAATTTATGATCCGATTAGTCGACTAATCGTTAAAATAATCGGTGACTAGTCGACTATGAAAATAATCGTTTGTGGCAGCCCTAGTGGGGTTGGTAACTTACTTGTGGGGGCGGTAGGGGTGAGGGGGGGGGGGCCTTGTAACTTACTTGTGGGAGTGGTAGGGGTGAGGGGGTGCTTGGTAACTTACTTGTGGGAGCGGTAGGGTGAGGGGGGGTAGGTGATTTACTTGTGGGGGCGGTAGGGGTGAGGGGGGTAGGTGATTTACTTGTGGGGGCGGTAGGGGTGAGGGGGGTAGGTGACTTACTTGTGGGAGCGGTAGAGGTGAGGGGGGGTAGGTGACTTACTTGTGGGGGCGGTAGCGGTGGCGGGGGCGCCGGTGCTGTTGGTTGGGACGGAGGTCGGGGGTTCCGTGGTGACCCGTTCACGAAGCCTGGAGACACAGCAGGGTAGAGGAGGAGGAGGAGGAGGAGGGGGAGGAGGAGGAGGAGGAGGAGGAGGGGGGGGAGGAGGAGGGGGAGGAGGAGGAGGAGGAGGAGGGGGAGGAGTAGGAGGAGGGAGAGGAGGAGGAGGGGGGGGAGGAGGAGGAGGGGGGAGGAGGAGGAAGAGGAGGAGGAGGAGGAGGGGGAAGAGGAGGAGGAGGAGGGGGAGGAGGAGGGGGGAGGAGGAGGAGGAGGAGGGAGAGGAGGAGGAGGGAGAGGAGGAGGAGGAGGAGGGGGGAGGAGGAGGAGAGGGAGAGGAGGAGGAGGAGGAGGAGGGAGGAGGAGGGGGAGGAGGAGGAGGAGGGAGAGGAGGAGGAGGAGGAGGAGGAGGAGGGAGGAGGAGGAGGGGGGGAGGAGGAGGGGGGAGGAGGAGGAGGAGGAGGAGAGGAGGAGGAGGAGAGGAGGAGGACACACCTCAGTGACTCGTCATCTTCAAACAGTTTCCATATATTGATTTTGTCGTATATCATTAACTAAATAACTCTAACCCTAAAACCACACCATTCACCTCAGGAGAACCAGCTAGATAACACACACACACACACACACACGTACGTAACACACACACACACACACACACACAACACACACACACGTACGTAACACACACACACACACACGTAACACACAAACACGTAGCTACACAGACTTTGGGGAAAGAAAAAAGGCGGGAAAGGAATGGCAGTTTCGGGGGGGGTCTTGGTTACCTGTGGTCGGCTCGGGGGTGCTGCTGTTAGTGGTGTTGTGGCTGGCCGTGGGGGCGGCGGTGGGGGGGGGCGCTGTGCTAACCGCGGGGGTGGAGGTGGCAGGAGGCGCAGGGGAGGAGGTGTCAGGTTTGGGAGACGAGGACCCTCCAGTAGCTGGACACGGAACACACCGGAAGACCAACCCACACCGGGACGACAACACGAGGGGAGGAGGAGGAGGAGGAGGAGGAGGGGGAGGAGGAGGAGGAGGGGGAGGGGGGGCAGGAGGAGGGGGAGGAGGAGGAGGGGAGGAGGAGGAGGAGGGGAGGAGGAGGAGGAGGAGGAGGAGGGGGGGGGGAGGAGGAGGGGGAGGAGGAGGAGGAGGAGGAGGGGGAGGAGGAGGGGGAGGAGGAGGAGGAGGAGGAGGGGGAGGGGGAGGAGGAGGAGGGGGAGGGGGAGGAGGAGGAGGAGTAGGGGGAGAAAGAAAGAGAAAGTTTCACACACACAAAAAACAGAAAAAAAACTAAAAAC
>NC_137676.1:1258479-1273479 GCF_963989245.1 Nansenia antarctica
CTATGGAACTATAGTCAGACACTTTCTAGTGACGATAATAACGACCAATTTTAACCAACTTTCTCTGTCAGAACACTCAGCAATTATATTTGCTAACGTTTCAACTTGCTTACTTTCAATCTGCAGACATCACAGCCGGCAAAAACTCTCGCGTCTCGCGCGCACACTTGTGCAAAATCTTGTATTATTCTCCAGCGGCACAGTATTATTCTCCAGCGGCACAGCACGAAGTGTGGAGATCAGGTCTGGCTATGCGAGACTACGGCGGACTAACGTTACCAACGAGCCTATGGGCTTGCCACTCGCCAGATTCGGGTTGGGTGCGTTTAAAAAACGCAGATATTTTAGCCTGCTTGTCAGATGTTTGGTGTCTACGTCCGTAATAATTCCTCTTTCTTGGGGGGGGCGGGGGGTTCCGTTGGGAGGGCGGCCCGCCCCCCCAAGGCAATGGTAGGGGAAACACTGCAGCCCAACCCTATTCACAAGGTAGACAACACCACACAAAGCCCCAGCCCAGCCTCGAGACAAGGGGTTTGTTTTGTAGGCAGTGCAGCAAGGAACAGCCCCTGTCACACACAACACATTCACATCTCAGGGAGACACTGAGCGGGCCTATGCTACATCTCAACACCAAACCCTCCCTCCCTCAGCCAATCAGAGACTCACCCTCCCTCCCTCAGCCACTCAGAGACTCACCCTCCCTCCCTCAGCCACTCAGAGACTCACCCTCCCTCCCTCAGCCACTCAGAGACTCACCCTCCCTCCCTCAGCCACTCAGAGACTCACCCTCCCTCCCTCAGCCACTCAGAGACTCACCCTCCCTCCCTCAGCCACTCAGAGACTCACCCTCCCTCCCTCAGCCACTCAGAGACTCACTCACCCTCCCTCCCTCAGCCACTCAGAGACTCACCCTCTCTCCCTCAGCCACTCAGAGACTCACCCTCCCTCCCTCAGCCACTCAGAGACTCACCCTCCCTCCCTCAGCCACTCAGAGACTCACCCTCCCTCCCTCAGCCACTCAGAGACTCACCCTCCCTCCCTCAGCCACTCAGAGACTCACCCTCTCTCCCTCAGCCACTCAGAGACTCACCCTCCCTCCCTCAGCCACTCAGAGACTCACCCTCTCTCCCTCAGCCACTCAGAGACTCACCCTCCCTCCCTCAGCCACTCAGAGACTCACCCTCCCTCCCTCAGCCACTCAGAGACTCACCCTCTCTCCCTCAGCCACTCAGAGACTCACCCTCTCTCCCTCAGCCACTCAGAGACTCACCCTCCCTCCCTCAGCCACTCAGAGACTCACCCTCTCTCCCTCAGAGACTCAGAGACTCACCCTCTCTCCCTCAGAGACTCAGAGACTCACCCTCCCTCCCTCAGCCACTCAGAGACTCACCCTCCCTCCCTCAGCCACTCAGAGACTCACCCTCCCTCCCTCAGCCACTCAGAGACTCACCCTCCCTCCCTCAGCCACTCAGAGACTCACCCTCACTCTGCACTTTTAAATCCCACCTCAAAACCTACCTGTTCTCCCATGCTTACAACCTCCCCTACCCCTAACCATCTCCCCTAACCCTGCCACCCCCCTCCCCCCCTGGACATGCATACAACCTTCCCTACCCCTAAACCATCTCCCCTAACCCTGCCACCCCCCTCACCCCCTGGACATGCATACAACCTCCCCTACCCCTAACCCATCTCCCCTAACCCTGCCACCCCCCCTGGACATTGCTGTGTTAATTGTTCCCTGTGCCTGTTTGTTAACTCTGTGTTCTATGTGTTCATGTTATCTGTTAACTCTGTGTTCTATGTGCTCATGTTATCTGTTGTTAACTCTGTGTTCTATGTGCTCATGTTATCTGTTGTTAACTCTGTGTTCTATGTGCTCATGTTATCTGTTGTTAACTCTGTGTTCTATGTGTCATGTTATCTGTTGTTAACTCTGTGTTCTATGTGCTCATGTTATCTATTGTTAACTCTGTGTTCTATGTGCTCATGTTATCTGTTGTTAACTCTGTGTGTTCTATGTGTCATGTTATCTGTTGTTAACTCTGTGTTCTATGTGCTCATGTTATCTGTTGTTAACTCTGTGTTCTATGTGCTCATGTTATCTGGTGCTTGTTGTTTCTGTGTTTTCAGTTTTTACCATATTGTCAGCGTCTTTGAGCCCCGGAAAAGTGCTATATAAATACAATGAATTATTATTATTAAACCAAAGAATGAGGCCTTAAAAATATATTTTTAAATACTGCCAACAACTCTCCCCACTGCAGAACACTATCCCGCATAGGCCAGAGATTTCTCCTATAGTCTGACCAGCATTCCCATTAACATAATGAGATTACTGCGTAGCAAAGACGTCTCTATTCTTTTAAAATGGCTGTGGAAGGTATTCATGAGTAGAAATGTATTCCTATAAATTCCTTAAAAAATATATGTTTTATCACATCCTAACTGGTTTAATATGTTATATTTCAATACGAGTACTACTACTAATACTTATTTTCTTTATATCATGTCGTGACGTTAGAATTATAAGGTTCTATCTACATTTTTGGTCGGGGTATGTAAATGTATTTTTACATACCGGTAATCTGATCCATTATGTGTTTATTAATGCCTGTGTGGTGTAATTTATAAAATGTTGATTTTATTTTGTTAGTAATTAATAAAAAAAAAGGTTCCATCTCACAGAACATAATGGAATGTAAAAACGTTGACGCTCAATATCTCTGAACTGCCCTAAACGGAGATAGAACCTTATCATTCTAAGCTCACGATGTGGAGATCTCAAGCAGTCCAGAATGCATCTAAAAACGCCCATCCCTAATAATCCCATCTCTCCCTAAAGAAAAGGCCACACAAGTATTCACAGTCTTGTGCAACCTGTTTAATTCCAGTTACCCAGCCACAACAGTCACCACAACAGCAGGCCAGAGGATACTCACATGTGCAGTTCATCCATTGACAGTCACTGTTGCGTTCGCATTCGTCGCATTCCAGCGTCGCACACTCTGCAAGGAAACCAACCGTCAACCATCAGTCACACAGGAAGGAGAACATGAAGCCTAGATTTACTTTAGTAGAAGACTTAGACGAGAAATCTTGGCTAAGGCCGACTGAGCCAAACCACAAGTCACAGTTAGGCCTAGTAGTCACATTTCTGTGAGAGAGAGAGAGAGAGAGAGAGAGAGAGAGAGAGAGAGAGAGAGAGAGAGAGAGACAGACTTAAATGGATTTAGGACTTCTCAGGAGATCAGGGAAGGAACACTGTCATGACTTAACAATATGAGGAAGAAGGAGGGAGAGAGAGAGAGGGAGGGAGAGGGAGAGAGAGAGGGAGAGAGAGAGAGAGAGAGAGAGAGGAGAGAGAGAGAGGAAGAGGGAGAGAGAGAGGGAGAGAGAGAGAGAGGGAGAGAGAGAGGGAGAGAGAGAGACTTAAATGGATTTAGGAGAGGGAGAGAGGGAGAGGGGGAGAGGGAGGGAGAGAGAGGGAGAGAGAGGGAGAAGGAGACAGAGAGCGAGGGAGAGAAGGAGAGAGGGAGAGAGAGGGAGAGAGGGAGAGAGGGAGAGAGAGAGAGAGGGAGAGAGAGAGAGAGAGAGAGAGAGAGAGGGAGAGGTAGAGGGAGAGAGAGAGGGAGAGAGAGAGGGAGAGAGAGGGAGAGGCCATGTCAGGTCATACGAATCTCACTGTCGTCAAACTACCTGACATCAAACTGTTAGGAGTGTGTGAAGAGGGTTTATGACGGACACACCTCACTCCTGGCCTACAAGCTGGATGAGGACCACAACAATTGCACAATTGCTGGCCAAAGGAAGGAACTGTGAAAATGTCCCGTCTCTCTCTCTCTCTCTCTCTCTCTCTCTCTGTTGTCCGTGTGAATTTAGTGTCTGTCAGCCTCCTGCTGCTGAGCAGAGAGAACCAAGGCTTCATAGTGCAACACATTCAAAATGTGACGCAAGGCTTTACTGGCAAGGGCTGTTTATAACATTATAACTGTTATAACTCATTATATAACAGTAGAGGGATGTTATAACACATTATATAACAGTAGAGGGCTGTTATAACTCATTATATAACAGTAGAGGGATGTTATAACTCATTATATAACAGTAGAGGGCTGTTATAACTCATTATATAACAGTAGAGGGCTGTTATAACTCATTATATAACAGTAGAGGGCTGTTATAACTCATTATATAACAGTAGAGGGATGTTATAACTCATTATATAACAGTAGAGGGATGTTATAACTCATTATATAACAGTAGAGGGCTGTTATAACTCATTATATAACAGTAGAGGGATGTTATAACTCATTATATAACAGTAGAGGGATGTTATAACTCATTGTATAACAGTAGAGGGCTGTTATAACTCATTATATAACAGTAGAGGGTTGTTATAACTCATTATATAACAGTAGAGGGCTGTTATAACTCATTATATAACAGTAGAGGGATGTTATAACACAGTAGATGGCTGTTATAACACATTATATAACAGTAGAGGGGTGTTATAACTCATTATATAACAGTAGAGGGATGTTATAACTCATTATATAACAGTAGAGGGATGTTATAACGCATTATATAACAGTAGAGCCTCTCTCTGACTAGATTTGACTGTGGCCACTATCTAAATGAGCCTACTGTCCACAACCTGTCCTTTGAACGAACACACAATCTAAATGGGTGTACTAACGTCGCTGTCTAACAATCATATGTGTTTAATGACTTTGGTTGATCTAGTTTATCTCGTTAGGCTAGGAAAGGTTCTTTGACTCTTTCGCCAACGTGGGCAACATTAACGGGTCAGTCTAATCGCTGGCCTGGAACGAAACGTTGTCAACAATGAACAGACGAGGCTGCCAAAAGTTGAATGTTCATCCATTTCCTATAATCCTCTATTGGGTGGCGACCGCTCCAGCCGACCAGGTGCCATCAACACATCACACTGACTGAACACACCTGAGGCACCGTATCACGTCCATGGAACATCCCCGTGGACCGTTTCCGTTTCAGTGATTAGTCAGGCCCCGCGCTCAGACAGACAGAGACTGGAAAGCTGAACACGTTCGCAGGCGCCTCAAAAAAGACCCGTAGTTTCTAAACTAGACAGACCCGTAGTTTCTAAACTAGACAGACCCTTTATGCTTTATATGAACACTGACACACATGACAACCATGACCCTTCACACACACACACACAGCTGTCCCAGTAGGTGTCCACAGGTCTCAGACAGACAGACAGACAGACAGACAGACAGACTCACCCTGCGCTGCAGCGGGCGGCGGCGTCGCAGCGAACAAGGCGACCGCGACCACCAACGTCACACACATCCGTCTCAGATACATAGTGGATGTTGTTTTTTTATTTTATTTTTTTGCTGTTCTTCTTCGATGTGTTTTTGTTGTTGTTGTTCAACTCAGAGAGTCGTCGCGGGGAGGAAGAAGGAGGAGAAGCTGTGAGACAGAAGACTTGTTCTGCCGCTGCTCCTGCTGACTAGACTAGCTCAACGCTACTTCCTCATAGCCAGGTTGGCCGCGTTCGTCAAACTCGCTCTGGACATGTGATCAGCACTCACGGAATGCCTTTTTGTCCAATCAAACGACTCGGTCCCTTTATGACGTCATACCCGAGTGTGCGCTCCGGCGCTCTCGGAGCGAGTTGACGAACGCAGCCCGTCAGGTCATGTGGCAGTGTTCTTGTTACTTGGTTATTAAGTTGCGGGGAGGGTGGAGAGAGGGGTCGTGATATCCAGCTGTCCTGTCCTGTCCTGTCCTGTCCTGTCCTGTCCTGTCCTGTCCTGTCCTGTGGCTGTTGACTTATCACGTTCTGCTGTTTATTCTCCAGGCTATCAACACCCTCGATATCACACATATTCCAAACACCCTCCATATCACACATATTCCATATCAAACACCCTCCCTATCACACATATTCCATATCAAACACCCTCCCTATCACACATATTCCATATCAAACACCCTCCATATCACACATATTCCATATCAAACACCCTCCGTATCCCACATATTCCATATCAAACACCCTCCCTATCACACATATTCCATATCAAACACCCTCCATATCACACATATTCAGCTCTACCAACCCAACTTCATAACCCTCCATATCACAACATATTCCCCCTTCTTGTAGGACAGTTGAGAGACAGACAGACAGACAGACAGTTGACAGACAGACAGGCAGTTGACAGACAGACAGACAGTTGAGAGACAGACAGTTGAGAGACAGACAGACGGACAGTTGAGAGACAGACAGACGGACAGTTGAGAGACAGACAGACAGTTGAGAGACAGACAGTTGAGAGACAGACAGACAGTTGAGAGACAGACGGACAGACAGTTGAGAGACAGACGGACAGTTGAGAGACAGACAGACAGTTGAGAGACAGACAGTTGAGAGACAGACGGACAGTTGAGAGACAGACAGACAGTTGAGAGACAGACAGTTGAGAGACAGACAGACAGTTGAGAGACAGACGGACAGTTGAGAGACAGACAGACAGACAGACAGACTGACAGTTGAGAGACAGACAGACAGACAGTTGAGAGACAGACAGACAGTTGAGAGACAGACGGACAGTTGAGAGACAGACAGACAGACAGTTGAGAGACAGACAGACAGACAGTTGAGAGACAGACAGACAGTTGAGAGACAGACAGACAGACAGACAGTTGAAAGACAGACAGTTGAGAGACAGACAGACAGTTGAGAGACAGACAGACAGTTGAGAGACAGACAGACAGTTGAGAGACAGACAGACAGTTGAGAGACAGACAGACAGTTGAGAGACAGACGGACAGACAGTTGAGAGACAGACAGACAGTTGAGAGACAGACAGACAGTTGAGAGACAGACAGACAGTTGAGAGACAGACAGACAGTTGAGAGACAGACAGTTGAGAGACAGACAGACAGTTGAGAGACAGACAGACGGACAGTTGAGAGACAGACAGACAGACAGGCAGTTGAGAGACAGACAGACAGACAGTTGAGAGACAGACAGACAGACGGACAGTTGAGAGACAGACAGACAGTTGAGAGACAGACAGACAGTTGAGAGACAGACAGTTGAGAGACAGACAGACAGACAGTTGAGAGACAGACAGACGGACAGTTGAGAGACAGACAGACAGTTGAGAGACAGACAGACAGTTGAGAGACAGACAGACAGTTGAGAGACAGACAGTTGAGAGACAGACAGACAGTTGAGAGACAGACAGACAGACAGTTGAGAGACAGACAGACAGTTGAGAGACAGACAGACAGTTGAGAGACAGACGGACAGACAGTTGAGAGACAGACGGACAGTTGAGAGACAGACGGACAGTTGAGAGACAGACGGACAGTTGAGAGACAGACAGACAGACAGACGGACAGTTGAGAGACAGACAGACAGACAGTTGAGAGACAGACAGACAGTTGAGAGACAGACAGACAGTTGAGAGACAGACAGACAGACAGTTGAGAGACAGACAGACAGTTGAGAGACAGACAGACAGTTGAGAGACAGACAGACAGTTGAGAGACAGACAGACAGACAGTTGAGAGACAGACAGACAGTTGAGAGACAGACAGACAGTTGAGAGACAGACAGACAGTTGAGAGACAGACAGACAGACAGTTGAGAGACAGACAGACAGTTGAGAGACAGACAGACAGACAGTTGAGAGACAGACAGTTGAGAGACAGACAGACAGTTGAGAGACAGACAGACAGTTGAGAGACAGACAGTAGAGAGACAGACAGACAGTTGAGAGACAGACAGACAGTTGAGAGACAGACGGACGGACAGTTGAGAGACAGACAGACAGTTGAGAGACAGACAGACAGTTGAGAGACAGACAGACAGACAGTTGAGAGACAGACAGTTGAGAGACAGACGGACAGACAGTTGAGAGACAGACGGACAGTTGAGAGACAGACGGACAGACAGACAGTTGAGAGACAGACGGACAGACAGACAGTTGAGAGACAGACAGACAGTTGAGAGACAGACAGACAGACAGTTGAGAGACAGACAGACAGACAGTTGAGAGACAGACAGACAGTTGAGAGACAGACAGACAGACAGACAGTTGAGAGACAGACAGTTGAGAGACAGACGGTTGAGCGACAGACAGACAGTTGAGAGACAGACAGACAGTTGAGAGACAGACAGACAGTTGAGAGACAGACGGACAGTTGAGAGACAGACGGACAGACAGTTGAGAGACAGACAGACAGTTGAGAGACAGACAGACAGTTGAGAGACAGACAGACAGTTGAGAGACAGACAGACAGTTGAGAGACAGACAGTTGAGAGACAGACAGACAGACAGTTGAGAGACAGACAGACAGTTGAGAGACAGACAAACAGTTGAGAGACAGACAGACAGTTGAGAGACAGACGGACAGTTGAGAGACAGACAGACAGTTGAGAGACAGACAGACAGACAGACAGTTGAGAGACAGACAGACGGACAGTTGAGAGACAGACAGACAGTTGAGAGACAGACAGACAGTTGAGAGACAGACAGACGGACAGTTGAGAGACAGACAGACAGTTGAGAGACAGACAGACAGTTGAGAGACAGACGGACAGTTGAGAGACAGACAGACAGACAGTTGAGAGACAGACAGACAGTTGAGAGACAGACAGACAGACAGACAGTTGAGAGACAGACAGTTGAGAGACAGACAGACAGTTGAGAGACAGACAGACAGTTGAGAGACAGACAGACAGACAGACAGTTGAGAGACAGACAGTTGAGAGACAGACGGACAGTTGAGAGACAGACAGACAGTTGAGAGACAGACAGACAGTTGAGAGACAGACAGACAGACAGTTGAGAGACAGACAGACAGTTGAGAGACAGACAGACAGACAGACAGTTGAGAGACAGACAGTTGAGAGACAGACAGACAGACAGTTGAGAGACAGACAGACAGTTGAGAGACAGACAGACAGTTGAGAGACAGACGGACAGTTGAGAGACAGACAGACAGACAGTTGAGAGACAGACAGACAGTTGAGAGACAGACAGACAGACAGTTGAGAGACAGACAGTTGAGAGACAGACGGACAGTTGAGAGACAGACAGACAGTTGAGAGACAGACAGACAGTTGAGAGACAGACAGACAGACAGTTGAGAGACAGACAGACAGTTGAGAGACAGACAGACAGTTGAGAGACAGACAGACAGTTGAGAGACAGACAGACAGTTGAGAGACAGACAGACAGTTGAGAGACAGACAGACAGACAGTTGAGAGACAGACAGACAGTTGAGAGACGGACAGACAGTTGAGAGACAGACAGACAGACAGTTGAGAGACAGACAGACAGTTGAGAGACCGACAGACAGACAGACAGTTGAGAGACAGACAGACAGTTGAGAGACAGACAGACAGTTGAGAGACAGACAGACAGTTGAGAGACAGACAGACAGTTGAGAGACAGACAGACAGACAGTTGAGAGACAGACAGACAGTTGAGAGACAGACAGACAGTTGAGAGACAGACAGACAGTTGAGAGACAGACAGACAGACAGTTAAAAGACAGACAGTTAAAAGACAGACAGACAGTTGAGAGACAGACAGACAGACGGACAGTTGAGAGACAGACAGACAGTTGAGAGACAGACGGACAGTTGAGAGACAGACAGACAGACGGACAGTTGAGAGACAGACAGACAGACAGTTGAGAGACAGACAGACAGTTGAGAGACAGACAGACAGACGGACAGTTGAGAGACAGACAGACAGTTGAGAGACAGACAGACAGTTGAGAGACAGACAGACAGTTGAGAGACAGACAGACAGTTGAGAGACAGACAGACAGTTGAGAGACAGACAGACAGTTGAGAGACAGACAGACAGACAGTTGAGAGACAGACAGACAGACAGTTGAGAGACAGACAGACAGACAGACAGACAGTTGAGAGACAGACGGACAGTTGACAGACAGACAGGCAGTTGAGAGACAGACAGACAGACAGACAGTTGAGAGACAGACAGACAGTTGAGAGACAGACAGACAGACAGTTGAGAGACAGACAGACAGACAGTTGAGAGACAGACAGACAGTTGAGAGACAGACAGACAGTTGAGAGACAGACAGACAGTTGAGAGACAGACAGACAGTTGAGAGACAGACAGTTGAGAGACAGACGGACAGACAGTTGAGAGACAGACAGACAGTTGAGAGACAGACAGACAGTTGAGAGACAGACAGACAGTTGAGAGACAGACAGACAGACAGTTGAGAGACAGACAGGCAGTTGAGAGACAGACAGACAGTTGAGAGACAGACAGACAGTTGAGAGACAGACAGACAGACAGTTGAGAGACAGACAGACAGACAGTTGAGAGACAGACAGACAGTTGAGAGACAGACAGACAGACAGTTGAGAGACAGACAGACAGACAGTTGAGAGACAGACAGATAGTTGAGAGACAGACAGACAGTTAATATTGCCTTTAAATGACTAAATAATTAAATTATGATTATATAATGATCGGAGCACTTTGAGCTGCAACGTTTGCAGGAAAAGCGCTATACAAATAAAGTTATTATTATTATTATTATTATGAATAATAAGTAAGTAAGTAAGTAAGTAAAGTAAGTAAGTAAAACTTTATTTATATAGCGCCCTTCTCAGCACGGATGCACAGGGTGCTTTACATCAAAATTAAGAAAAGTGCAGTCAAAACATACAAGGATTAAAAACAGAAACACAAACGGGGGAACACCCCACAGGGGACAACGTAAACAGAACATTAACAGGAACATTTCGGTGGCTATAGGTGACTACCGGCCTGCCTAAACAGATGAGTCTTTAATTGCCGCTTAAAAATGAGTTCTGAGGGAGCGGCTCTCAGGTCAGGGGGGAGGGCGTTCCTGAGTCTCTCAGGTCAGGGGGGAGGGCGTTCCTGAGTCTCTCAGGTCAGGGGGGAGGGTGTTTCAGAGTCTCTCAGGTCAGGGGGGAGGGCGTTCCAGAGTCTCTCAGGTCAGGGGGGAGGGCGTTCCAGAGTCTCTCAGGTCAGGGGGGAGGGCGTTCCAGAGTCTCTCAGGTCAGGGGGGAGGGTGTCCCAGAGTCTCTCAGGTCAGGGGGGAGGGCGTTCCTGAGTCTCTCAGGTCAGGGGGGAGGGCGTTCCAGAGTCTCTCAGGTCAGGGGGGAGGGCGTTCCAGAGTCTCTCAGGTCAGGGGGGAGGGCGTTCCAGAGTCTCTCAGGTCAGGGGGGAGGGCGTTCCAGAGTCTCTCAGGTCAGGGGGGAGGGCGTTCCAGAGTCTCTCAGGTCAGGGGGGAGGGCGTTCCAGAGTCTCTCAGGTCAGGGGGGAGGGCGTTCCAGAGTCTCTCAGGTCAGGGGGGAGGGCGTTCCAGTCTCTCAGGTCAGGGGGGAGGGCGTTCCAGAGTCTCTCAGGTCAGGGGGGAGGGCGTTCCAGAGTCTCTCAGGTCAGGGGGGAGGGCGTTCCAGAGGCTTGGGGCCGTCACCTCAAACGCTCTGTCACCTTTCGTTCTAAGTCTGGTCCTGGGTACGACCAGGAGCTCCTGGTCGGATGACCTCAGTGACCGGGTGCATGAGGAGGGATGGATGAGAGATGGGAGATGCAGGCGGGGGGGGGGCTTGGCCATGGAGGGCTCTGAAGGCCAACACCAGCACTTTGAACTGGATCCTGAGTTGCAATATATATATCTCCAAACCAAGGCTGTGCTATGTCAAGTCTAAGAGCTCTCTAACGCGTCAGAGCAACAACCAACTCACCCGAACGCCACGTACTTCCTGTCCATCCAGGGCGCGGGCTGCAGGGTGATGTAGAACTGGGAGCCGTTGCTATGGGGACCCTGGTTGGCCATCCCCAGGACGCCCCGCCTACTGTGGGAGACGGCGAAGCTCTCGTCTGCAGAGACCGGCAGGCAACGGTTTGTTTAGAGACAAGGACAAACACAGACAAGATGGAGAACGGACACCTTATCTATCGGTACATAATGTACATATGTACAGAGCATGATTCACTGAGGTAGTAGTAGTAGTAGTATAATGTAAATATGTACAGAGCATTCGCTGAGGTATACAATGCGTACACCTCGCCTTAAACGCACACTCGCAGTCATACACACTTACACACATACACACTGATACGCAGCACGTTTGTTGGAAAGAATGACAAAACTGTATTCTGATTGTATCTTGTATGTTCTTGTGTATTGTATGCTCTTTGTATGTTTCTATGTGTATTGTTTTTGTATGTTCTTGTCTTTGTTGTTCTTTGTCTACCAACGAGGACCACGTTGGAAACAAGTGTTTCAGTTACGCTTCTACCTGCCATCCTCTGGGTACTGTCTGTACTTTTTACACAAATCAATCAATCAATCAATCAATCAATCAATCAGAACATGATTCACTGAGTGGTAACACTGCAGACTCATTAAGTCTGTGTTTGTGACGTCTGTGTTTGTGACGTCTGTGTTTGTGACGTCTGTGTTTGTCACGTCTGTGTTTGTGTTTGTCACGTCTGTGTTTGTCATGTCTGTGTTTGTTACGTCTGTGTTTGTCACGTCTGTGTTTGTCATGTCTGTGTTTGTCATGTCTGTGTTTGTTACGTCTGTGTTTGTTACGTCTGTCTTTGTCACGTCTGTGTTTGTGTTTGTCACGTCTGTGTTTGTCACGTCTGTGTTTGTTATGTCTGTGTTTGTCACGTCTGTGTTTGTGTTTGTCACGTCTGTGTTTGTTACGTCTGTGTTTGTTATGTCTGTGTTTGTTACGTCTGTGTTTGTGTTTGTCACGTCTGTGTTTGTGTTTGTCATGTCTGTGTTTGTCACGTCTGTGTTTGTCACGTCTGTGTTTGTTATGTCTGTGTTTGTCATGTCTGTGTTTGTTACGTCTGTGTCACGTCTGTGTTTGTGACGTCTGTGTTTGTGTTCGCACCTTCAAACGTCGCTCCGTAGATGGACTCCCCTCCGTTGCCTTTCCCTGCTGGTGAAATATCTGCAATAAGATGAGATGACATCACCAAGGTGAGATGACATCACCAAGGTGAGATGACATCACCAAGGTGAGATGACATCACCTAGATGAGATGACATCACCAAGGTGAGATGACATCACCAAGGTGACATGACATCACCAAGATGAGATGACATCACCAAGGTGAGATGACATCACCAAGATGAGATGACATCACCAAGGTGAGATGACTTCACCAAGGTGAGATGACATCACCAAGGTGACATGACATCACCAAGATGAGATGACATCACCAAGGTGACATGACATCACCAAGATGAGATGACATCACCAAGGTGACATGACATCACCAAGATGAGATGACATCACCAAGGTGACATGACATCACCAAGATGAGATGACAGCACCAATATGAGATGACCTCACCAAGATGAGCTGCCAATGGCCCCTGGCCTGAGCTAGATTACTCTTCCTGCTCCGACTGGTGGATTGATGGTTCACTTACTTAGTCAAATGTATCAATTGTAAGTCGCTTTGGAATAAGGCGTCTGCTAAATGCCGTAAATGTAAATGTAATCTAGAATATCAGGCTGTTGAAATGACAAATGTATCTTTGGTCATTGATTCAAGTCATCAAACACAAAGTGAAAGTGTTTGCTGTCATTATTGCTATGTTTCAATGTAGATGACCCCTCCAGACAGACAGCGTACAGATATTATGTATATATATATAGACGGGTCTAGATGACCCCTCCAGACAGACATCGTACAGATATTATATATATAGACGGGTCTAGATGACCCCTCCAGACAGACATCGTACAGATATAATATATATATATATAGACGGGTCTAGATGACCCCTCCAGACAGACATCGTACAGATATAATATATATATATATATATATATATATATAGACGGGTCTAGATGACCCCTCCAGACAGACAGCGTACAGATATTATATATAATGTATATCCCTCTATGGCACCTTGTTGCCTCTAGGCAACATACCCATTATTGGCCTTTTACATTCACACAATGCATCCCCAGTTATGATGCAATACTTAGAAAAATAGGCAGGACCATAAGGAACCAATAGCAGTGTTTGAATTTGTCACATGTCTCTCTGGAGGCCATGCAGCATCCCTTTCTTCCAGACCTTCCCACAAGAATTAGCTTAGACATTTCTCTCCACAAACATCGTCTGAAAACATCTTTTCCTGGCCTTTTCCAATCTGGAAAAATATTCATAATAATTGCTGAGTAAAGCTTACCTTCTAATAGTTTAATATACTTTATTTGCTAATTAAGTAATGGAAACTTGTAAAAATGCAAATGTTGCCTTGAGGCAACACCGTACCATTATGGTAAGTTGCAAATGTTGCCTTGAGGCAACACCGTACCATTATGGATTCACCATGACACCATGACACTGGTCAGGCGCACCTGTCAGGGGGCAGGCGTGCCTCTCTTGGGGCACCTCTCGGGCGCCTCTCGGGGGCACTCTCCATGCCATTACTTACCATTACTTACATGTATGTACTTTAGCCACTTTACTCTATTATACTGAGCCAATTACCACTATTGCACTATTGCACTATTGTCTATTGTATTCCACCCCTGTACATTGTACCGCACATTTAAAATCTTTTATCTAGTATTTTTTGTATAGATAGTTATGTCTAATCTTGTCGTATTATATTGTTATTTATTGTTTTTGTTTACTATGCACCGTGCATGAGAGGGAAATGCAATTTCAGCCCTCTGTATGTCTGTACATATATTAGATTAACAATAAAGCTGATTTTGACTTTGACTTTGACTGACCATTATGGCACAGTGTTGCCTCAAGGCAACGCACCCCAAAAAGTACCCCCCAAAAAATATTTATTGAAAATGTCTTTAGATTATGTTTATTTGGTCTATTCTAAGACAAAAAAACACTCCAAAATGTTTTTCCCAACTGGATTCATAATGCGTGCCATAATATATATATATAGACGGGTCTACATGACCCCTCCAGA
>NC_137676.1:1275979-1583479 GCF_963989245.1 Nansenia antarctica
CAGTGCCGTGGAGGTGTTGGGTGTAGTAGTCCTCAGTGAGGGCCAGGGAGAGAGCGTCTGGTCTGAAGGTGAAGTCCCACTGCTTCTCAGCCCAGCTGGCCAGGTCCTTCTCATCGCCCAGGAGCCGACCGCCCACAAAGCACATGAGGGTGCTGGGGTACCCCCATACCTCCCCTCTCAGCTCCTTGGGTCGAGGAGGGGAGTATTAAGAAATATTGACATATTGAGAGGGGAGCAGTTTCTCAGCACAATTAATAATGATTGTGTTGGCTAGTGCACCCTCCTCTAGAGCTATACAGAGTGACAGCAGGGTTGCTGCATTTGAATCCATTACATAATGAAGTCATTTCAATCAGAACATCTAAATATAGCTCTGGCGAGCAAGTGTTTCAGAGCCTGAGTCCTCATCACAGTTCCTGCTGAGAAGATGAAGAGTTAGTGGTGATGTTCGGATAAGATAGGCCTACCCACCCTTTTCTTATTGTTCACATATTCATGCCAGTCACATTCGAGTAGTGGATTAATTGTTGGATCCAGAAACTTAGGAGCAAACTTCTGTTTTAGTCCCTGTTGTGTGTCGATGGAAGAGAACATTTGTTTTGGTGCTCATTAATCTGATTCATTCATTCATTCGTTTTTTTAAGATATACAAGTAAGTTTGCCAGTTGCCAAGGTCTACTGTTGGTGTAAGTTACCTCGACAATGCTCTTGGCGATTTGAAAACTGTGTTCTTTCATCAAACCGACGATTTCTAGGTGCAGTTTAGAAGTCATGGTCGTATTTGTCCTGTCTTTTAGTCCTGCCTTGTTTTGGTTTTGGTTTACTTAAACTTGCACCATTAACTTTATCACTTGTATTCACCAAATGTTATTGTATTATTGTATATTTGTTCTACTAAAATGTCAATAAACAGATTGTTCAAAACAAAACAAAACAAAACAAATAAGTCATGGTCGTCTTGCCTCTCTTGCTCGTTTTTTCAGACCTATCACAAACAGCACTGTCTCCATAGCAACGATGGTTAAGCTGCGCACTGTAATGACGTTGTGTATGTTGTGGTTGCATTTTATTGACGTCAAACAAAGCTTTTGAATATAAACATTAGTGATGGAGGAAACGAAACTTTAATAATAATAATAATAATAATAATAATAATACCAATAATAATACCAATAATAATAATAACCTTTATTTGTATAGCACTTTTCCTGCAAACGTTGCATTGACACATTCGTCGATCTATCGATGCAGTACTGACACCATGGCAACCATACAGCAGCTCCATCATGACCTCTGCTGGTCATGTCATGGTACAGCAGCTCCATACTGACCTCTGCTGGTCAGGTCATGGTATGGCGGCTGTATCGACTGATTGACAGGAATTTGGTGCAAAATATAATAAGCCCACCGTCATCTGTGATGTCTTGTTCAATAACATGACATTGAACATGTCTTGTCTTGTTCAATAAAGTTGCTGTGACTAACTGTGTCGATGTGTATGTGGCCATATATGCAGTCATAAATGTTGGTGTGTCTAGTAGACTATATATGTATTAAGTTTAGCTCGTTTGAATTGATGACCTGTCATAAATGTGTCCGTAGTCAATATGACGTAATTCTGATTGGCATGAACGACAACAAATATAATAAATGCAAATGTTGTGTACATTTCTGATATGTAAAGATACAAATCTGAAGGACATTTAGGCATGTTGTGGGACATGGCTGTGTGACAATTGGGGTAGAGATAGATGGTCAACATGTCGTAACATCAATAATAAACATGTATTTCGTAATGTCGTAACATTCGTGTGGTACATAGGATATTTTTATGTAGGCTAACACCTGCGTGGCGCGTGTCTCAGATAGCAGGTTTTCTGTTCTACAGGTTTTCAGAGGTCTGCTTATCCAGAACTACTGATGTCTTGATGCCTTGCTGTCCCTATCCCCCCTCTTTCACCTCTGTCTCCTAACCACTTTCACCTCTGTCTCCTTACCACTTTCACCTCTGTCTCCTTACCACTTTCACCTCTGTCTCCTAACCACTTTCACTAACTTCATTAAGATATCACGGGGGGGGGGGGGGGGGGGAAATACTACTGTTCTTTAATACGGAGCTGCAGCCCTATCCTTGTATATTGAGTTTGCCTTTGATAATGGCCATCAGTAATATAACTGTTCTGGGTTCAGTCTCTGCTGTCATCCATCCTTAATGAGCGATTAGAAAAATAAAACGAAGCATAACGCGGTCGCGCACACGCACACACACACACACACACACACACACACACACACACACACACACCCACACACACACACACACACACCCACACACACACACACACACACACACACACACACACACACACACACACACACACACACACACACACACACACACAGATAGGGACGCAGAGAGAGAGAGAGATGGGAGGGTAGAGGAAGATAATTATTCATTTCACTTCATTATGAATTGTTCTGGGTTCTGCTGTCAACTGTCCTTAAGAGGGAACAACATCGCCTGAAAAACATGACCTAATCTTACCAATGACTAATGCCTAAAACATGAATATTCACTTCATAAACCCAACAATAGGACATTAAACGTTATGAGTAATACAGACAATATTACCACCTTACATTTACATTTTTGCCTTATTTCGCCTTATTCCAAAGCAACTTACAATCAATACATTTGTCTAAGCAAGTGAATCATCAATCCACCAGTCGTAGCAGGAAGAGTAATCCAGCTCAGGCCCGGGGCCATTGATAGAAGGAAAAACCTTCTTCTATCACCTTCTTCTGAACCCAGATGCGACTGCGAGATGTTCGACGTGCAGGTGGAGCTGCAGCAGCAGCAGCAGCAGAGATCAAGTGAGTACGATGGTCACCCTAGCCCTAACCCTAGCCCTGACCCTAAACCTAGCCTTAGCCCTAACCCTAGCCCTGACCCTAACCCTAAACCTAGCCCTGACCCTAAACCTAGCCCTAGCCCTGACCCTAAACCTAGCCCTGGCCCTAACCCTAGCCCTGACCCTAACCCTAGGCCTGACCCTAACCCTAGCCCTGACCCTAACCCTAAACCTAGCCCTGACCCTAACCCTAGCCCTAACCCTGACCCTAACCCTAAACCTAGCCCTGACCCTAACCCTAGCCCTAACCCTAGCCCTGACCCTAACCCTAGCCCTGACCCTGACCCTAGCCCTGAGCCTAACCCTAGCCCTGACCCTAGCCCTAATCCTAACCCTAACCCTAGCCCTGACCCTAACCCTAACCCTGACCCTAACCCTAGCCCTGATCCTAACCCTAAACCTAGCCCTGACCCTAACCCTAACCCTAGCCCTGACCCTAACCCTAAACCTAGCCCTAACCCTAACCCTAGCCCTAACCCTAAACCTAGCCCTGACCCTAACCCTAGCCCTGACCCTAACCCTAACCCTGACCCTAAACCTAGCCCTAACCCTATCATTGACCCTAACCCTAGCCCTAACCCTAACCCTAACCCTGACCCTAACCCTAGCCCTGACCCTAACCCTAACCCTAGCCCTGACCCTAACCCTAACCCTAGCCCTAACCCTAACCCTAGCCCTGACCCTAACCCTGACCCTAACCCTAGCCCTGACCCTAACCCTAACCCTGACCCTAAACCTAGCCCTAGCCCTAACCCTGACCCTGACCCTAACCCTAACCCTGACCCTAACAAAGCATTAGAACGTGGCACTTTTAGTTGTGATGAATTGATGGAACTGATGGAGTAGC
Organism: Nansenia antarctica; assembly: GCF_963989245.1. Lineage (NCBI taxonomy): Eukaryota > Metazoa > Chordata > Actinopteri > Argentiniformes > Microstomatidae > Nansenia > Nansenia antarctica. The sequence continues at coordinate 1,279,739 of NC_137676.1, forward strand.
CTAGAGGTCAGAGATGCCCGCCACCAATCAGAAGGTCGCTGGTTCGATCCCCACACGCCAGGGGGGAGCCGGATGTGAGCTGGTGACTGGAGGGTTGCTGGCATCATGTCGACGGCCACTGCCTTTGTGCCCATGAGCAAGGCACTTAACCCCTAACTGCTCCAGGGTTGTCGAAAAATGGTTGTTTTGAATTTTCATTTTCATTGTGTCACAAACAAGAACACTTTTTGAAAGAAGACATCTTTTCGGAGCACACACATTGGGGAAAAGGGATTGCAAACACGATATTTAAAGATGTAGCAGGATCATGACGCGGTCTGGTGAAATGTGCAACCAGAAGGCAAAGTCATTTTTACGTTTTTTACATGTGCTTAAACTACTTTGTATGTAATATGTACTCTCATGTACCTACTTCTGCAAATCTTCTAATAAAGTTTTCAATCAATCAATCAATCAAAACAGATTGTAAGCTTTCAAATCATGTGTAAAAAACGTTAACACGACAGGCGTGTTTGAATGTTGGTGCACCTCAAACACTGAATGGGAGAAAAGTGACTCTAAATGCAGCCACAGCTACGAACGCTGCTAACAGCTAGCGGCTAACAAAACACATCACTACGAAGGTCTAAACTGTATTTTAATAACATCACAACATGCTGAGAGAACATCGACATGCTAAAAACACATAACTACACATAACAAGATGAACACACAGTTCTGGCTTTTGAACACGAGCTAAAGCGAAAGTATGTTTACAAGTCAAGTCTACCTTACCGGTAGCAAACGAGGACAGTGAATCCAATCCACAAATTATAAGTATTTAGTGATCGTTAAACTGTTGTTTATTATATTGAGTGGGTACTTTACAACTTCAAGTTTTAACCACAACATAAATGTACAAGTAAAAACTATCAACATGCTACATCATGCTATAACATTTATGTACATTTATGTTTTGGTTTTTATGTGTACAGCCAATTTCTCTCAGGGACATTATGAGAAGTTGAACGTTAAATTTCTAGTTCTTTTTATAGCGTCTTTTGAGGGTGCAATGGAGACATATCTATTCAAGATTGACGTTCTGTAAGTACAGAAACACAATCCACACATCTTCCATTCTGTCCATGGTAACATTTATGCTTTCACATGTCATGTGTCATGGAAACACACCATGAAGCTTGTTTGATACTCCCTCCTCTCCTCTCTCCCTCCTCTCCTCTCCTCTCCTCTCTCCCTCCTCTCCTCTTCTCTCTTCCTCTCCTCTTCTCTCTCCCTCCTCTCCTCTCCTCTCTCCCTCCTCTCATCTTCTCTCTCCCTCCTCTCCTCTCCTCTCTCCCTCCTCTCCTCTTCTCTCTCCCTCCTCTCCTCTTCTCTCTCCCTCCTCTCCTCTCCTCTCTCCCTCCTCTCCTCTTCTCTCTCCCTCCTCTCATCTTCTCTCTCCCTCCTCTCATCTTCTCTCTCCCTCCTCTCATCTTCTCTCTCCCTCCTCTCATCTTCTCTCTCCCTCCTCTCCTCCTCTTCTCTCTTCCTCCTCTTCTCTCTTCCTCCTCTCCTCCTCTTCGCTCTTTCTCACTCCCCCCATTTCTGCCTCTTCTCCTCACTTCCTTCCTTCCTTCCTTCCTTGTCTCCTTGTCTCCTTGTATCCATGGCGACCACGTCCTCAGGTATAGGTCAGACAGGGATGCCACCAATTCAAGAGCTCAGACATGCCCAGCCCGTGGTAAAACCTGCTCCAACTGCGGGAGACTAAACCACTTTCACAAGGTCTGCAGGTCTGCCCCAGCTAGAGCTTCCCAGTCACCTACCACAGTCATCCATAATGTCAGCTCAGGACGAGCGCCATTCAAAACATGCTCGTTGATGGTTGGTGATGTCACTCTGCCGCTCCTCCTAGACACTGGAGCCACAGTGTCCCTTGTGAACTTGACGACCTATACACAGTTTTTCTCCCATGTGCCCCTGGGGTTGCCCTCCACCACCCTGCGTGGCTATGCCAACTCTGAGATTGACATTGTGGGCTCTTTTCAGCTGCCTGTGAAGTACGGGGAGAGGACACTGCCGGCTTTCAGGTTCAATGTTGCACGCCACGGGACCAACCTGTTAGACCTCGACCTGTTCAACGCCCTCGGTTTCACCCTGCTAGACACAGCTGGCTCAGAGATTCACACCGTTTCCATCCCCTGGCAGCAACAGTGGCCTGCGCTGTTCAGCGGTGTAGGCTGCCTCGACACTTTTGCCCACCAGCCTCTGTTAGATCCTACAGTGATGCCTGTTATACAGCCCCTCCGCCGCTCCCCCCTGGCTCTCCGCGATGACATCTCCTCCCAACTACAGAGCATGCTCGATAGCGACATCATTGAGCAGGTGAATGCATCGCCTTGGATCTCCAACCTGGTGGTGGCGAAGAAGAAGTCTGGGGGGCTGCGCATCTGCGTGGATCTGAGAGTGGTAAACAAGGCCATCATCCCTGACAAATACCCCCTGCCAACAATAGAGGAGCTCACCGCCCAGTTTTACGGGTCCAGCGTGTTCTCTAAACTGGACCTCCGTCAGGGTTACCTCCAAGTGCCACTACACCCCGAGAGCCGCAACCTCACAGCGTTCATCACTCACAGAGGGGTTTTCCGCTACAAACGCATGGCTTTCGGTTTAAGCTCCGCCCCCAGCTGCTTCCAAAAGATCATGGCCTCCATCTTCGCTGGGATCCCAGGTGTGGCCATCTATCTTGATGACATCGTGGTTCACGGGGCCACCGTCGAGAGCCACGACGAGCGTCTCCACAGTGTGTTCAGTGCATTGGCCAAGCATCACCTCACACTCAATGGTGAGAAGTGTGTATTCGCCGCCCCAGCCATTGACTTTGTGGGGTTCCGCCTCTCAGCTGATGGCACGTACCCGCTGCACTCGAACACTGAGGCCATCCATCATGTCCCGGAGCCCACCACAGCCGCTCAGGTGGCCTCCTTTCTAGGCATGACGGCGTACTACCTCCGTTTCCTGCCACAGTACTCGGCCACAACCACACCACTGCGGAAGCTGTTGAAGCATGACGAGCCCTGGCTCTGGACGTCTGCCTGCTCAGACGCCGTACGCCTCCTGAAGGCCCAACTCACCTCGCCACCGGTCCTGGCGCATTTCGACCTGGCCAGCCCCACTCTTGTCACGTGCGACGCCTCTGCCACAGCCATTGGTGCTGTGATGTCCCAGCTGCAAGGGGGGGTGGAGAGACCGATCGCCTTCGCCTCCCGTGCTCTCAGCCCCACGGAACAGAAGTACTCGGTGGGGGAGCGGGAGGCCCTAGCATGCCTCTGGGCATGTGAGCGCTGGCACATGTACCTCTATGGACGTCTATTCACACTGAGGACAGACCACCAGGCCCTCATCACCCTCCTGGCCACGTCTGGCACCGGTCACAAGCCACTCCGCCTCCACCGCTGGGCCGACCGCCTGCAGCAGTACAACTATCGGCTACAGTTCACGCCAGGACGAGACAACGTGGTAGCCGACTTGCTATCACGCTCAATCCCCAGCCCACCCACAGCCCCAACCTTGACCCCCGGACTGGACCAGGCTGAGCATGACCCCGTCCAACTCCTCCACACACCCCTTCAGGAGACGGTGTCGCTGAAAGAGCTCCGGGATGCCTCAGCCGATGACCCCACCCTCTCTACACTCTCAACCTACATCACGCAGGGGTGGCCGGCAAGAGTACCTGACGAGCTACTCACTTACTCCAGGATCAGGGAGGAGTTGTCGGTTTGGAATGACACCTGTGTCGCTCGCGGGTTCTGCACTGTGGTCCCAGGTGTCCTTCGGGCGCATATCCTTGCTATGGCGCACGAGGGTCACCTGGGCATAGTCAGGCTCAAACAGCGCTGTCGTGATGTTGTGTGGTGGCCAGGCATCGACAGGGAACTCGAAACCCTGGTCAAGGATTGCACTGCCTGTCTCCTTAGTGGTAAGACCAGGGCTCCAGCTCCACCCCCGCCCATGCAGCCGTTGGACTGGCCATCTCAACCCTGGGAGCACCTTCAACTTGATATCTGCGGCGAGCTGCATGGGGTACCACATCACCAGCGTTTTCTCGTCGTGACCTACGACCTCCACTCTAGATGGCCAGAGGTGACACCTGTGGGCTCGGTCACAGCAAAGGTGCTGATCGACATTCTCGACGCTCTGTTTGCACGTTGGGGCTTGCCCAAGAGGATCACGATTGACAACGGTCCTCAAATGATTTCCCATGAACTGTCCTCCTATCTAGTGGGTAAAGGGATCCACCACATCCGCACAGCGTTCTACCACCCTGCTGCGAACGGGGGGGGTGGAACGGCTGAACCAAACACTGAAAAATGGCATCAGGGCCCACCTGGCACAAGGGTGCACGCTCACCACCAGCCTCCTCCAGACGCTGTTGCATTATCGGGCCACGCGACACGCCACTACAGGAGTCTCCCCAGCCTCCCTCATGCTGGGGCGGGAGCTCCAGCTGCCTCTCGATAGGCTCCGCCCTACACTAGCTCAGCCCCCGGTCCATCCAGTTCAAGCCACAGTCACCAAACACCAGCGCTTGATGAAGGATCGTTTCGACAGGGCCAGATGTGCTAGGCCACCTGTCATTGCTGTGTCGGACTGGGTCAGGATCCGACGACCTCATCGGGACAACAAACTCCAGTCGTTTTGGTCTGACCCTGTCCAGGTCAGCAAACAGCTTGGCCCGGCCTCGTTTCGGCTCGCCGACGGCACTCGCTGGCATGCTACCCGCCTGCGTAAGGTGCAGCCTCCCCCTGGCCCAGCGCTGGGTGTGGCCTCTTCCACAGTCTTGCCAGCCGCACGGATGGATGAAGCAGCAACCCCGGCCTACCAGGCTCAGCCCCAAGGCGTGGAGCCGCCACCAGTGGCTGTGGCTGCACCAGAGCCACGTCTGGTTCGAGCACGCAACAGGCCAGATCACTTGCGTGACTACATGACTGAGTATCACACCTAGGTTGTGTGAGGGGGGGGGAAATGTTACGTCTGTAGTTTTACGACAGTTTGGACTTCACTACAGTGCCGTGTTATGTTATGTGTTTGGACGACTTACGTTAGTTGGTTAACACGATGTTGAATAAATGGAGTACGCTCCGACTTGAAGCTCTGAGTATCAGTCTCCGTTATTGAACATATCAACTTAATGCACAGTATAATGGATGTACATTCAACGGTGGTGAAGCAGGGAGTGGTGGTAGTGGTCATGTGGGTCCCTGCACATATGGGTATCATGGGAAACGAAAGAGTAGACAAACTAGCTAAAACAAGTTAAAAAAAGGAAACATAGACACTGACATCCAAATATCAAAATCAGAGGGGAAAAGTATTGTGTGGAGGGAAGCAAATAAAAAGTGGCAGCAACAGTGGGACCAGGAGACAAGGGGAAGACAACTATATGCATTACAAAACAGAGTGGGTGGTGTGAGAATCAGGGGAGGAAATAGAAAAGAGGAGGTGGTAATGTCCAGACTAAGAATAGGGCATAGTAATCTGAATGGAACTCTACACAATATAGGAAAACACCCGACAGGTTTATGTGACTATTGTCCTGTAATAGAAACAGTAGAGCATGTTCTTATTAACTGCAGGAAATATGCGTCAGAAAGACAGGAAATGATGGAGGGACTGAACAGATGGGGACTGACGAGAGAAGGTGTGGAGGGCGTATTGGTATGGCAAGCCGTTTTAACATTTATTAGCTAAATTTGACTAGTCGTAATTCGATTTTTACTAGTCAAAATTTGTATTCAAGATATCTATAACGTCATTCTGACTAGTCAAAACGACAGTTAGAGATATCTGTAATTCAGTTTTGACTAGTCAAAATTGAATTACAGATATCAGCAGTGATGTCACCGAAAACGACACTTAACTCGTCACACATCCTTAAATGACATTGCAGATATCTGTAATTGAGTTTTGACTAGTCAAAATAATAGTTGCAGATATCTCAAACGTCATTATGATTAGTCCGAATTGTATTGCATGACGATGCTCATGATGCGAGGTATCTCATGATATTGGCGGGACCAGCAAAGCATTTGATGAGTGTTGGCAGAAGCAATGGCGGTTGCTGTGGTGGATAGGATAGCGCGAAAATGCCATGAAATAGAGAGAATATATCATCAAGGGATTTGTGGTGAACGTGAGATTCGGTCACTAGATGCTTGTACTACAAATCTACAGCGCATTGCAGATGTGTTGTCTCCAGACACACTTGAGGAAGCTGCTCCCGCGTTTTCTGACAACAACAGACATATCTGAAACGTCATTTCGCCTAGTCTAAACTCTAATTTAAGATATCTGTAATAACATTTCGACTAGGCAGAATGACAGTTAAAGATATCACCAATTTGAGATATCAATCATTAAAATGAATTTCAAGATATCTATAACTTTATAATAGATATCTACAATTAAATTACGACTATTCCTAATTCCAGTTTGAGATATCTACAACTTCATTCAAGATATCTTCAACTTAATTTAAGATATCTTTAAGGACAATGTAGATATCTTGAATTAATGGGAATTACAGATATCTTGAACTGGAATTATGACTAGTCAGAATGAAACCGTAGATATCTGAAACTGTAATTACAACTAGTCATAATTCAGTTGCAGATATCGGCAATGTGAATAGCTGATATCTACAACTGAATTGTAGATATCTGTAATGACAAACCCCATACACTTGAATGGCAAAATACAGTTGAATCTTACTAGTCAAAATATAATTACAGATATCTAAAATGTGAGTTTCGATTAGTCAAAATATAATTAAAGATATCTTGAATTTGAGTTTTGACTAGGCAAAATGATGTTGCAGATATCAGTAATGAATATCCATTGTAGCTAATAAATGTTAAAACGGCTTGCCATATTGGAGTGTGGTGGGAGTGGACAGGGCAGGAAGTGTCTGGTCACATTTCTCATGAGAACTGGCCTGATAGGGAGACTGTGACGAAATGGACAATGTAGGAATTGGATAAATCCAGAAGATGGCAGTAGTGCAACGCGAAGGATGCAAGCTGCCGTTAAACCCAACAGAAGAAGAAGAAGAAGAAGAAGAAGAAGAAGAAGAAGAAGAAGAAGAAGAAGAAGAAGAAGAAGGAACCGGAACCGGATGTGAAACAAAGATGGTGGATCAGTAAATGCACACAGTGCTGAGACCGAAGACAACACGAGTCATTTATTACGTTTATAACTGTGCCAGGGGGCAAACATTACAGTATGTTCACTTATTACACAAAGACTGGGAAAGCGACACTAGCTTGAACAACAACGGAGGGCCGACCTGACGGTAGGAGTTGGAGTGATTGATGAATGAAGCAGAGAGCTGCTAGATACAATGGTCCGTACAGGCCTGGGTTGCACACATTTGGCGTCAAGTCATTACTAAGTGTAGGCATTTAGTAGTTACTAAACCCCTAGTAATCAAATCAAATCAAATCAAATTTTATTTGTATAGCGCATTTCTTACAAGATGCAACTCAATGCGCTTTCGCTTCAAACTAGTTGTTTACTAATTTCGGTTGCACCACGCCAATCGTTTGTCAATCTTAGCTAGTAAATACTTAGTAATGCGCAAGTTGTTACTAAAAAGACATTGTCACATAAAACGTAGAAGAAGAACATTATAGCCAATCAGCGAGCAAAGCAAAACCCTCCGTTTTTAAATCCTCCATTTTGGCCGCCATTGGCAACTTCGCTAGCAACACGAGTAGAGCTTGCCGCCAGCGAATTTGCGAAACCTAGGATGGTAGGGGAAGGCAGGGCAATACCGCTACCTGATTGGTTGGCGAAGCACTCGTGATGAGCCCCCTCATTGGCTGGCGAGTCTACCATCTAATTAGCCAGACTCCTTGCTATAATGCTAAGCGAGCAATATTGGGCTAACGAGAGAAGTTAGAAGTCATAAGGAAACATGTTTATTGACTGGGCAACACAGTGTAAATACAGTACTAGCCTGCCCTTGGTCATGTGAACCAGCTTCATAAAATAAACCAGAAACACTCATTCTGCAGTCTGCACGTTTTATTCTGATATTAACCAGCTTGTTAACATTCAATTTGTCACATTGTATACCCACAAACCATATTACTGCATAAGCAACCACACAGGGGAAATACAGTATCAAAGGAGCAGTAATGTCACAAAAATACATTTCAGAACTTTAGGAGTTGTTTAAACTTGAACTCTCTTCGATTATATTCAAGCCGATCTTCAGCTACTGGCAAACATCTCCACGTTCAGCTGCGTCTCCACGTTCAGCTGCGTTAGCAGGTTCTGGCAATCTGAGGAAAAGTAATTCAATTACTAGGTCAGCTACAGTATGTGTTGACGCAACTTCAGGGGAGTGTGTTCATTTTCTGCTGTGCACCGCTCCCCTCTTTCACTTTCCCATAGTCATGCTCCCTCCGGACTCTTCATGACACAAAGCATTATTGGATGTGTACACACACACACAACGTAGAAAAAGAACACCCAAATGTAAAAGTCTGTTTTTGTCTTTAATTAAACATAATACATCGATTGCAATTCAATTGTTTCTTTTATTCCTTTTACAATGTGAACCACATGTATCATACCAACACCTAAATGTTAAGTATATAGATTAGCCATTTATTACTTATTTTTTTAAACAAATAATTATATAGGTATCAGGAAACAGTATAATAGTGTTGGCTCTAGAGCAGTGGTCTTCAACCGGGGGTCCGCAGAGGTTTGTGGGTATACAATGTGACAAATTGAGTGTTAACAAGCTGGTTAATATCAGAATAAAACGTGCAGACTGCAGAATTAGTGTTTCTGGTTTATTTTATGAAGCTGGTTCACATGACCAAGGTCAGGCTAGTACTGTATTTACTCTGTGTTGCCCAGTCAATAAACATGTTTCCTTATGACGTCTAACTTCTCTGGGCGTGAGACACGCATTTCAACCCAGCGTTTACGTTAGCCCAATATTGCTAGCTTAGCATTATAGCAAGGAGTCTGGCTAATTAGATGGTAGACTCGCCAGCCAATGAGGGGGCTCATCACGAGTGCTTCGCCAACCAATCAGGTAGCGGTATTGCCCTGCCTTCCCCTACCATCCAGGGTTTCCGTTAGAAAAAATTGCTGCCGGTCAACGTGTCCGGGAAGATTTCAATGTGTCGGACAAACGGGAGAAATTCCGGTCATCATATTAGAATATAATATAGGTGTTTGTCGCGGTGATTAGCTGTTGTGTAGCCTATATAGGCCTATGCCATTTAATGTCTATTTCTCATCCGATACGATTAGATCGCGAACTATATAATAATATAGGCTCTCATGATTCGCATGCGCTGCTATGGCATAATATGTCCAGGGCTGCACGCGCGCCACACTGGGCAGCCTAGTCACCTTTGCTACTTTGAATTACGACTGTAGGCTACTTTAAGATGTTTATTTCAATTGCATTAATGGGATTTGAGTATGTAATTGGTAATTTTAAGTATGCCTAGTTTAGCTTTTGATGGCTATTTGAACGGACTGCATCGATCGATCAATGAACGGACTCCACATTACGTTAACTGAAGTGTGTTAAATAGTTTCATGACAGTAATGTAAGTTTTCTATATTCTCTTTCCAGTTTTACCCGTTTATCAATAAAACAACGTCAATTCTATAACCACGTCTCGCTGATTGGGAAGGCATTAAGTCTAGCTGCCTGTCAAATCATACTTACTCGGACTCGGGAGTATGAGAATGAGGAGGATGTATCGGGGGGATACACACCCGTGGACTATTTTACCTTAGTGGCACAAATTAAACTCTAACACTATAGATAGACTAAATTGAACTTAAATGATGGCCACCGACTGAATAACTGAGTGGGGGGAAGACAGGTCTCAAATGTGGAACAATTATAACATTTAATAATAGATAAAGATAAAACATACACAAATATATAACATTGATATCCCTAAACTCAAATGTAGTGTGGTAATGTCAACCTAATCTAATCAATCCTAATTAATGGTACCAGTAGCCCAGGTTGTCGATAGTAGCGCACTACTCCCGTAGTACTTCTCCCGACTCAGGGCTGGAACGGGCACGGCAGGCTCAATCAATGAACGGGGTTGAGATGGCCGCTAGCGTCCTTTACTAGACACATCTCACGGCCCTCGGTGGTCATTCACTGTGCTCTAGCACATCCAAAACACGCAGAACAATAACCTTGACTCCGGTCACTGCAGTGGTTTTATTTAGACTAGATCAAACTAAATTAACTGACTAAACTACTCGCGCCGTTGAGAGACAGGGTTGCCAGATGGGGGGTGGTTACCGCCGAATGGGCTACTGGGTTTAGCGGTTATTTTCACCGGACATTATGACCGAAGAGGTTTAAATATGTCGGACTTCAACAGATTTTATCGGACAAAGACCGGTAATTACCGGTTAACGGAAACCCTGCTACCATCCTAGGTTTCGCAAATTCGCTTACCGCCGTTACCTCAGCGGAGATAAAGTAAGGTATCTTAGCAGCTAGCGAAGTTTCCCACAGAAGTGGGGAAAAAAACATCAGATCAGATATATAAACGGGTTATTTTGATAAACCGGATACATTTTGTGAATATATATGGCTACTTTCTCGCCTGAAAACATATACAAACTTCATAAAATGACATATTAACACTTGTAGAGCCAAATTACAGCTTTTAGCCAATGGCGGCCAAAATGGAGGATTTAAAAATGGAGGGTTTTGCTTTGCTCGCTGATTGGCTAATGTCTTCTTAGTAACAACTCAGTTATAACTTACACCACCCTAGGGTATGTATAAATATTTAGTAGTTACTAAGCTCTACGTCATAACTAGTGTGCTTGGTGCAACCCATTCAAGTTTAGTAGTGACTAAATCTTGATTTATACGCTATAACTAGGTTTAGTTTGTACTTAGTAAGACGTGGTGCAACCGACCCCTGAGCTGCAGCCGCTCATAGGTGGAGCTGCGTTAGTGACACACGGTCATTATTTAACACATCTCACACGAGAGGGAGTGCTGTTATACTGAACATCAGCACGGCTGGGATTCGCTCCTAAGCCCCTTTTCCATTACAGGGCCGGCCTGCTTCTTTGGCGCTTTTCCATTTGTCGGCCCGGGTCGCCTCGGCTCGGTTCGGGTCGCTTCTTTAGCTACCCTTCTTAACCAGGAACCAAATTTAGACCCGGAACCTTTTTGCCAGGCTGCGTGTGACGTGTGACGCTGCACACCGTTGATTGGTCAATGGAAATCGTCATCCCATGTTCATAGATTTTTTCGCTAACCGCCATCTTTAAATACCACATTCGCTCTTGGAAAATGTCACTACAGTTTCTGTAATAGCTTATTAATAAAGATTCGAAAAATTATGCTGACCATCGTATTATCTTAGTTTAATGTCATTTCAATGCATCATAGAACTTTTATTTACAACAAGCATAACACAATAATCGCTATTATGCACCGTCTTTGCCCGTGAATAACACCGGCTATGGAGGTGGTACAAACACAATACTCCTTTGCTAACTTCACCATCGGTATACGGTCATTTTGAGCCCTTAACCACCGCGCTGACACCCCGAGAAGTTATGCTTTTAACCGTAAACTCAATGAACCGGGAGTTCACTCGCTGCTGCTCGCAGCACCGCGCCTGCTGGTTCAAACTCCCTTTGACAGCGGGGGCAGAGAAACTTTTACCAGGGAATTCGCTCCGCGCTGTGTCATAGACCGTGATAACAGTGTCGTATCAACACCATTCAAATGGTTTCAGATTCCCTGTCCTCTCCCCTATCCGGACACGTTTGAATTGTTATCCTAACCCACGGTAGATCACAGTTAACCCGCAAAGGGTGCCTCCGGGCACCGTGTTTGTCCGCGAATAACACAGCACACAATGATACTACAGTTCATAAAGCAGACAAGTGAAGGCAGTGGTTTTAAGGGTTCAAAAAACTAGGGATGCACGATATGCATTTTTCCCAACCGATACCGATACCGATATTTACCCGCTTCTCGTGGCCGATAACCGATATGATAACCGATATATATATATATATTTTTCTTTCTTTCCTAGCACCAGGGGAGCCCCCCCTCCCAAATTTCGTTGTTTGGTACCTGTACTATATCAATGACAATAAAGACCAATAAAGACAATAAAGAATTTCACTGTTCATAACCTGTAGTTCATGCACACCTGAAGGTAAGAAAGGCTATGTAGTGAGCAAAGATTGATGATTTAATATTCCATAGTGATCTCACCAAATCTAACTTACATCACTATTGTTAACACAACAAAGAGAACACTTCTGACTCTTCAAATGTTCATTTATTATTTCCTCTAACAAACAGAATCTGTTATAGACAGTGCACAATGCTTTTTTTAGCCAAGATCTGGCCTCCTTTTATGAAAACAAAAAAGGCTCACCTAAGCCTTCTCCAAACATGGTTTCAAAAGCCCCGCGGATGGCTGTCGCAGTATGCGAACCGGAGAACTCCTGCTCATGCAGCAGTGTCTTCTTCATATTGAAGTCCTCATCCAGCCACTGGGCCGTCAAACTAAGCATACTGACTGGACTAACGTCAGAAGTCCATATGTCCGTGGTAAAACTTATCTGGCTTACGCTAGTATCGATCAGACTATGGATGTGTGTGGCGACTGTATCATATAGAGCAGGCAGGCACACGTCTGCAAAATAGTAGGGGTGTAAATCACCAGCTTCATCACGATACGATATTATATCGATTTGTTTGTATGACGATACAATGTTTGACGATATCACAATGTCAGTCACGATACGATTTCGATTCGATTCGATTCAAGATCGATATGACGATATGATCGATATGACGCGATATCATATGCCAATCTAACACAATTATCAACTCACAAAAACAACTAGAATATTATTTGACCATTTTATTTGTGAGCTCTTCCAGGTATCCAGCATTTAAATCATATTGTATTATACAGTATTCTTCTGTTACAAAAAGAAAAATAGACCCGTTCACTAGTCTCACAAACAAGAGATATTCAGCTTTAAAACATTAATGTCCTATGAAACAAAACTGGAAGAACTTGTCCCCCCTTTTTTAAGGCAGGATTTTTGTAAACGTTCACTTTTTTACTGTCTCATAAACACAGTATTTTTAACAGTTAGAACTGAACCAAGGTCACCATTTAACCTACAGTATATTTGTGCAATAATAATAAATAACAATAAAATAATAATAAATAATAAGTGCAAATGCAGTACAGTGCAGTACATCTTATATACATTCTTCTTAACCAAAATAAGTTAAGTATATCCTCCAGTGTTATATAATAAGTATATCCTCCAGTGTTCTTCTTTGGGAGGTTTTTCTTCAAAAAAACTAACTGATCAACATGTTCAGGAGACAAAACACTACGCTCTGAACGCAGGTCAGGATCATTTTTAATATAGGGCCATCACACTTCCTCTAGGAAGCACTGATCTGATATGATGTGTTGATTGGTGAAAGGTAAGGCTATGCTTGGACAGTCATGTTAGATCACTGATTACGGGAGTAATGATTTACCTGTAGATTTTATCAATAGGAATTTTGTTCAGGTTTATCCAATGAAATTGGACAAGCAAACCGGAGTAAAGTAAGTAAGGTCCAACCTGCAGCCTTTGCCCATTCATAAGACAGATGCTTTGTTACAGACCAGAGCATTGACCAATCACAGTCGGCTAGACTAGAGCATTGACCAATCACAGTCGGCCGTGGGCGGGCTTGGCTGTCGCAGCTAAAACCGCTTCGCTGTTCTCCGCCGCAGTCACAAAATGCAGAACACACGGTGTGCAGCGCTCTTTGACTTTTCAATTTGCCGCTGCTAGTAGCGCGCTGCACGGAAATGGTGACAGTCACGCAGAATGTGCCATTTCAAAATAAAGGTGTATCTTTAAGATGACGATATAGATCGATATTTTTACATTGCATCGATGTAATCAGATCGTTAGTCAATGAATCGATGCATCGATGTGAATCGATGTATCGTTACACCCCTACAAAATAGCGGCGACTTGGGAGTGTATACCGGGGCTCTAAATGTGAAATTAGCTGGCGAAATCCTTTATCTTCTACTACAGAGAAAGGCTGGTCGTCGAGGGCCATCAACTCCATAATTTTTTCATTGATTGCTTGAGCCTTTGAGCTGTCTCGAGTGAACTTCCTGCAGTTTTCAAATGCGTGTTCAATAGGCACAGCAGCTTTTTTTTTCGCGGCTAGGCTACTAGGCTACTAGTGTTGATATTCCTTCCATACAGCGTGCTTGCAATGGTGAATCTTAAGGTGACTTATGAGATTCGTTGTGTTGTAACTCGTAGACCTTTGCCCTCCTCTCCGAACTTTTGTCGAACATGTATTGCAAATTGCAAACGCACTATCTGCCTCAGAAACTGTGAAGAATGTCCACACCGGTGAGCGAATTTGCGGAACCTAGGATGGTAGGGGAAGGTAGGGCAATACCGCTACCTGATTGGTTGGCGAAGCACTCGTGAAGAGCCCCCTCATTGGCTGCCGACTCGCCTTCCCTGCTTCGCCAACCAATCAGGTAGCGGTATTGCCCTACCTTCCCCTACCATCCTAGGTTCCGCAAATTCGCCACCGGGGAAGGCATGTTTATATTTCCAGCTTCATATTATCGGTTAAATATCGGCTAAAATGTTATAAAACCGATAAATACCGATAAACATTAATTTCCCATTATCGGGCCGATAAATATCGGTGCCGATAATATCGTGCATCCCTACAAAAAACATGACTTTATTATGTGTACATAGCTTCCTCTCTCTCTTTCTCTTTCTCTCCAAAAAACCACGGTTAATAATATACCACATGCCGAGGAAAAAGTATACGATAGCTTCAAGTTCCTCCATGTCGCTGTTGTTGTGGCTGTGTTGTGTCTCGTGAAAATATACGTCACCACCATGGCGCGCTTTTAAGACGCGTAACTCCGCCTACTATCGCCTACTCCTCCTACTCGTTCCTGGTCTGTTGTGTATAGTGGAAAACCAGAACTGTTCAAAAGCGTGCCGGTGCGTGCCGACCCGAACCAAGCCGAAGCGACCCGGGCCGCTGATGCGAGGCCGCTGGCAGCGACATTTATTAGTTAACAGTAATAAGCGACTACAGATTATAGGTGGTGGGCCGAACGCGTTTATCGCGAAGTTGATCTTTTTCCATCTACAGAGTAAACGATCTCTTACATACGATATTAAGTAATTCTCTTAAGTCTATAACAATTTGTTGGCAGCTGTATTTATGTCGGAGATTTTCACAAACTTATTTTTTAATCGTCTGTCTGCTCAGGGACATCGCTGGTCGCTCTAGTTGATAAACCAATCAGAATTCGAGTACGGCTTCATTAGGACCCCGAAATGTAAACACTGGATGTTAACCCTAGCAACTGACTGGATGTTAACCCTAGCAACCGCGGGGAAATAACGAGATGTGATGAATTATGGAGTGTTGTATGCATTTAACAAACCGAACGGACAATATTATAGCATTTTCAGATGAAAGTTGGACCAAATTTGTAGGGATGCACGATATTATCGGCACCGATATTTATCGGCCCGATATTGGGGAATTAATGTTTATCGGTATCGGTATTTATTATAAAATTTAGCCGATATTTAACCGATAATATGAAGCCGGAAATATTTCTGCTTCCGGTTTCCGCGCTCTGCTTCCGGTTTCCGCGCTCAGGCACGCAGTTTGTATAGACGAGACGCGAGCGAAACATGCCTTCCCCGGTGTGGACATTCTTCACAATTTCTAAGGCAGATATTGCGTTTGCAATTTGCAATACATGTTCAACAAAAGTTCGGAGAGGAGGGCAAAGGTCTACGAGTTACAACACAACAAATCTAATAAGTCACCTGAAGAATCACCATTGCAAGCACGCTGTATGGAAGGAATATCAAGCACTCGTTGTAGCAGAACACGTTAGCCTAGCCGCGAAAAAAAAGCCATTGTGGATTTCATGAACTTACATGTAATGAATATACATGTAAACATACTGTATACTGTCTAAAGCTATGGTTAACATATACATGTAAACATGCAGTATACTGTCTAAAGCTATGGTTAACATACATGACATGTAAACATACAGTATACTGTCTAAAGTAGAGATGCTCCGATCAGGGTTTTTGGTGCCGATCACCGATCACTGGAATCAGTGATCTGCCGATCCGATATCACCGATCACCGATCACAGCGTCGAAAATGGCAATTGAAGCATTCTATTTATTGTGTAGCATTATTTATGTTTTAAATTATTCTTAACACCATTGACATTGTATATTAAGTATTTAAATGAAATTAGGAGATGATAAAGTATCATGAATTGACGACCATCTGTTTTATTGAATTCACAACCACCTGTAGCTTACTTCAGGAAAAACAAATAAAATGTGAAAATAAAAATCATAATAAATAAAATGTACACTGTCACATCAAATGTGCAACATTCCACTCGAATGAGAGGAACTAGGGGCTCTTAGAGAACTTGGAGCTTATACTGTAACTGTAGCTTTCCTGAGGAACAATAAACATACCCAAACTAAACTGCAACATAAACAGGCTATAGCCAAATATAAAATACTGTTTCAAGTCAGTCAGTTTCAAGTCATATTTAGGAGGAGATAAGACAGCAAGTCAGCAATAATCAATAAAACAAAAAAACAAAACATTGCACCTAAGGAGATTTCAGACTCAAACCTTACTTCTGATTAAGCAGCATCACTGGCAGATTAGCCTTGAGAAATACAAGCATCTCAGCGTTTTTGGCACTCAGCCTGTTCCTCTTATCATCTAAAATATGTCCTGCTGCTGAAAAGTCGCTCGCTATCTACACTTGTGCAAGGTGCACAGAGGAAGACCTAAAACTCACGCGCTAATAGTTGTTGTTGCTATGGGCCAAGTGACTTCCTGCTCGCGGGGTCACATGACGTCGGTGAACACTACCTACACTACGCTCGTGAAGTCGCGCTGGAACTCTGACCAGCACTCGTGGAACGCCTCTCGTCCAATCAAAGCACTCGGTCCCTTTATGACGTCGAGCCCAGTGTGCGCTTCGGCGCTCTCTGAGCGAATCGACGAACGCAGCAAATGCCGTATGATATTCGTGGTATTGAAAGACCTTGCGTGCGTTCCTCCGCAAGGTATTCCTTTTGAGCAGACATTACAAACGGCATATTTGTTGTCTCTTTCCGACACTGTGTAATATTTCCAGACTGGCGACGCCATTTTGTAAACTGATCGGTCATGTTTGATCGGCCGTTTTGAGAACTCCGATCAAAACCGATCAAGGCCATATCGGCCGATACCGATCGGCGCCGATCAGATCGGAGCATCACTAGTCTAAAGCTATGGTTAACATATACATGTAAACATGCAGTATACTGTCTAAAGCTATGGTTAACATGTACATGTAAACATACAGTATACTGTCTAAAGCTATGGTTAACATGTACATGTAAACATACAGTATACTGTCTAAAGCTATGGTTAACATATACATGTAAACATGCAGTATACTGTCTAAAGCTATGGTTAACATGTACATGTAAACATACAGTATACTGTCTAAAGCTATGGTTAACATATACATGTAAACATACAGTATACTGTCTAAAGCTATGGTTAACATATACATGTAAACATACAGTATACTGTCTAAAGCTACGGTTAACATAAGATCTTTATGAACTTTGGCTAAAAAAAGCATTGTGCACTGTCTATAACAGATTCTGTTTGTTAGAGGAAATAATAAATGAACATTTGAAGACTCAGAAGTGTTCTCTTTGTTGTGTTAACAATAGTGATGTAAGTTAGATTTGGTGAGATCACTATGGAATATTAAATCATCAATCTTTGCTCACTACATAGCCTTTCTTACCTTCAGGTGTGCATGAACTACAGGTTATCAACTGTGAAATTATATCTGAATGGTCTTTATTGTCATTGATATAGTACAGGTACCAAACAACGAAATTTGGGAGGGGGGCTCCCCTGGTGATAGGAAAGAAAAAATAAAATAAAAATAATAATATCGGTATCGGTTATCGGCCACGAGAAGCGGGTAAATATCGGTATCGGTATCGGTTGGAAAAAATGCATATCGTGCATCCCTACAAATTTGTACATTGTTCTCTACAGTGGGTGAATCTTCACACTGCAGAAAGCCAAATTGCAGAAAGGGCTGTAAAAAAATATGAATGAATGATGAATGAATGAATGAATGAATGAATGGTCTTTATTGTCATTAATATAGTACAGGTACCATACAACGAAATTTGGGAGGGGGGGCTCCCCTGGTGCTAGGAAAAAAATACTAAGAGACCCATCCCACCCTGGGAACGAACACTTTGCTCGGCTGCCCTCAGGCAGGCGGTTCAGGACCATGTCCGCAAGGACAAATAGACTGAAGCTCAGCTTCTACCCTAGGGCCATTCAGGCCCTGAACACAGCAAAGACCTAGGTTCTAGGCCCTGGACAATCTAGACAATTTGATGGCAGCTACTAGATTGTAATCAAGTGCAATACTGAAACACAACTGTGAACATTTCAAACCTGCAAACTGCGACACTTTAAATGAATGCAATAATACTATGTGCAATATGACAACCCTCGGGTACATAAGGTTCAGAGATAGGAAATGTTAGGATATTTATCGCGGTCAACGCTACCCGCCACCATTGTAAAAATTCCTGGAGGAAACACTGGATCACTATGGAATATTAAATCATCAATCTTTGCTCACTACATAGCCTTTCTTACCTTCAGGTGTGCATGAACTACAGGTTATGAACTGTGAAATTATATCTGAATGGTCTTTATTGTCATTGATATAGTACAGGTACCAAACAACGAAATTTGGGAGGGGGGGCTCCCCTGGTGCTAGGAAAGAAAGAAAAAAATAAATAAATATCGGTTATCATATCGGTTATCGGCCACGAGAAGCGGGTAAATATCGGTATCGGTATCGGTTGGGAAAAATGCATATCGTGCATCCCTAGTCTCATTGCACATTCATTTAAAGTGTCGCAGTTTGCAGGTTTGAAATGTTCACAGTTGTATTTCAATATTGCACTTATGATTACAATCTAGTAGCTGCCATCAAATTGTCTAGATTGTCCAGGGCCTAGGACATAGGTCTTTGCTGTGTTCAGGGCCTGAATGGCCCAAGGGAAGAAGCTGAGCTTCAGTCTATTTGTCCTTGAATGGAATGAACATGAACATGAAGCTACACTGCAAACTAGTTAGGCAAGGTGGCTTTGTAACTTCTCAAGTAATGTATTCAAACATCCGCAGGCTAGCTACTTTGTATTGTGTACATTTAGCTGTACGTTTCCATTTATTGTGCAACCAGTGAAATATGACTCGGTTGACACTGACAGTCGCTTTGGTGGTGAATGTGTGAATGCGATTCAGACCAGTTGACAAGATAGTACATTGCTCCATCTGTGAGCTTTCAGACCTAAACACATTCGCCCTCTTCTGATGACCATTCATATTTAACTCAAATGTTCTATTATTTGGAAATATATCCATCTTTGTTTGAAACCAACACACATCGATAATCTGATAGATAACGACCGTTAATGTCGTCTAATTAACGGTCATTTAATAGAACACCTGTGCGGCGGAGTGATACAGATAGTTAAAAGTCCCAGTGCTGTTGTACTGTATATCGGCACTCATGGAATGCCTCTTGTCCAATCAAATTACTTGGTCGGATCTAACTGTTGTATAATAGATAATTATTAATTACAATCAAATACAATGAGTCAAATCTAGTTAGTTGTTCCTAGCAATTCACAATGGTGGTTTTTATAACAACCAGTGGACAACAGCAGAGCAGTACTATTCCATGTAAGATAGATAAATAGCACAAACCTTTCCGGTATTTGACACTAATATTTTGTGGCGGATTTATTACAATTCACTGCTATCACGATTATCCTCTGGTGTTCAGGCTGTGATACGCGTCATGGTCAGATTTAACCAAACAACAGACAGACTAGGGATGCCCCCATACTGTTTTTTGCGACTGATAATCACCTATAATCTATGAGCAATATCGACCGATATAGGCTACTGCCCATACCGATCAAATAATAGGCTAATAAATAAATATGAATCAAAATAAAAACTAAAATGAGTGTGGATGAGACATTTAACATTTAGAGCATCTGATAAAGAGAGGCCTCAGCCTAAATGTCTTTTAAAAAATGTCCACAAACCTTTTGATGGCTGATAGACCTTTTGATACATTTCTTCACTTGTTTTAATATTTTGATCATCTTTATTCGTAGGATTCCCTGCACTGTTAACTCTCCATCTGGGCAGTGAGATGGATGCTTCTGCTTATTCAGTGTCAGAGAGCCAGAGGACACACCTTGGGTCCCCTGATGCAGAGACAGAAGGACAGAACCACCGGAAGGACAATCTTATTAAGCTCCAGCCACCACCACTACCACCACCTCCCACCCACAGTAGGAACCATCACTCTCCCAACATTAAAGAAGAGTACGACACACCGTGGGATAGGTTCTTACGGGACTACATCAAAAACCAAAAGGCCAAAGATGAGATGCTCAGCACAAATGCCTCAGGGCAAGATGCACATGCTCTTAAAGAGAGGCATCGACTCTCTGAAGCACCGAATGACATGCATAGTGACAGTAATGACATGGATAGTGACAGTAACGCCAGTTCAGAGGTCAAGACTAGAGGTCAAGAGGTCAAGATCGAAGAGTGCTATGGTAGGAATTCCTCTCAACAAAGGCCAACCACAGGCCGCGCTAGAGCTGACCAATCACATCCTGGATGTGAGTCAGGTGGTCACAAGAGCAGCTCAGTGATTGGATTACAGAAACAGAAGAGAAGGACAGCGGCAGGGCAAATCTCTGGGCAAACGAAACATGGTTGTGGTCATGACGACATGCGCCAGTGCTACGTCCAGTGTGGGAAGAAACTAAACATGGCGGATATTGTGACAATACAGCAGCAAATTAGAAGACGAGAGCAACACCATTGTGCTCCAACTGATCAGTAAGTCACACACATGCTGTGAATACTGTCCACAAGTATTGTGTTCAATAATTCACCATAGGGTGCCAGGTGTCAAGTATGCAAATGGTGGTCATTGAATTGATATGGTGAATAATACTGCCAGTTGCATGACTAATAAGTCGATTTGTAATAGCTCAGTAACACATTTCAACAGTTGGTAATTAAAGGGCAGAACTATAAGCAAATCTAATAGATGAATGTCATGTATGATATCGCAGCAAGCTAGCTTGAAAGGGAGCTGCCAGTCAAGCGTGCAAAGTCCACAACCATACAGCCCTCGGAACTGTCTAACTGTTGAGCCTAACAAGAAGCTTATTTCCATAGTTTATTTTGTGTTAACATTTTTCCTGGACACAAAATACAATTGGAACCATTTAATGTCTACTTTCCATACCCTTTAATTACAACAAATGCAATCAGTAATCCATAGATTATTGCATTTGCAGGACGTGTCCTGTCAGTCTAGATGGGAGTTCAGTGAACTGTTTGTCTGTCATTTCTAATCGACCCTGCGTTGTTTGTGCCTCCAGTGTTTCTAGCCGCAGGTCCTCTTCAGCTCATGTAACTATGTATGAACCAGAATGCACCGAGTCCCCCGGATCTGGCTGTGGTTCTCCATCCCTGAAAAGCCCACAGTGGGGTCCAGAGATGGTGGCAGTGAAGCTGGAGGAAGAAGATGTAGAGGAGTATGGTGTCATGGTAAAAGAAGAGGATGGAGGAGACCAAATGAGAGAGGAGGGAGTGATGGTAAAAGAAGAGGACAGAGGAAGAGTGGAGATGAAAGACAGTGAGATGGATGGTAAGTCTTTGTTATTGGTGAGTGTAATTGCCCTGTTGTAAAATCAGTGCTACCAATGTATGGAAGCATATAGTGGACTAAATTCAAATGTTAATGCAATTTGAGATTGCAATTGCATGTTCCACTTTTGCACGCATTCTTCCGGTCAATATTCAAAATCAAATGCAATCATATTATTTCCATTTTCATTTTCATGTAGCTGGTAGGGATGTCCCGATCCGATACTGATATCGGATATCGACCCGATATTGGTCCTGAATGCTGGATCGGGGATCGCACCAGAAAAAAAAAAGGCTCCGATCCGATCCTACTGTCATCCGCAGTCAAACGTACCGTATGTGTATAAGCGACGAGGGAATAAAAACAGTGAACAGAAACACGTGTCGCAGAAATGCTTCACGCGAGTCCTATATGCGCTTAAAATGCGCATAGCGCTTCACGCGAGTCCTATATGCGCATAGCGCTGTGCCGTGTGCTTCCGGTTTCATTACAAAGAGGTTAACCCTATATGTGCCTGACGTCTAACAACATTCAAATGACTCTAACTTCATATTTTTTCGGATTTCAATGTATGACACATCATTTGAAAGCTTATGATCCGTAGTTCCAATCCACAACACGTCGCATTTGTTGCTTTAATAAAGGCTGGCAGTCTTTAATTTAACTGTTGTTGGTGTGGACTATATACTGGGGAGGTATTTGTTATTATTCAGGGGTCAAAAAATGTATACAAATATCGGATCGGTATCGGTATCGCCGATACCCGAAGCCCAGGTATCGGTATCGGTAGTGAAAAAGTGGGATCGGGACATCCCTAGTAGCTGGTATGCAAGTTCATTCTGGAAAAAGTTCATTTTGAACTGAAAATTACTATGCAATCCCACAATAGCATTTTCCACTCTTTCCTGCATTACTTGAGTCAATATGACAATTGTAATGCAATAATGTGATTAGCGTTTGCATTTCCATGTTCTAGTAAACACATCCGCTTCGTAGCTGACAACATTAAAATGTTGACCATTTCATGCAATAATGGTATTGCATGAAACACACACGCTTATAGGCTTATATATTAGAATATATTATTCAAATGATCCCATTCTCATATTCTACCGGCCTGTCAGTCATTCTCTGATGCTCATGACAGAATAGAACTAATAATTGAAAATGTAGCGTAATTCTCTGCGATCATGAATAATGATAATCAGACTACATGCACAATCACTTCACTTCTACTAATAAGGCTGGTTAGCTTCCGGTCCAGCGCTGTTCTCCACCAGCTGTTTACAGGAGCTCCGCAAAGTGTTACGGACGTTACGGACAAGCTTTTTCACAGCGGACAGTCAACCAGCTGTTTTCAGTAGCATGTATGCTGTCAAATTAAATTATTAATATTATTTGCTTTAGCTCTCGACTTTGGAAGTACAGAATGCCTGAGAGCCTTATATTGCATTATATTTTAAATGGTCATCTGGGGCCTCATTTATAAAGCTTTGCGTACCTACGTACCTTTGCAAAGCAAGAACATTTACGTCGCCAACATTCGGATTTATAAAACGGTGCGCACGCCAGTGGAATTTGCCATATATAACATGTTCCAGACTGCATCGACAACGGAATCAGTTTAAACGTGATTCGTCCTACTGTTTACCTTATTATTTATGATAATGTCATAACATCCAAGTATTGGTATAATATGTATAATAATTACAGATCCAATATGATTCCCGATTAAACTACAACATTTGAGAGGTTGTTATGCAAAAACAGATACCTCGCTTTGTAGTTATTATACTAAATCATTTCTCTTTTAGATTAGATTAGATTCAACCTTATTGTCATTGAGAAGTACTAAGACAAGGTAACGCAGATGCATTTCATGTTCGTCGCCCCAGACCGAGGGCGATTGATGGTTATTTTGTCTTTCTGTCATTTTCAAATAATCGCACAACAGTAACAAGCTGCTTGCTGATGGTCTTGTAGCCCATTCCAGCCTTGTGCAGGTCTACAATCTTGTCCCTGACGTCCTTATACAACTTTTTGGTCTTGCCCATGATGGAGAGGTTAGAATCTGATTGATTGATTTTGTGACTTGCGTACGTACATGCGTACGTAAATCCTCCCGCAAATTTGGGATTTATAAAAAAGGAACTTGGCGTGAAACTGTGCGCACCTCTAAGCACACTGGGACCCATGCGTACGCATAGTAACTGGAGAAATGAGCAACTGCGACTCCGCTGGCAGAAGGATGAAAGAGGAGAAACGCTTTGAAATGGATACCATTTCCACCGACATAAGAAATATTGCCTCTCACGTATTATGAAGGAGTGCACACAAAGGATACGTGCACACTACACATCTTATTCGTCCTTGTACTGTACGCATCACACTATATACATATATCTTTACTGAACATATCATATTGATATTCATGCAAATATATTTACTTTTTACATAAATATTCATTGCACGTAGCGCGAGGTTGACCACCGTCCGCATTGACTTCACAGTAATGTACGTCTTCATAAGGGTAACGTTCCCGATAAGTCCAATGATTGCAATATCCATACAGTGAAGAACATGAACAGGCCCACTGTAGACAATTGACTATCATCCCCAAGTAGGCCTACACCCCATCCCTATGTATACGGACTACGAAAACTTTAAGCGCACAGATTACTGAACTATCTATTATTAGTTGCATCACTAGTGTATCCTGTCTTAGCTGTAATATTGTCACCTTTATCTTGTATTATGCCTATTGCCTTATGTCTTGTGCTGCCATGTCAGGAACCAAAGCCTACGAATTTTACTCTCTTAATGTAACGTAACAATAAACTTGAAACATGCTTGGCTTTTCTACAATGCAGGTTAGATGACGAACTTCATTTCCTTGTGACAACCTTGGTACTTGTCAATGACAATAAGATTGAATCTAATCTAAAAGAAAAAACATGATTTAACATAAATACAAAGGGAGATATGTTGTACAGTTTAATCGGGAATCATATTTAATTGAATCTGTAATTATTAAACAATACTTGAATGTTATGAAATGTATTATCATAAATAATAAGGTGAACACATTGTCGATACAGTCTGGAACATAGATATTATAGAGAGTTTCATATTGTTATGTGTTCGTTAAGCGGAACTACTGCGCAGAAATTGAGTGGGTGAATTTTTTTTCGCCTTCTGTCGGGCATTTAACTGACCAATAATAGGCAAAGCATGGGTGTTAAAAAGGGTGGGGCGAGACGCTCGTTCCCGTGCGCAACATTTAGGGTTGATTGGGATAAAGGGAAGCAGGTGTGGGAAGAGTGGCCCGCAAATTCCACTTGCCGCGTGCGCACCGATTTTATAGATCCAAATGTTCTTGCTTTGCGTACGCACCGAAACTCTCTTCTCTCGTCTATATAATATCTATGTTCCAGACTGCTTCAACAACGGAGTCAGTTTAAACGTGATTCGTCCTACTGTTCACCTTACTATTCATGATAACACATGTCATAACATCTAAGTATTGTTTAATAATTACAGATTAAGTAAGACAAGATACACTGGTGGTGCAATTAGTAATAATAGATAGCTCAGTAATAAAGTGTCTGTGCGCTTAAAATGTTCGTAGTCCTTATGGGGTGTGCTTTGGGATGATAGTCAATTGTCTACAGTGGGCTTGTTCATGTTCTTCAATGTATGGTTATTGCGATCATTGGACTTATCGGGACGTTACCCACTGAGCACTCGGGAACAGTGAATCAGGAACGGTGCTCAACTTGTCCAGCCTCGCGCTATGTGCAATGAATATGAATATAACAAGTTAATATATTTGCATGAATATCTATATGATTGATACGAACAAAGATATATGTGTGGTGGCCTGGGAAAACCCTTCACATGGTGGCATTTTGACATTTCCATTTTTTAATATTTCCATACATTAGAAGTTCTCAGCTATTCATAACTGGTTGAATGACTGAGATAGCCCTTTATTTTAAAAAGTTATGCGCATTTTAATGTATCATGTCAAAAAAAGTGAAAGGTGAGAAATGCTGCCCCCATGCTGCCCCCGACTCCTTTCTCCTCCGGGTCGGGGGAGGAGCCTATGCAGATCGGCCGGTCTCGTTTGTCTGCTTGTGATGCGGTGTTAGTCTGCTCGCCTCGTCTGTAAAGTATAAGTACTTTCTCTTTTGTTTTCTTAAAATGTTTATTCACCATAATGTAGTATGGAGTTCAAAGTACTAGAATACCACATAATCAGGGGTGCACATAACTTTTTGGGGCCAGTGCTCAGAGGAGCACCTAGGGATGCTGTTTGGTGCTCCCCGAGCTCGCGAGTCACGACCCGTCCCACAGGATGGATAAAAAAGGGATACATGGATAACGTATATTAGCAAAACAACATTTATTCATAAATAAAGATGAACGAACAAATGATTGTGTGCAAAACAAAAGAAACAAATGCAAAATCAAATGACTGCTCTTTAAGCATGAAAGTCTGTCAGACTCCTTTAAACACAATGAAATCAACTGACATCTCTTTAAGCACTAACTGAATGTCTGTTCTTTAAACACAATGAAATCAACTGACATCTCTTTAAGCACTGCTCTGTTCTGTAAACACTGAAATCAACTTTTCAACAAAAAGTTACAGCCTAAGCATTTATTTATGCTACAAGCTTAATCATCATCATCACTGCTCTCTTGACTGCTGTAAGTTATCACTGTCCTCAATTTCAACCATGGTAGAGGATGTTGTAGGCTATCACTTTAAATAGCTCATTATTTTGATTGTGCAACAAAGTCATTTTTTTTTCTTCTAATAGAATTCCCAACCATATTCCCTGGGTCAGGGGTCTAGGTGCGATAATGAAGCTGTAAAACAAACGTCTGAACGTTTGAAAGCTTCAGAGAAAAGAAACGTGAAGTCCCTTGGTGTTGTTTTTCCTTTTAGCGACGAGTCGTTTGGGACTGAATTTTCACGTGTCGGCGTGATAACCGTGATAACCGTGCGATACGCGATACGCGGAATGAAAGTACAAGTTACGATACTTTCCGAATGTTTTCGTGAGGGGAGTCGCCGTGGTCGTTGTGATGGCGTTACGGGGCTTGCAGTGATGCAGCAGTCAGCAGTCAGCAGTTGGATTTTGAGGAAGTAAATTCCTCTCCCAGCGCTTCCAGCTGTTGGTGCGCAAGAGCGCGTTCATGCCGCTGATCTTCCGCGCAGCATGCATTTTGGCGACGCATGCGCACTGGCGCACCAGTTATGTGCACCCCTGCACATAATATCAAAATCGCCGAAATAGGACATTTCCATCTATTTTTGCTCTTTGCCACAAACGAACACCAGCGACATCCGACGGATTTTCCCAGGCCACCACACATATGTAGGCTACATTGTGATGGGTACAGGACAAGGGAGAATAAGATATGTGCAGTGTGCACGTATATTCTTTGTGTGCACTCGCATAATATGTGAGGTAATATTTCGATTTATGTTGGTGGAAATTGTATCTATTTCAAAGCGTTTCTCCTGTTTCATCCTTCTGCCAGCGGAGTCGCAGTTGACATTTCTCCAGTTTCTATGCGTACGCATGGATCACACTGTGCGTAGCCTAGAGGTGCGCACAGTTTTTATAAATCCCCAAATTGCGGGAAAATTAGCTTACGCACCTTAGTGTGCGTACGCAAGCTTTATAAATGAGGCCCCTGGTGCCTGAATATTGTGTTTTCCTTTACATAAATAATGACAGTTCCACCATAAATTGATGCAGAAAAGGCACAAATTGGTGCATATCAATTCACCAGAATGCAAGAAATTAAGTGTTTGACGCTCGTGTGAGGACCCCCAGACCGCTTCATGGGTCCCCCCGATGTCAAACGCCTGTGGTACCACCTCCGCCTCATTTTGAGCCAGGAAAAACCCTGTAAACGTACCGTAGCTACAAACAAAGCTAGCGTAGCTAACAAACAAAAGCTTTGGCTAGCTAAGTGCACACTGAACATAGTGGTTTCAGCTCACACTCACAAAGCTAGCTAGTTAGTAGGGGTGTAACGGTACACGTATTTGCACTGGAATTGGACTGTAAGTCGTTCAGTTCTGTACGCGTGTGTACTGACATATAAACAACTTTGGCTACTTGTTCCCCAAAACACCAGCAGCTGTTACACATGTCAAAACATCTTTCTGCAAGCTGTGAGCAGTGGAGGTTAAATTTAGTGGAAACACCACAAATCTACGGAACCACTTATTGAGGCATCACCCTGACATGAAACATCCACGCCTGCGCCCCCCAGTACCTAACTGACCTCCTCCCCCAACATACCCCTTCCTGGAACCTGCGGTCCGCAGACATGGGCCTGCTGTCCACCCCCCGCACCAACCTACGGACCTTTGGGGACAGAGCCTTCAGCGTGGCCGCACCTACTCTCTCGAACTCCATCCCCACAGTGATTCGCAATGCCCCCACCCTGGACTCCTTCAAATTAGCCCTCAAAACCAGGGCTCGACAGTGCGACTGTTTTGGTCGCATTTGCGAGTGAATATATTTCTGTGCGACTTGGAAATACATTCAGTCGCACCAGTGCGACTAAAAGACTGCTGAACTACCAGTGTTTCCTCCAGGAATTTTTACAATGGTGGCGGATGGCCGTGACCGCGCGTGCAAACGCATGAAACGCGCACGCGCGCTCAAAACATATATTTTTTTTTTCTAATCACAGCCAAAACTAGAGGATGGCCCAAAAAATAAAATAATGAATATACAGAATATAAACTTGTGACTGACAGTCACATACACACACACAAAGATCATCAGCTATAATATAATACGAAGTAGGCCTACATGAGCACAAAAGCGGCTAACGTTACTGATTAACTGTTTACTGTAGTGCAGAGAGATGGTAGTCGTAGACGGCGTATCAAATGACAAAGCTAAACGTTTAATGAAGGACATGAACGATTGTCAACAACACACTCAAGCAGTAAATAGAACAGTCTAAACAACTTGGGTACTACGGACGGAACAATAGTCTCAACCTATAGTTCCGTGCGTGAATTATGTCAACCCACCACATTACAGAAGTAAAATCACAGTCAGATGGAGCATTCGGTAAACAGCTGAGTATCAGCTGAGTTAAAGAAAACAAACTCTTACCTTTGATGAGACCCACATGAGCCCTGTTTTCCCGTACTTCTCCCGTGTGTCTCTTATTGTCCAAATGTTCCCTGAATTTTAGCTGCATGTTTTTCCAGCATGTAATTCCGTTGTCAATAAAAAAATCGTCTCCCCTTCTTTTCCCCTTGACAATACTGTGTCGTTGCTAAAGTGACGGCACATAAGAATCGTTTTTTGACTTGCTAATGTCTGCTAACGTAGCACTTGAAACTGGCGCCGTTCTCTGGACTGCAGCTGCTCCCGCGTTAGCATTAGCATCCATCTTTTCTTCTCCCTTCTCACCGTCACGAGCTCAAATGACACTTGTCGGCCGATCTAACTCTTAACACTCACTTACAGGACTTCTGACACCATGTCGTGTTATTCTATTAAACATACACGTGAGTCCTTCTGTATTTCAATGTAAGTGTCTTTATTTTAACTCGCTCTGTAAGCTCTACAATACCGGTCTCTTGTTGTCTCGTCGTAACCTGCCCACCTGACCTGGGGGGTATTCCATCAACGTCGCTTAAGGAAAATCCTGGCTTATTTTTGATAACTCTCGCGAGACCTATCAGAATATGCCTGGATATTTTTAAGAACTCTCGCGAGATTTATCAGACTAAACCTGGATTTTCCCTTTAGCGATGTTGATGGAATACCCCCCTGATGTCACTACGGTGGCCTGTACACAATAACAATAATACCACAGTTCACATTTAGACCAATCAGGAGCCCTTGTGTCACGTCGTCAACTGAATGTCATTAATCTGATTTTGGATCAGCGGTTAGAGAGAGATGGGCGTGGATTTAGGTGCACTTTTAGTCAACATCCATTATAGTGCTGATCTAGGATCAGATATATTTTAATCAGCTAAAATGTTCAGATGTATTATTTTTTTTTATTTTTTTATTTATTATTATTTTTGTTTTTTTGGGGACAATCAATTCGTGGCGGAGGAAATTCATTCGTGGCGGCCCGCCACCAATAAATGCATGTAGAGGAAACACTGACTACTGTCATGCGCAGTCAAACTTATGTGTATAAGCGATGAGGAAATGAAAACAGTGAACAGAAACGCGTGTCGCAGAAATACTTCACGCGACTCCTATATGCGCTTAAAATGCGCTCGTAGCGCTGTGTTTTGTTAGCCGCTAGCTGCTAGCAGCGTTTGCTTCCGGTTTCATTACAAAGAGGTTAACCCCATATGTGCCTGACGTCTAACAACATTCAAATGACTCAAACTTAATATTTTTTCGGATTTCAATGTATGACACATCATTTGAAAGCTTATGATCCGTAGTTCCAATCCACAACACGTCACATTTGAAAGTGTTTATGTAATTGTTTTACATTTGAAAGTGTTTTTTGTTTATATATATTTATATTATACAATATACCAGTCATATTCTGGAATGTGTCTAAATGTTAAAGTTCCATAAGTATAAGCAAAATAAAGTAACAGTTTGTAAATAAATAGTAGCATTAAAAAAAAAAGAAAAACACGAACCGTGAACGTGACCCAAAAACCGAGGTTCATACCGAACCGTGGGCCAACTGAAATTAATATTCTTACTTCCCCTTTACATTGTGTGAGTCTCCATTTTTATTACGGCCAAGAGCCGGTTATGATCATTTTGATATGTTAACTTATGATTCTGATAATTTGTTGTCGTTGTTGACGAAAATTGCGCAATTTTCATTGTGCTACTGAAATTCTTGGTGTGCTTCTAAATTTTTCAACATGGTAGCACAGTGCTACCTGGGGAAAAGGTAAGTGCAGGGCTTAAAGTACTCCGGCACAGTGCCGGATTTCCGGCGCGGGAGAATATATATTTTTTTTTTGCAATTGCGGCATTGCGCCGACGTGGTGGCAGGGGGCGCTGTTTCACAAATAACTTAGCTTTCGTGTTTGCTAGCGAAACAGCTGATAGTTGATGTTGACTGCTCAAGGAGAATACATATTTGAAAGTACAGAATGCCTGAGAGCCTTATATTGCATTATATTACATTATATTTTGAATGGCCATCTGGTGCCTGAATATTGTTTTTTCCTTTACATATATAATGACATTTCCACCATAAATTGATGGCGAAAGGGCACAAATTGGTGCATATCAATTAACCAGAATGCAAGAAATTAAGTGTTTGATGCTCGTTTAAGGACCCCCAGACAGCCCTGCTTCATGGGTCCCCCCCGATGTCAAACACCACTGGTACCACCTCCGCCTCATTTTGAGCCAGGAAAAACCCCGAGTAGTGACGGGAAGCCTTATGGGACGTGGTGCCAAGAAGGAGAATATAAGTGATAGTGGCTTAATAAGTAATCAGTTTGTTCTTTTAAAGACATGTATATATTTTATTCTGTATTGTTATAGTGATAGTGGCTTAATAAGTGATGCAATCAGTTTGGCCTTTTAAAGACATCTATTTATTTTTTATTTTTATTAAGTATAAAACAGTATTATGAATGAATGAATGAATGGTCTTTATTGTCATTACAGTTTTTCCCAATTGCTAAAACACAAAAGCCAATTCTCTAAACCAAATGACCAGTTCTCTAAACACATTTAATAAAACTAGCTCCCATTTGCCAAAACCATAAACACATTTCACATGAAGACACAATTCACAAAACACAATCCTCCTTTTCTCATAAATCTAAACACATTTTGTCTTGCTAAAACACAAGTTGCAAAAAACTCTGCTCAAAATGTCAAATTCTCAAATTAAAGCTCATGTGATGCAAAATGCTTGCCACAGTCAGCAAAATGTTAACACAATGAACACACCTGGCTTCATTCATTAAACATAACGACTCAAAATTTAAGACACTTGTTGCAAATGATTGTGGTGTGTGTGTGTGTGTGGTATAGTTCCATAAATAAATAAAAAAACATCACACCCTGAACATTGTTTTCAGTGAGTATTGTTGTGTGTAATGGATCCTCTGTAGTGTTTGCATTGAGTTGTGATACAGTACTAGGGGTGCAACGGTTCTCGGTTTTTTTACGGACGGTACGGTTTGCGTTCCACGGCTCAATTCACTAGTGAACCGTGACGGTTTTCGGTTTATGCTGCGATTTGGCTGCGTTCGTAAATTAGCTCTGAGAGCGCCGCAACAGTTTGAGGAAGCCCCGGATTCCTACAAGTCTGCGGTGTGGGG
The DNA here is from genome assembly GCF_963989245.1 of Nansenia antarctica. NCBI lineage: Eukaryota > Metazoa > Chordata > Actinopteri > Argentiniformes > Microstomatidae > Nansenia > Nansenia antarctica. The sequence continues at coordinate 1,312,004 of NC_137676.1, forward strand.
TCATTTCGCTTTTCCCGTTGAATACGACAATAAGGGGGGGGAAACAGTGGACAGAAATATTACTGTCTGCAAGCTCTGCTTAAAGCGTGTGCCATATGCAAATGGTTGCACCTCTAACATGAACCAGCATATTCGCCGCTACCACTCAACGATAACACTGACTGGGAGCAGGAAAGCCAGTCAGGCAGCGTCAGTGAGCAGACAGCAGTCTCTCTCTGATGCGTTCGGACAGACGTACACTACCACTTCAGAGAAACACAAAAAAATAACCAATGCAGTGGGGATGTTCATTGCAAAGGATTTGCAGCCCTTTTCGGTGGTTGGAGATTTGGGTTTTCGAAATCTGATAAAAACTCTCGAGCCCCGTTACAGTGTCCCCTCCCGTACATCATTCAGCACCAAAATAATCCCCAGCTGTCAAGGCTAAAGTGCACTTTTACTTTCGAAAGTGTTTATTTATTTTTGGACATTTGAAAGTGTTTTTTGTTTATATACAATTATATATACATTATATACATAACATATACATGTGTATGTTAAAGTTCCATATTATGTATAAGCAAAATAAAGTAAAGTAACAGTTTGTAAATAAATAGTAGCATTTGTTTCTGAACCGAACCGTACCGAAAACCGTGACCCAAAATACCGAACCGTACCGAACCGTGGGCCAACTGAACCGTTGCACCCCTATACAGTACAGTATTGTACATGTTACGGTACATGTGGGAATACGGTACCATTTTTCAAACCTTTATTTACGTAAAACTCGATAGGACAACAGTGCAACAACTTCGCGGCTGAACTTTAGTAAAATTTCGGACATCATATGCCATTTAAAGGGGGGAAATAGATATCTAAAAATGCATGACTATCATGCAAAATCTGCCTTACTGTAATGTAAAATATGTAATGTTAAATATAACGTTAAACAGGGAGCGCAGATTTATTTTTATGCATGACTATCATACAAAAAAAAAACAAGGGTTAGGTGCTAGGGTTACAGTAAGGTTAGGGTTAGGATTAGGGGTAGGGTTTGAGTTTGAGTTTTGAAGAGAGAAGGTGTGGTTTTGCTTATGTAGCTTTAGAAAAGTGTGTTGTGTTTAGAGTTTTGGGGAAATGGAGGAAAGTTTTGTGAAATGTGTTTTAGCAATTGAGAAAAACTGTAATACAGTACAGGTACCATACAACGACATTTAGGAGGGGGGCCTCCCCTGGTGCTTGGAAAAAGACTAAAAACACGAGGGCCAAGGGTAAAATAAAAAAGGGAAAAGAGCTGGTTTACATAAATAAAGGCTATGTACACTATCTACTATACTCAGGGGTGCACATAACTTTTTGGGGCCAGTGCTCAGAGGAGCACCTAGGGATGCTGCTTGGTGCTCCCCGAGCTCGCGAGTCACGACCCGTCCCACAGGATGGATAAAAAAGGGATACATGGATAACTTATATTAGCAAAACGACATTTATTCATAAATAAAGATGAACGAACAAATGATTGTCTGCAAAACAAAAGAAACAAATGCAAAATCAAATGACTGCTCTTTAAGCATGAAAGTCTGTCAGACTCCTTTAAACACAATGAAATCAACTGACATCTCATTAAGCACTGCTCTGTTCTGTAAACACTGAAATCAACTTTTCAACAAAAAGTTACAGCCTAAGCATTTACTTATGCTACAAGCTTAATCATCATCATCACTGCTCTCTTGACTGCTGTTAATACTGTCCTCAATTTCAACCATGGTAGAGGATGTTGTTGTTGTAGGCTATCACTTTAAATAGCTCATTATTTTGATTGTGCAACAAAGTCTTTTTTTTTTTTCTTCTAATAGAATTCCCAACCATATTCCCTGGGTCAGGGGTCTAGGTGCGATAATGAAGCTGTAAAACAAACGTCTGAACGTTTGAAAGCTTCAGAGAAAAGAAACGTGAAGTCCCTTGGTGTTGTTTTTCCTTTTAGCCACGAGTCGTTCGGGACTGAATTTTCACGTGTCGGCGTGATAACCGTGCGATGCGCGATACGCGGAATGAAAGTACAAGTTACGATACTTTCCGAATGTTTTCGTGAGGGGAGTCGCCGTGGTCGTCGTCGGTGGGTACATTGTGGTCATGAAAGGATATGGTATTGGTATTAACGGGCAGTCAGCAGTAGGAGTTTTGAGGAAGTCAATTCCTCTCCCAGCGCTTCCAGCTGTTGGTGCGCAAGAGCGCGTTCATGCCACTGATCTGCCGCGCAGCATGCATTTTGGCGACGCATGCGCACTGGCGCACCAGTTATGTGCACCCCTGACTATACTACTATACTATACAATAAAACACTGTGCTGTACTCTATGCTATGCTATAAATATCCTAACTTTTCCTATATCTGAACCTTATGTACACAAGGGTTGTCATATTGCACATAGTATTGTTGCACATTCATTTAAAGTATTAATGCATTTTAACATTGAGACATATTTTGTATTGACTATAAAATAGTATTAATGCATTTAAACATTGAGACAAGAAGCTGTCTTCTGTACCCGCTCTCCCGATATCTCAAACTGTGACCCCCCTCCCCAAGAAAAAGTTTCAGGCACAGGATTTTTTCCCACTTTAAGCCCTGTAAGTGTCAAGCCCTGCTCAAAACACATCTGTTCTCCAAGACCTTTGGCCCCTAGTCAATGTTTCAGTTTTGCTTTGTTTGTTTTCTGTTTTGTCTGTCTGATCATTCCCTTGAATTGTAAAGCATCCTTGGGTTTTTTGAAAGGCGCTATATAAATTAAAGTTATTATTATTATTATTATTATTATCTTTCGACGCAACATGGGCTAAAATTACAGGAATGCCATGTTGCCACGCTGGCACAAATATACAGTGCTAATAATGTTAGCGCCACGCAGGCATATTTATTTTTATTCATTTAATCAGTTATTTAACCAGAAGGTCCCTTGAGATTAAAATAAATTTTTCGAGGCAGACCTGGCCAACAGCACACCAGTTCAAGTACAAGTTTACACAATTGGAGAATAAAACATAATAAAAACAGACAAGGGACGAGAGATAAATATGATAGAAAATCCATTTTAGGAATAGCAACTGTCTACTAGCACTCTTCTGCACTCTACTGTCACACAATTAATCAGAGCTTTGAACTCCCCCAGGGAGACGAGATTATTAACACTACAGCAGCCATGGGTGGGGTCATTTGACCTAGTAAGTAAAAGAATCGATATATCTTTTTAAACTCAAGACCCACCTTTTCAGTACCCACCTTTCATGACTTTTCCTAGATGCGTTCTACCACCCAGCATCCTTACATTTTCTAAATCTACCTTGTATGAAGCTACTTCTTCAACAGGGTTTACCCAAGTTACATACGCAATAGTGATAGGATATTGTATGTCTATGTACAGACAATTATGAATGAGAGACTGTACAGTAGGTCTCCCAGTTGAGTATTGCACGCTTTAGCTACCGCAGCAAAGTCATTGCAACAACCTACATTTGATTATGTCTGTAATCGTCAACGAATTTCCACGCAACATTGAACAAATACAATTCCATTTATAATACAGTATATCATGTAATCAAGTGTATTTTTGCAGCTTGATAATGTATTTGATAGTGAGTGTGTGTGTGTGTGTGTGTGTGTGTGTGTGTGTATGTGTGTGTGTGTGTCTGACATGGGTTTCAAACGATGCGAAATTTGGACCAATCAAAAAACTGTTTTGAAAGCGCGTCGCCTCGCGGTTAATTGCAACATTGTAACATATTGTAACTAACTACGCCCTAAATCGTAACGAAATGTGGAAGCGGCCTAAATCTAGCTTCAATCTGCTTTTTTTCTGTTCTCCGGTCATAATAACTCGCTGCCTTTCTGCGCAGCCTGAATCAAAGTGGACTGTCTGAATCAATTAGTGGCGGAGGAAATTCATTCGTGGCGGCCTGCCACGAATAAATGCATATAGAGGAAACACTGTAGTATAGGCATGTAGACAGTATATGTATGTAGATAGTATAGGCATGTAGATAGTATAGGCATGTAGATAGTATAGGTATGTAGATAGTATAGGCATGTAGATAGTATAGGCATGTAGCTAGTATAGGCATGTAGATAGTATAGGCATGTAGATAGTATAGGCATGTAGATAGTATAGGCAGGGTGCGAAATAAGGGGGAGCTCGGGGAGCTATAGCTCCCCTAGTGGTGACATGAGCTCCCCTGGAAACATGGTTTGTGAAATTTTGGGGGAGCTCTAAAATATTCCAAATTGCGATGGATTTATTCCAAGTTGTGACGGATTTTACCTGGTGTAATATGATTTGTAGAGGCATACAATCTATTTTGATGTTGGTATTAGGTATATAAATGATATATAATAGCCTACATATAGGCCTTTATTGGCTACAACTATGCGACAGTAACTTGCAGCGGGGTGCACTGACGCTGAACCCCTCATAGTGATAAGTAGGTGGACAACGCGTGGTGCTGAAATAGCCGACATGCGGTGTGTGGTTTGAAAAAAGTAACGCCAGCTCAGTAAATAATTCAAACTTAATGTTTACTTATAGGCTATGTGAATGTGACTGCACCACACATGTGAACAGTAACAAAGCAAATGCAGTTTAATTTTATGAAAAACATTGACAACTAAATCGGCGCAAAAAACAAAAAGCTGAATCCGCTTAGCCTATATGCTCCTGAAAAACATTTAATGACAGAGCAAACACGCTACATTAGTAGGGATAATAATTACAATGAGCCATTCATTAAAAATAGAAAAAATAATATTACCGTAGGCTATTAAATCTCACTTAATGAGAAAACTGGCATCTCCCATCGGTCACTATTTGTTGGCTATCTGGTGATATGGACGTCTTTGAGTGTCTAGAAAAGCGCTATAAGTCTAATGTATTATTATTACTTATTATTATTATGGACGTCACTTTAATCCGGCAGTTCTCAAGGTTTTTATGCACCAATCGATTCCTCTAGTGCGTCTTTATCACATTCATTGACGAAAAGGTACGACTCGCATGTATAGGTGGAAGGGAACATTCATTGTGAGCACGTAAAATGTGAGTCTCTCACAACGGCTTTGCATTGATGAAACCAGGTAGGATGAACATTCCTCTTTAAATGCCCTGTTTTCACCGTCAACCTGCCTCTTTAGACCTTTGGAGAGTGACATGATGTTTCTCTTGCTAGCTAGCAGGTTAAATGTTTAGCTAACTTCACCCGGCACCAAACAGCCAATGCAATAATAATGTGACCTTGTAAGTCTGGGAGGAGGGGGGAATCATTATCAGAATAAAACTATGTTAAATAATTATTAGAATAAGTTAGGCTGCGCTACATCGTCAGTCCACACATTTATTATTCAAAACTATGGAAAAGGGTGAAACTACGTTGTTGAGAATCACAACACAAACTCGCTAGTCAAGCCAAAATACAGCAGCGAAATGGATTGGACTGCTACCTAGTTAACTAGAACACTACTTTACATTGTTACCTAGTTAACTAGAACACTACTTTACATTGTTACCTAGTTAACTGGAACACTACTTTACATTGTTAGCAGGCTCACAAAACAAGCCGTGTTAGTTGACTAGCGATGTGTCATTGATTTTCGACAACGCGGAAATGTATGCACATTTTTCGAAAGAAAAGTCAAAGCATTAGAACGTAGAACGGAAAATCGCACGCGCGCTTTGCGCACGGAAAGCCACCGGCCCCGATTTGGCCTGAATTTTTTTTTCCGTCAGGATTTTTTTTTTTGCTTTAATCCCTGGGCTCCCCCGCACACCGTGATTTAATTCGCACACTGAGTATAGGCATGTAGATAGTATAGGCATGTAGATAGTATAGGTATGTAGATAGTATAGGCAGGCAGGCAGAAGGGGCATGCTTCACTTCCCAGGGGGCTAACATCAAAATACACACATCCCCGTGTTTACCAGGGCCAGGGGAATCTAGCAGGGGTGGGATGCAAACTGTGGGTTGTTCCAATCAAATGCGACACATGGGTGTATGGAAATAGCGTTCCACGCACCCGGAATATTTGCATATTCATGACTATTGTTTTTTAATAATGATAATCAACTACTTCTGCATCATACATGCAGCCACTACCCGTGATAATCTGCGACCTTAATCCTGTATCAGGGCACGATACTTGTACAAGGTGCAGAGGTTTATCTCTCTGAGAGACATACTTAGATAGAGAACACTTTTATCTATATCTTTTTATTCATTGTTTATCATCTTGTTAAATGTTTATCTATTTAATTTCTCTCTCTATTTTTTTTTCTTACTATCCTCCTCTTGCTGTATTTTTTTAATGCTGTATGTAAAGCGCTTTGAATTGCCCCTGTTGTATCAAATGTGCTATACAAATCAACTTGCCTTGCCTAAACGTATATATTAAAGTTAAACTTGCCTATGTAACCCTGTATATGTTCCTATTCTTACAGACCAGCAGAGCTCCAACCCAGGTTCAGACAGCGAGCCCAGCTCCACCACATCAGGAAACCATAAACACAGGAGCTCAAGGCAGAAGAATCACCATAAAACACACCCACAGACTTACACAGGAGAGAAGACCTACCGTTGCCCACTGTGTGGAAATAGTTTTAGTAAAGCAGGAGACCTGAAGAAGCATCAGAGAATACACACAGGAGAGAAACCATACCAGTGCTCCCAGTGTGGGAAGAGTTTTAGTCAAGCAGGAGCCCTGAAGAAGCACCAGAGAATACACACAGGAGAGAAACCATACCAGTGCTCCCAGTGTGGGAAGAGTTTCAGTCAAGCAGGAGACCTGAAGAACCATCAGAGAATACACACAGGAGAGAAACCATACCAGTGCTCCCAGTGTGGGAAGAGTTTCAGTCAAGCAGGAAGCCTGAAGGATCATCAGAGAATACACACAGGAGAGAAACCATACCAGTGCTCCCAGTGTGGGAAGGGTTTTAGTGAAGCAGGAAACCTGAAGACTCATCAGAGAATACACACAGGAGAGCAACCATACCAGTGCTCCCAGTGTGGGAAGAGTTTTAGTCGAGTAGATGTCCTGAAGATTCATCAGAGAATACACACAGGAGAGAAACCATACCAGTGCTCCCAGTGTGGGAAGAGTTTTAGTGAAGCAGGAAAGCTGAAGATTCATCAGAGAATACACACAGGAGAGAAACCACCAGTGCTCCCAGTGTGGGAAGAGTTTCATTAATGCAGGAGACCTGAAGAAGCACCAGAGAATACACACAGGAGAGAAACCATACCAGTGCTCACAGTGTGGGAAGAGTTTTAGTGAAGCAGGAAACCTGAAGATTCATCAGAGAATACACACAGGAGAGAAACCATACCAGTGCTCCCAGTGTGGGAAGAGTTTCAGTCAAGCAGGAGACCTGAAGAACCATCAGAGAATACACACAGGAGAGAAACCATACCAGTGCTCCCAGTGTGGGAAGAGTTTCAGTCAAGCAGGAAGCCTGAAGGATCATCAGAGAATACACACAGGAGAGAAACCATACCAGTGCTCCCAGTGTGGGAAGGGTTTTAGTGAAGCAGGAAACCTGAAGACTCATCAGAGAATACACACAGGAGAGCAACCATACCAGTGCTCCCAGTGTGGGAAGAGTTTTAGTCGAGTAGATGTCCTGAAGATTCATCAGAGAATACACACAGGAGAGAAACCATACCAGTGCTCCCAGTGTGGGAAGAGTTTTAGTGAAGCAGGAAAGCTGAAGATTCATCAGAGAATACACACAGGAGAGAAACCATACCAGTGCTCCCAGTGTGGGAAGAGTTTCATTAATGCAGGAGACCTGAAGAAGCACCAGAGAATACACACAGGAGAGAAACCATACCAGTGCTCACAGTGTGGGAAGAGTTTTAGTGAAGCAGGAAACCTGAAGATTCATCAGAGAATACACACAGGAGAGAAACCATACCAGTGCTCCCAGTGTGGGAAGAGTTTTACTCATGCAGGAGACCTGAAGATTCATCAGAGAAAACACACAGGAGAGAAACCATACCAGTGCTCCCAGTGTGGGAAGAGTTTCATGCGGGCAGGACACCTAACTAGACACCAGAGTATACACAAAGGAGAGAAACCTTACCAGTGCTCCCAGTGTGGGAAGAATTTCAGTCGAGCAGAAAACCTGAAGAAGCACCAGAGAATACACACAGGAGAGAAACCGTACCAGTGCTCCGAGTGTGGGAAGAGTTTTAGTGAAGCAGGAAAACTGAAGAAGCACCAGAGAATACACACAGGAGAGAAACCATACCAGTGCTCCGAGTGTGGGAAGAGTTTTAGTGAAGCAGGAAAACTGAAGATTCATCAGAGAATACACACCGGAGAGAAACCGTACCAGTGCTCACAGTGTGGGAAGGGTTTCAAGCAGGCAGAACATCTAACTAAACACCATAGAATACACACTGGGCTCACCGCAAGTACCCACTCAATATAATAAACAACAGTTTAATGATCATTAAATATGTATCATTTGTGGATTGGATTCACTATTCGCATTTGCCGGAGGCTACCGGTAAGGGAGACTTTTGTAAATACTTTCGTTTTGGGCTGTGTGATCATCTAATTACTGTATGTGTAGTTTTGTGTTTCTAGCATGTCGATGTTCTATCAGCATGTTGTGATGTTATAGAAATTAAGAAGATGAATGGCTGAAATGGAAAAACAAATATAAGTCTGGAACGATTATATTTAATTGCTCCCGGCAAGTAAAAAAGTGTTACTGTCGAACCCTGTATTTGCAAGGACCTTCGTCTGTACAGTGTTGTGGAAAACTAAGGTTTCTGCTGAATGCTGCTAACACTGAAACCACGTTATGAAATACCAGCTAACACAGATATCCTGACGTATCGTTGATGAATTGTCTTGATGTATAGATCATCGCAAAATCCATGTACTGTGATACTATCGGTACGGGTGGCAAAATATCGTACGGTTATCGTATCGTGAGTTACCTTGCGATTTCCACCCCAACTAACTAGTTTTCATTTCCAACGTGATTTCCAATATTTTGATTTGTAAAGCTGTTTTTATCTTTGTTTCTCAGTCCAGAATGATGATATATTGACCCCTGTTAGGGACGTATAGCCTTACAAAAAGAGCTCAGTGAGAATGTTTTGATTTATAAAGCTTCGTTCAAACTGACTGTTATGGGGCTTTTCCATCAGCAGCCCAGGTCGGCCCAGGTCGGGTCACTTTAGCCCGTTTTAGATCAGTTCTGGTTTTCCATTATACACAAACCGACCCGGACTAGTAGGAGGAGTAGACGATAGTAGGCGGAGTTACGCGTCATAACAGCGCGCCATGGTGGTGACGTATATTTTCACGAGACATAACAACAGCAACATGCAGCTATCCTATGCTTGCAGCTATCCTATGCCTTTCCCTCAGCATGTGGTATATTATTAACCGTGGTTTTTTGGAGAGAAAAGAGAGAAGACAGAAGAGCGAAGGCAGAAGGAAGGATACTCGAAAGAGGAATGCTGAAAAGTGAAAGAAACTACTGTGGGCTATCGTAAGGAGATGGCTACTACTTTAGCTCACTGTAGCATCATTGTTATGTTCAGCATAGAGATGGCTACTGCCTGATTGTCTGCATGTTTGAATCATTTCTATTGGATTTTGTTCTGCACATATGTTGTTCTACACATAATAAAGTCATGTTTTTGAACCCTTAAAACCACTGCCTTCACTTGTCTGCTTTATGAACTGTAGCATCATTGTGTGCCGTCAACGGGAGTTGCACCAGCTGGCGCGGTACAGCACTCTCTCTATATATTTCGGGCTAAACTGTGCAGTGTAGCCGGCGTCCTGGTTCCTCCAGCAACCGGACACTTCCATAAATAACAACAAATATGTAAATATGTAAATATGTATAATACCACGTTCATTGATAAAATGACGCCAGGGATGGAAAGGGGTGATGGCAGTTTTAGAAGGGGGATGATGAAGCGCTGGACTACGGAACGGCACAGAACAACGGGGGGAAATGCGTTAGATATATATCGTTATACAGGGAGCGATGTATTTCTACGGAAAGGCTGATAGATTGTAGAATCTTCTTGTCGGTAAAACGATGGAATCAATCTATTGAGGATTGTGATCTTAAATGCGTTGTCATCTCATGACAGATTAGGTGCACAGCAATGACAGCATACACGATTTGACAAGGAAATAGGATGTTCAACACGGGTTGGAATCTCTGTATTGATTTATTAAGACAGTCAGCGAATGGTTCATCAGCACAGTATCTCAGCATCGGCATTCAACGACATCATTATACAGACAGGCTGATAGATACGAGTGCAGCGCTGTCTTGCTGGTGCGGGGCTCCAATCTCCGCGTTTATAGTACATAATGCAGCACTATCATGCACAGATCAGCCTTAAAACATGTAACGTTAGATATATAACGGAGCGATGTATTTCTACGGAAAAGGCTGACTGACGCGGGCATTTGAATGGAATTCCGGGGTAGAAATATTCTCTGCCCCCGCTGTCAACGGGACTTCGAAACAGCAGCAAGCTGTGCTGCGAGCAGCAGCGGCCGGGTGAACTCCCGGTTCATCGAGTTTACGGTTAAAAGCATAACTTCTCGGGGTGTCAGCGCGGTGGTTAAGGGCTCAAAATGACCGTAGACAGATGGTGAAGTTAGCGAGTATTGTGTTTGTACCACCTCCACAGCCGGTGTTATTCACGGGCAAAGACGGTGCATAATAGCGATTTTTGTGTTGTGCTTGTTGTAAATAAAAGTTCTATGATTCATTGAAATGACATTAAACTAAGATAATACGATGGTCAGCATAATTTTTCGAATCTTTATTAACTCTTTGACTGCCAGCCATGTTCAGAGCGGAGAGCTCCACACTGCCAGACTTTTGGGGCATTTTCGCTGAACTTTGAAGACCCACCAAATATTGACTTTTCGGACTACATAAACATTGAACATATCTACCAAAACTTTAGACTCTCTTCTTTCATCAGAAAAAGAAAGTTTGTTTCTAGCCTCTTTGAGTGTTTAGAAATCGGCCGTAGAACATAGGGTGGTTTCAGCAAAAACACCTGATTTTGACCAATAAACAGAGAAAACGAGCTTTTTCTGCAGACCTTTTTTTTTTTTTTTTTCTGCAGAGAAGCAAATTCAAGCAAAACGGTGACTGACGTCCACATATTTTAGTTTTAGTGACACCTCAAACATCTGAAAAGTTGTTTACTTCTATGAAACAATAAAAACAACACAGGAAAAAAGGCTTTTGATGACAAAATAACTACATTTATTCACAGATTTAGAACATTTAGAACATAATACAAAACATAACAAAATAATCTATTTACATGTGTGTGAACTATTTACAGGTGTGTACGTGTGTGTAAACTTATTTACAGATGTGTGTGTATGTGTGTGTGTAAACGTATTTACAGATGTGTGTGTGTGTGTGTGTAAACTTATTTACAGATATGTGTGTGTGTGTGTGTGTGTGTGTGTGTGTGTGTGTGTGTGTGTGTCTCTATGCACTCAATCATATTTTTTTGCTGTGTGGTAGGCTGTGAAGCACTCTCCTGAGTGCAGGGGTACATGGCAGGACCTGCACCACATTCTGGTCTCTCTCCTTTTACCCCTTCGAACGCAGACCCTACATTTTCTTGCTGGCTTTGTGTTATTGCTGGTGGGCCTTAATTTTTCCAACTCATGCCTGGCCATCCAGCCTGCTGTCTGGGTCTCTCTGTCTTGCGGCCCTGGTTTGTCGGACCTCCTCTTCCTCCTCTTCCTCCTCCTCCTCCTCCTCCTCCCCCCCCTCCTCCTCTCTCCCCCTCCTCCCCCTCCTCCTCTCTCCTCCTCTTCCTCCCCCTCCTCCTCCTCTCTCCTCCTCCTCCTCCTCCTCCACATAGGTTTTTTCAGTCCACGACCTCGCCACCCTCCTCACAAACTCCAAGTGTGTTTTGCACTTCCCCGGGTTCCTGGCCTTGTACAGCACATATGCATTGAACACACACAGCTGAAATAAGTATGCCACAAACTTCTTTGACCAGTTGAGTGTTTTCCGTATGAATGGGTAATATGCAATGTTCTGGTCAAGTTTGTCCACCCCATTCATGCAGGCATTGTATGCCACAACACACTGCGGTTTGAGCTGACCCACCTTCTCCTTCTTCCCCTTCTGCCACACCTCCACCCTCTGCATGCTGTCATGGTGGCAGGTTGTCACCATCCTCACCAGACGCTTGTCCTGCCATGCCATAACCAGCACCCTGCCATTGTGCCGCACCACCCTCCCCTCCACACCCAAGTCCTTCTTTGTCGGCTCCCTTATGATCTGCGGTTCCCCCCTGTTTTTTCGCAGTGTTCCGCAGACGTTGGTGTTGGCTTTGATCAACTGCTCACAAAGTTGAACAGAGTTGTAGAAGTTGTCCATGTAAAGTGTGTATCCGTGTCCTGTGAGACGGTCAAGGAGGGAGAACACTGTGTCTGGGAGTGTGTTATGCTGGCCAACATAAGGCTTAATGTTAAAACAATACCCAGTATAAGAGTCACACAGTATGTAGGATTTAATTCCATACTTCACCGGCTTCTGAGGGTTATACACTTTGAATGATAAGCGGCCACGCCACTGCATCATTCCTTCATCAATGCAGATACTTTCAAAGGGCTGATACAGCTCTTTGAATTTGGCTACAACATGATCTAAAATAGGACGCACTTTATACATTTTATCTGTGGCGTCCTGTGATGCATTATTGTTGTAGTGGAGGAACTTCCAGATGAGCTGATACCTGTTCCTGGACATGGTTTTATTGAAGTATGGAGTGGCGTCCTGTGGATCCACACTCCAATACATTTCTATTTTTGGCTTTTTTATGTAACCGGTGATGAAAGTGAGTCCAAAGAATCGTTTCAGTTCTGGGACTGTCACCGGTTTCCATGACCTCCCTCTGGAGTGCCGGGATGTGTCGGGATGTGCCTGTAAAAACTGCTTGGCATACAGGTTGGTTTGATCTGCAATGTGCTGCACCAGCTCATCAGGAATGAGCAGCTCCAGGAAATCAACCGGCCGGTCAGATTTCAGCTCTGCAGCAGCATTCTGGGGTCCAGGGGTTGCCGTGAATGGAACCTTTGTGGGTTGCCAGTCACCGTCACCCCAACCAGCAGCTTTCTCTGAAGACAGCCGTCTCCTTGCAGCAAACCCACTGGTTGAGGCACGTCCTCTGCTCGATTCAGGAACTGTAAAATATTGAAATATATACCATTTTATACAAAATATATATATACAAAAGGCATGTTTTATTGCTTTGTAATGATGTAGTGTAATAGTGTAATAGTAATAGTAATAGTGTTATACTGCTCTAGTGATGGTTAAAGTTTCAGCACAACACACACAGGTAGACATCAACACAGAGAGGTCACACACAGGTCATCAACACACACATCAACACACAGAGGGAGACTTCAAAGACACAGGTCACACACAGGTCATCAACACAGACATCAACACACAGAGGGAGACTTCAAAGACACAGGTCACACACAGGTCATCAACACAGACATCAACACACAGAGGGAGACTTCAAAGACACAGGTCACACACAGGTCATCAACACAGACATCAACACACAGAGGGAGACTTCAAAGACACAGGTCACACACAGGTCATCAACACAGACATCAACACACAGAGGGAGACTTCAAAGACACAGGTCATCAACACACACATCAACACACAGAGGTATACTTCAAAGACACGGGTAAACATCAACACAGAGGTAGACATCAACACAGGTAGACATCGCACGCACACACACACGCGCGCGTGTGAAACAGAGCCTCTCTGACCTGAGGCAAGGCAAATGTATTTGTGTAGCACATACATGTAGACCCAAGGTTACCCATAACTACCTCATAACTAATATGAGCCTTACATCACATTACCCATAAACATCCCCTCTTCATCTCCCTCATATCTGCACACACACACACACACACACACACACACACACTCACACACACTCACACATACAGGCACACACACACACACACACACAAACACACACATACAGGCATACAGGCACACACACACACACAGGCACACACACACACACACACACACACACTCACACATACACACACACGGTCTGTAAAGAATACAAAAAGAAAAACAAATTCATTCATTCATTCATTCAACAGTTTTACCGTTTTTGCTCTCCACCCGCGGGGATCCGCGCTGATCTGGAGAGGAGCCCCTGCTACTATCCGATCGGGAAGGCAACCACTCGTCTGAATCGGGGTCTGGTTCAGAATCGTCCGACTCTGAACTGTTTGAAGAGTCGCGCGATGGCTGCGCTGCTCCGGGATGCTCCGCGATGCTCCGCGCCGCGTTTGGCACATCTCCTATACCAGATCTCGCCGCGTTTGGCACATCTCCTATACCAGATCTGCTTGACCTGATCTGCACCACACTCCTTGCAGATCCACTGCCAGACAAGCTCTGTGCCAGTGTCAACTGCTTATAATGCTTGTCGCCTGAACCTCTCGTCTTCGCTCTCCTCTTCGCCATTTCTACAACCCACAACAAGCCACTTCCTTGTCCAGGCTTTTTATAGCTGAGCTAAATCGAACTACTGCCCTCATCTGGGACCGAAATACATTACACCCAAGTCTGAAATTCACACAATAGGTGTAGAACATGTCAATAACGCGATCCCCGCGAAAAAATTTTTTTTTTCTATAAGACGCCAATTGGCGTCTTTGGCAGTCTACGTTACTATTCTATAAGACGCCAATTGGCGTCTTTGGCAGTCAATGAGTTAATAAGCTATTACAGAAACTCTAGTGACATTTTCCTAGAGCGAATGTGGTATTTCAAGATGGCGGTTAGTGAAGAAATATATGGACATGGGATGACGATTTCCATTGACCAATCAACGGTGTGCAGCGTCACACGTCACATGCAGCCTGGCAAAAAGATCTGGATGTTAAATTGTAGTACCTGCTCTCGATGTGGAGCTAAAGAAGCGACCCGAAGCGACCTGGGACGACTAATGGAAAAGGGGAAAAGAAGCAGACCGAAGCGGGCTGGCTTGCTTTGGCCTGCTTTAGCGCTGTAGTGGAAAAAGGCCATTAGTGTATGTTATGTTTGGGGTAAAAAGCACACAACACACGGTAGCATAGCGTCACCATGTTCTTTACTGAGTATCAACAACCAGACAGGAGCAATACATCACAGGTTTATAGGCACTATATCACTTAGGCTTCACATCACAATCATAGAGCAATCGATCATACATGCATCACCATAGTAACAAGCAATCAAACCCCCGAGTATCCCAATTACCCCTATGTGTGGACACAACAGTGTCTTCCGGCCTATCCCAATACAGATATTTAAACAGATATGTTTATGGTTAAGAATACAGATAATTACGTCTCGTTACACCCCTAGAAATGGTCTACTAACAGGCCTATCTAAAGGAGCTGGTCTACTAACAGGCCTATCTAAAGGAGCTGGTCTACTAACAGGCCTATCTAAAGGAGCTGGTCTACTAACAGGCCTGTCTAAAGGAACTGATCTACTAACAGGCCTATCTGAAGGAACTGATCTACTAACAGGCCTATCTAAAGGAGCTGATCTACTAACAGGCCTATCTAAAGGAGCTGGTCTACTAACAGGCCTATCTAAAGGAACTGATCGTAAATTGCAGCTCATCCAAAATGCCGCTCCTAGGGTCCTAACAAGAACAAAGACATTTGAATACATTACACCAATCCTGAGATCCCTGCACTGGATACCAGTCTCTCAGACTCAGTATCTCTAATTCAAAATCCTCCTAATTACATCCAAATCACAATATCGTCTTGGACCAAAATACATATCAGATCTCCTCCCACCCTATATTCCCGCAAGGTCCCTCAGGTCAGCTGAGACGAATCAGCTAATCATTCCAAGAGTAAAAACAAAACACGGTGCAGCAGCTTTCAGTCACGCTGCTGCATGCTCCTGGAACAAACTCCCTGAAGAAATCAAACAGGCCCGAACCCTTAAAATATTTAAATCTGAGCTAAAAACCTTCATGTTTTGCAGCAGTTATGATTAAACACAAACACTTCTATCAATGTCTTTTTTCCATTAACTATTGTCTTATTAAATGTTTTATCTATTTGCTTCTTATAATTGCTTTTATTCATTGTAATTGTTATTTTCTTACTATGCTCCTCTTGCTGTATTTTTTAAATAATGTATGTAACTGTCATGTAATGTAAACGTCACTTTGAATTGCCCCTGTTGTATGAAATGTGCTATATAAATAAACTTGCCTTGCCTTGAAAAAAGCTATTTTTGACCACAGAGCAGACCTGCTTGGTGAATTTGAAGTAATTGTCAAAAATCACTGTGTTGGCTACCCTGAATGAATAATCATTGAAATGTTGCTCGATTGTTATTAAAATGATCATCTTTAATGAAAAAAATACAATAACTTATATTTGAAAAAGATACTTTTCTTTGGGTGGTTTTGTATTCAAATGTATACCCATAATGCATTACTGTTTCGTCATCAAATTACTGTAGCTTTTAATACTGTGAATATTAGCTTCAGCATGGACACAATCTGAATGGGCTATCCAAGTGGTTGCATATTTGCAAATACTTCAAATATTGATCCTGTGACTGTAGATAGGGAGATTTATTTATATTTACATGTTTTATTTTATTTTATTTGATCTAAAGCGACTTACATTTACAAATAAATACATTTGTCTAAGTAAGCTAATTGTCTATCAATCAGGCATCGCAAGACAAAATAATCTCTACATTTGTTTTAATGATTACAGTAGATGAACTGTAGAGGAGGGAAAAGGGCAGGGTTTGACACTGAAGCCCAATTTATACTTCTGCATAACATCTACGGCGTAGCCTATGGCCCGGAGCCTACACCGCACCTCTCCAAAAATATAACTACGCGGCAGTGCCAACGCAGACCGTAAGCACTGTGATTGGTCCGCTTGGTAGCACATGATTCCGGCTCTCGTCGGCCAGAATGCGGAAGCCATGGCAGAAATGTCATTTACTTTGTCTGTAATTACTTATTAATAAATATTAGAAAAATTATGATAACCATCTTATTATCTTAGTTTAATGTAATTTCAATGCATTATAGACATTTTCTTTACAACAAGCATAACAAAAAAATCGCTATTATGCCGCTATGAGTACACCGTTCCAACGGAGCGCCCCATGGAAGCGTCAAGCACAGCCTTCCCATAAGGAGCGCGATTCACATTTACGAGATGTACAATCCTGTTTATTTAGAAATAAATGATTACCTGTGGCGTTTGACAGCGGATGATGATAGACATATTTAATGTAAAGTTATCTATAAGAACTGTGATTGGTCCACTTGGTAGCGTCACATTCCGACTCGTAAATGCAGAAGCCATGGCAGAAATGTCATTTACTTTTTCTGTAATTACTTATTAATAAAGATTAGAAAAATTATGATCACCATCTTATTATCTTAGTTTAATGTCATTTCAATGCATTATAGACATTTTCTTTACAACAAGAAGACAACAAAAAAATCACTTATGCCACTATGAGTACACAACTATAAATTGGGAGAGCCATTGCGTAGGCTACGGCGTAGCCGCGCGTAAATTCGACACAGAAGTATAAATTGGGCTTACGGCTTGTTAGTGCACTTTATGTTCAGACAAGTGAAATTCCTCCAGTTGTCCGACAAACAAGTAAAAACATCATCACCTGGTGACTGGAAGCAAGAAAAGTGAGCTGAGTTTTTTGCAGTTTTTTGCCTTGAATTATAGGATTTTGATTGGATCACAGAACATCTAATTGCCCGTGGTTAACTAACTACAGAGGCTAATTCTGAGACGGTAAGACCTTTGAAAATAACCAAGGACTCTCATAAAACCGTGATACAAATTTGAACCAAGAAAAGCTAAAGAGCGAAGTGCTAGTTTAACATTAGCTTGTTCAAAAAAGGCATAGCTGAGAACTGATGTCATAATGGAGGCCCAAGCCATTTTCAACCAAGAAGCATTTTTCAAATGTGAGGATGAGCTTATAATAGGCAAGGCAAGTTTATTAGTACAGCACATTTCATACAACAGGGGCAATTCAAAGTGCTTTACATGCATTATTTAAAAATACAGCAAGAAGAGCAAAATAAAATAAAAATTACAATGAATAAAAGCAAATATAAGTAAATAGATAACATATTTAAAAAGACAATAGTTCATGGAAAAAAATACATTGATAGAAGTGTTTGTGTTTAATCATAACTGGTTTTTAGCTTAGATTTAAATATTTTAAGGGTTTGGGCCTGTTTGATTTCTTCAGGGAGTTTGTTCCAGGAGCATGCAGCAGCGTGACTGAAAGCTGCTGCACCGTGTTTTGTTTTTACTCTTGGAATTATTAGCTGATTTGTCTCAGCTGACCTTAGGGACCTTGTGGGAATATAGGGTGGGAGGAGATCTGATATGTATTTTGGTCCAAGACCATTTTGTGATTTGTATGTAATTAGGAGGATTTTGAATTAAATTCTCTGAGAGACTGGTAGCCAGTGCAGGGATCTCAGGATTGGTGTAATGTGTTCAAATGTCTTTGTTTTTGTTAGGACCCTAGCAGCGGCGTTTTGGATTAGCTGCAATTTACGAACAGCTCCTTTAGATAGGCCTGTTAGTAGACCATTACAATAATCAAGTCTACTCGAAACAAATGCATGGATGAGTTTTTCAAGGTCTTGCTTGAACATGAAACCTCTCATTCTTGTTATGTTTTTCAGGTGATAGTAGGCTGATTTAGTTATCGAGTTTATGTGGCTGTTGAAGTTTAGATCGGAGTCCAGAATTACACCAAGATTTCTGACCTGTTTTTTAGTGTGAAGAGAGAGAGAATCAAGTTTTGCACTGACTTTCGATCTTTTGTCAGGTGCACCGAATACAATTATCTCTGTTTTGTCCAGGGGTGCACATACCTTTTTGGGGCCAGTGCTCAGAGGAGCACCTAGGGATGCTGCTTGGTGCTCCCCGAGCTCGTGAGTCACGACCCGTCCCACAGGATGGATAAAAAAGGGATACATGGATAACAACAAAACAACATTTATTCATAAATAAAGATGAACGAACAAATTATTGTGTGCAAAACAAAAGAAACAAATGCAAAATCAAATGACTGCTCTTTAAGCATGAAAGTCTGTCAGACTCCTTTAAACACAATGAAAATCAACTGACATCTCTTTAAGCACTAACTGAATGTCTGTTCTTTAAAAAACAATGAAATCAACTGACATCTCTTTAAGCACTGCTCTGTTCTGTAAACACTGAAATCAACTTTTCAACAAAAAGTTACAGCCTAAGCATTTATTTATGCTACAAGCTTAATCATCATCATCACTGCTCTCTTGGCTGCTGTTATCACTGTCCTCAATTTCAACCATGGTAGAGGATATTGTAGGCTATCACTTTAAATAGCTCATTATTTTGATTGTGCAACAACGTTTTTTTTTCTTCTTTTTCTAATAGAATTCCCAACCATATTCCCTGGGTCAGGGGTCGAGGTGCGATAATGAAGCTGTAAAACAAACGTCTGAATGTTTGAAAGCTTCAGAGAAAAGAAACGTGTCCCTTGGTGTTGTTTTTCCTTTTAGCGACGAGTCGTTCGGGACTGAATTTTCACGTGGCGGCGTGATAACCGTGCGATACGCGATACGCGGAATGAAAGTACGAGTTACGATACTTTCCAAATGTTTTCATGAGGAGAGTCGCCGTGGTCGTCGTCGGTCGACTGTTGTGATGGATTACTAGTCGGGCCTTCGGCTGAGGGGACGGCAAATAGTTACTTAGTGGGGCTTGCAGTGATGCAGCAGTCAGCAGTTGGATTTTGAGGAAGTACATTTTTGGTGACGCATGCGCACTGGCGCACCAGTTATGTGCACCCCTGGTTTGGTCCTTGTTTAGTTGGAGGAAGTTTTGTGTCATCCAGGCGTTTATTTGCTCAATGCAATTACAGAGATTGTCAATGGGACTATAGTCGTTCGGTGAGAGGGCTATGTAGATTTGAGTGTCATCCGCATAGTTGTGGTAGGCAATTTTGTTCTTTTTTATGATGTGTCCCAATGGAAGCATGTAGAGATTGAATAGAAGGGGGCCAAGGATTGACCCTTGGGGAACCCCACATGTCATTTTAATTTGGTCAGATACAAAGTTGCCAATAGAGACATAGCTTCTGTCCTGTAGGTAGGATCTAAACCAGTTTAGGGCAGTGCCCGAAAGTCCTACCCAGGTTTTTAGTCTATCTATTAGAATGTCATGGTCTACAGTGTCAAAGGCAGCACTAAGATCTAGTAGTACCAAAACTGAGATTTTTCCGGAGTCTGTGTTTACGCGAATGTCATTAACACTAGAACAGCGACGTTTTTTTACCTACTTTTAGCGCGAAGAGGTGTCGAATCACACGATCACTCTTGACAATGGGGGAGTGTGTACTGATGCACAAAAATCGCTGGATGGCGATGTCACACAAGAAGAGAAAATGACAATGACAAAAATGACCTCTAAAAATGCATAAAGTTCCAGAGAAGCGGGGACAGAGCAGAGAGTCAGCTGAAAAGGAACACATATATATATATATATATATATATATATATATATATATACAGTATATAATATAATAACGTATGCATGCCATTGTAGATGTAACGTAAGTGGAGAGGAGATTGATCGAGACTGCGGGAGTTTTCATTACTAAGGAATGAAAGTTGATTATCATTATTAAAAAATAACTGTAATATATATTGCAATGTTGTCCCTTTCACAAATGGTAAAGGGTAAATGGACTGCACTTATATAGCGCCTTTTTTGCTGCTCCAAAGCGCTTTACAACGGCCTCTCATTCACCCATTCACACACACACATTCACACACCAATGGCGGCACACATACTGTAGTTCCATGTAATTTCCTTGGAATCCCAAGCTGTGTTGACCAGGTATCTGTAATGTTCACATTTATATATAACAGTAATAAATATAGCAATAAATGACAGCGCTGTAAATAGTGTTATTCTTGCACAATTGCACCCACAACGAGCTATTGCCGTCCGGAGTTGATCAGCTCCAGATTGAACCAAGGTTCTTCGCTACAGAAACATTTTCACACAATGACAAACATGTGATGCGTTTTATATAATATTCTTTGAACAGAACGGGACAGGCGCCAGAAACTGCCATAATATACCATACATATATTTGCCATATATCGTACCTCCGTTTTATATTGAGAAATATGATGATAAATACATTATAGGGCGGAGGTATGATATGTGGTGTGTGGCTAGATATTTTCATGTAGCACTGTGACTGTGCCTATCTGTGGATTATTATTTATAAATAGTGGTCTCCTGAGAGGAGCGAGTCTTGATTTGTTTTTATGCAACAAGAAGGAGAAAATGGTTACAGAAACACACCGTTGGGACGTGGTGGAGCGGGGGAAACCCAATGTCTTTGTCTTTGTTGATCGGAAACGATCGAGAGCCATCATCAACCCTCCCCCCATCAACCATTAGGCCTACATCAAGTGATTGTAACTCACTTTTTAGAAACGAGTTGTCCCATACAGTGATTTTGTTAGAAGCCTACTTGTTAGAAACAGAGCCTAGTATGTTTATAACCAAGTGCTTTAGTTGGCGAGCAGACAATTGGCTACTACAATGTACAATGTTGCCAAAATCAACTAGGCCTATCTAATGTTCGAAAACGAATCTACAAATATTAATCTGCGTATATCTATGGCAGGGTTTCCGTTAACCGGTAATTACCGGTCTTTGTCCGATAAAATCTGTTGAAGTCCGACATTTTTAAACCTCTTCGGTCATATTGGCCGGTGAAAATAATTCCCTTTAAGCACAATTTGAATACAATTTGCTAAAATTAATTTGTCACATATTCTGATTCCTTCTACATTAAAAAAGACGAATATATAGGCTATATGTTTTCTTTTATTATTAATGTGTAGACTAGCCTACGCGATGACAAACAGCGGCAGGGTTGCCAGATGGGATTGACAATCTAGTCCGCTAAATAACCGCTAAACCCAGTAGCCCATTCGGCGGTAACCCCCCCCCCCATCTGGCAACCCTGTCTCTCAACGGCGCGAGTAGTTTAGTCCGTTAATTTAGTTTGATCTAGTCTAAATAAAACCACTGCAGTGACCGGAGTCAAGGTTATTGTTCTGCGTGTTTTGGATGTGCTAGAGCACAGTGAATGACCACCGAGGGCCGTGAGATGCGGCTAGTAAAGGACGCTAGCGGTCATCTCAACCCCGTTCACTGTTTGAGCCTGCCGTGCCCGTTCCAGCCCTGAGTCGGGAGATTCAGAGTATAACATCCCCACCATTCATTAGGATTGATTAGATTAGGTTGACAATACCACACTACATTTGATTTTAGGGATATCAATGTTATATATTTGTGTATGTTTTATCTGTATGTATTACATGTTATAATTGTTCCACATTTGAGACCTGTCTTCCCCCCACTCAGTTATTCAGTCGGTGTCCATCATTTTAGTTCAATTTAGTCTATCTATAGTGTTAGAGTTTAATTTGTGCCACTAAGGTGAAATAGTCCACGGGTGTGTGTGTATCCCCCCGATACATCCTCCCCATTCTCATACTCCCGAGTCCGAGTAAGTATGATTTGACAGGCAGCTAGACTTAATGCCTTCCCAATCAGCGAAACGTGGTCGTGGTTATAGAAATTACGTTGTTTTATTGATAAAAAGGGTAAAACTGGAAAGAGAATATAGAAAACTTACATTACTGTCGTGAAACTATTTAACACACTTCAGTTAACGTAATGTGGAGTCCGTTCATTGATCGATGCAGTCTGTTCAGTGTGGCGCGCGTTCAGCGCTGGACATAATGGCATAGCGCGCATGCGAATCATGAAAGCCTATATATTATTATATTTATTATATAGCTCGCATTTAATCGTATCGGATGAGAAATAGACATTAAATGGCATATATAGGCTACACAACAGTAATCACCGCGACAAACAGCTATATTATATTTTAATATGATGACCGGAATATCTCACGTTTGTCCGGTAAATTGAAATCTTCCCGGACACGATGACCGGCGCCAATTTTTTCTAACGGAAACCCTGATCGATGGTACAACCGTCTTGCCTGTTGTGTATTATTATCATTGCCGACACAGGTCTATGAACATCTGATAATAAGGTGAAGGGCAGTATTATTCATCTTTACTTTATTGGGTGAATAAACTCAATATGAATGATTGTACAGTTGTCTATAGGCAAGAATGGGCTTTAGTTGGCGAGCGGACATGCCACATATCATCCCCGTACCTCCATCCCACATGTATTCATCATCATATTTTTCAATATATCTTGTATTGTCTGAACGAACATTTATTTCGCCATATTACGTGACTTAGGCACCTTAGGTTTTTGTGAACGGGAATGCAAAATAAAAAAAACAACGCATTACATTGGCCGTCCTATTGAGATGATAACAGTTTACAGATTGAACTCATTATCACTATTAGGCTACCGAGTCTCGATCTCAAATGGCATTCAATTGTCAGGATTCATCTTTGATAAACAATGGCTGTTCAGCTCTCCCTCTAGTTAGCTGAATGGGTGAATCTTCTGCTTACTCCGGCAGTGCGGGTGAAATGATGAGACTTGACACAATTCGATTTGGTTTTCCTTCTTCCTCTATTAAACAGATTGTAAAACTGACAAAACACATTGATCTATTAGTACATGTAAATAATTAACAGTGAACGAACTAACAGAAAAGATTTAACAAACTACACAATCATTCAGAGCTCAACTTACCAACTCCCATCTCTCTGTACAACTGACCTTCCGTTTCCCCTGTCACCCAGATCACACTCATTAAGCCCGCCCCCATTTCTATCTAAGCCAATCACTCTCCTCATGCATACTTTTAACCAATCACAAATCAAACAAATAAAATAACCCCCAAATGAACTACCCTCCCATGGATTAGCCAAACAATGGCCTACTAATTACATCCCATTGAGTATGTTTGCATATGAACACACTTATTCCTGTGTAGCCTATTGCATTATTTTCATACATAATATGAACAATGCGCAGCTTTCCGAAAGCCCACGGCGCATGAGAGTAATGAGAGTAAAGTTAACGTTTTATATTATATTCTTTGAACAACAGAACGGGACAGGCGCGAGAAACTGCCATAATATATCATACATATATCTGCCATCCCACACCTTACCTCCATCCCACATGTAGCCTATTTATCATAATATGTTTCAATATGCCTCCATAGCAGTCTACACGATTTAGCTAGGCTATATCTATAATTATATTATGAGAACATCAGTATTTTATTATGAGTGGGACTGCTCAGAATAAAAATAATAATACATTATATACTGTAGGCCTATTATAAATATCCGTTCGTTATATAATATTCGTTGATGATTACATAATCAAATGTAGCCCGCAGCGCAGAGCGCATAATGTCTTATTGAGTCAACACGAGTTGACTCGCTGGAACGAGACAGACTGATACACACCACACCTCTGCCATATCATACATTGGTCCCACATGTATTTATTTACCATCCCGCAGTTCTAGTAGATCGCCGACATCATGTTATTTGATGTACACATTTCACGGCAAGAGAATTCCGATTTGTGGCAAACACCCAACAATTGTTCGTTCACTAAACATTATAACATGAACACAGTGAGGATTCAAACAAAGAAAATAATTAATACACTCTGCAATTGGCTACTACAATGTTGCCAAAATCAACTAGGCCTATCTAATGTTCGAAAACGAATCTACAAATATTAATCTGCGTATATCTATGGTACAACCGTCTTGCCTGTTGTGTATTATTATCATTGCCGACACAGGTCTATGAACATCTGATAATAAGGTGAAGGGCAGTATTATTCATCTTTACTTTATTGGGTGAATAAACTCAATATGAATGATTGTACAGTTGTCTATAGGCAAGAATGGGCTGAAACAAAAGTAGTTACAGACTCGCTCAAACTGTAGCGAGATTAGGAGACTACTAATTGTAAATAGTAATCCACAATTATGGTTATTACTGGTGGCCTGAGGTGGTCCAGTGGTCTAGCACCGTGTTCTACAGTGATATACAAAAAATACATTATATACAATATTATAAATATCAGTTTGTTATATAATATTCGTTGATGAGTACATGCATAATCAAACGTAGGCTACTGCAATTACTTTGCTGCGGTAGCTATGCATGCACCACACAACTTGATAGGTACATACTGTGCAGTGTATAATTCATAACTGTGCATAGGCTACACATATCATAATATCTTATCACTATTGCATGGAACTTGGATAGTACAAACTGTACAGTTTATACAGTTGGATAGTACAAACTGTACAGTTGATCATTTCCATAACTGTCTGTACATATACATATCTTATGTATCCCTATTGCTATATATATATATAGCCTATATATAAACACATTATGTAACATACTTATGAGTCTTATCCACTATATCTAATTCAGCACTAAAGCATGAAGTTTGAGCACAGTGTGTGCCCCCTTGCTACCTCTGCTGATATAAAAGAATTGCAGCCGAATTCCAAGGCAAATACACAGACACACACAGAAATACAGCAAAATCGCTTTATACTAACTCGATTTTGAAAATGTAAAGATGCTGGGTGGTAGAACGCACACATCTAGGAAAAGTCATGGAAGGAGGGTCCTGACATTTGATCGAGTGCAAAGGTAGAATTGTTTTGGTACTCACTGGTGCCCGATGACACCTCACAGCTTTCCTAGTGTTAAGGACCTTAATAAGGGCCGTTTCAGTGCTATGTAGGGGGCGAAAGCCTGATTGAAAGTCATCAAAGAGATCATTTGGGGTCAAAAAGCTTGTTGGCAGGACATCAAGGGCACAGGTGGATGGTTTAAGACGTGACATGATTTTATCTAGGGTCTTGTAATCAATGGTGTTAAATTGTGACATGGTTGTTATGTCCGCCCTATTTTGGGTTGTTAATGGGGACATGTTTTTCATGCTTGACACAGAAGAACTAGTGCCTTGTCTAATGGTTTCTATTTTATTGTTAAAAAAGGATGCAAGCTCATTGCATTTACTAGTTGAGTGAAATTCCTGAGCAATGGGTGTTGGGGGATTTGTTAGTCTGTCAACAGTTCTGAAAAGGATGCGGGCATTATTGATGTTATTGTTTATGATCTTAGAGAAAAATGATTGCCTGGCGCTTCTTATTTCTAAGTTATAGTTTTGAAGATTCTCTTTATAGATATCATAGTGGACTTGAAGGTTTGTTTTTCTCCATCTGCGCTCTGCTTTACGACATTCTCTTTTTTGGGTCTTTACGGATGGGGCAGTTCTCCAGGGAGCTTTTTGCTTACCAGAGATGCATTTGGATCTAATGGGTGCAATATCATCAATGGTTTTTGTGATTTTTAAGTTGAAATCGTGTAGAAGGTCATTTACTGAGGTTGGAATAGAAGTTTGGGGGGGGGCTAGGGAAAAGGCCTGTGTGAACAGTGCACTGGTCTTTTCATTGATATATCGTTTGGAAATAGTTTTAGACATAGTTTTAATAACAGGAAAGATAGGTACGTCAAAGAATATGCAACAGTGGTCAGACAGGGCAATGTCAGTTACAACAACATTTGAAATATCTAGGCCTTTGGTGATGATAAGGTCCAGAGTGTGACCTCGATTATGAGTTGGGAGGTTCACATGTTGTTGAAGTTCAAAAACATCTAACAGAACAGAGAGTTCTTTGGCTTTGTTGTCCTCTGAGTTATCTACATGAATATTGAAATCAACAGCACTGATCAGACCATTAAATTCAGTAGTAATGATGGAGAGAAGCTCTGTAAGTTCATTAAAGAAGATAGTAGAGTATTGGGGTGGTCTGTATAAAATTATAAAAAGAATTTGAGTGGAACATTTAAAAACAACTGAAAGATATTCAAATTATAAAAATTCCCCCGAAGGATTTCTGTTTGCAGCTAAAATTGGGGGGTGCTGACTCAATAAGAATTGGTGTCTTGTTATCTTTATCTAACCAGGTCTCAGTGATAAATAAGAAATCTAGTTCATAGGAGCTAATCAAGTCGTTGATTAAGAGAGACTTATTAGCTAAGGATCTGGAATTGAAAAGTGCTAGCTTGAGTGGTTTTGTGTTTGGTCTCTGTGTGGGCTGTGTGTGGCAGGGTACAGAAATTAAATTCGAGGGGTGTATAAAGCATTCAGACTTGCAATTAACTGTTCTGTTACTGATATGAACAGGGATAGCAAGAGCAAGAGTCCCAGCTTTATATCAGGAATGTCAATGGTATCAACTCTATGGAAGCAGGGACTGTTCCATAGACTGTTCCATGTATCTCAGGTGGATACTATATCCACCTGAGATACAGGGTATTAAAGCCAAAAAGATCTACCGTATTTTCCGGACTATAAGTCACACTTTTTTTTCATAGTTTTACATTACCGTCTACAGCCGCGAGAGGGCGCTCTGGGCTTGTGACAATTATATGCTGCTCCTGTACCACTGAAGAATTAACGGGAGCTTGGTGAACTTGTTTACTGGTAACTTGCTTGTTGGACTCGCTGGTTTGTTATGTTAATTTAGCCTATTCAGCCTCCCAGGTATGTTCTTTATGCTATTGTGTAGCTGAATAACTGTTAATGTGTTACGTTAACATACCGGACACCTATTCATTTGCTTTTCCAGATTAAATGTCTGTTCTTGGTCTTGGATTTTGTGAAATACATTTCTAAATAAATGCGACTTATACTCCAGTGCGACTTATATGTGTTTTTTTCTTCATGACGCATTTTTTACTGGTGCGACTTTTACTCCGGAGCGACTTATAGTCTGGAAAATACGGTACAAAGAAAAGATTTTAAGACAGCACCCAGAGAATATTTTCTCTGACTACTATAGTGAACCAGAGGAGAGAAGGGTGAGGTGTAACCTTATATTTTACACCCTCTACCCTACCGCCTGGCACACTGACTTTTGTGCTGCTTTCAAATTCATAAGACTGAGGGGTGTCAGCCGTGGAAGACAAATCATCATTGACTTGCATGATGAGAGGAAATTCTCCATCAACATCTACCACAATGGCACAGTGTTGATACAAGGCCCAGAGAGCTGCCTGACAGAGTTCCACTCCAGTTTTCCAACATTTAAACAACAAGCTGAGAGCTTCAAGTCAGAACCAGAGATAGAGACCCACCATGAGCCTAAACCTCCCTCCACCCTGTGTCCTGAATGTCTCTCCCCTGACTTCAACATTCTGGAGGTTGATGCCCTGAGAGACGACCTCACTCAGCTAGAGAGGAACTTTCTGTCTTTTACAACAGAAACAAGAGCCAGTCTCAGCCAGCCCAGCAGCCTGATCACAGACCAACTAAAATAACTCTGTCTTGCTGTGAGACAGGTTGAGACAAACCGTTCTATGTGCTTGGCCATGAGAGAGGTTGAAGAGTCAGCCTGCGCACAGAACTGAAGAGACAGAGAGAGGAGCTGTTCAGGAGAGAGGAGCACAGAACCATCCTGGAGAGGCAGAGAGAGGAGCTGTTCAGGAGAGAGGAGCACAGAACCATCCTGGAGAGGCAGCTGGAGGAGATGAGGTCAAGCCTGCTCCACAGAAACCCCAGCACAGACTCTCACACCAAACACACTGCCATCACACACAAACACAACTCTCCTAAACACAACACATCATCACACATGACACATCACACAGTCTCCCCAGGTAAGTTCACCCTACCATCCCAAGTGAAGCAGCGGCTGACTGGTACCCATGAGGCTTCCTGTCCAAAGCCAGCATCTGTGCCTGTGACACAGTGGAAGCAGGTCAGTGGCAGACGGGCAGGAAAACACGACTACCTACCCCCACCTCACCACAAGAGCTCAGCCTTTCCAACCGCTTCACAGCCCTAAGTAGGGTTGGGTACCGAAAATCGGTACCGGTATATACCGGTTACTTTACATTCGGTATCTACCATACCGAATTGCAAAGGAGATTTCGGTACCTAATTTCGGTACTTTTCTATCTCGCCCCCTGGTGTCCGGTGTCATGCAACAGTCAACTGGTGACTCGTGACGTGACATCGCCTGTTAAATTTCCACTCAGTGCGTGTCGTGGTAGTGAGCTGAGCAGTTGTGTTACGAGTTAAGAAGAGTGAGTGAAAGTTATAAAGTACACTTACATGCTGTAAGTGTCTATATATTAGCCTACTATCAAAATAGTAGGCTACAAATACATAAGCCTTAGCACATATGCATACAACCGAATGCAAACGTATTGTGCTTTACAAAAGTGAAACACTAGGATAGCGTAAAGGGGGTCTGGGGGGTTCCCCCAATTTTTTTTTTTAACAGAGTAGATGCAATTTCGTGTATTCTGGTGCCTTTTAACAAGTGGGTTGATACTTTTATCTGGCTATACTAGCCTGAGAAAAAATATGGATACGTTTGTAATTTCATCCAGAGGAAGTGAGCAAACCAAGAGATCGTCAGCCAAAAAATAGACAAATCTACAGACTGTAGACTACAGTACCAAATGAAAACTAGCCTTCCTCTCAGACCCACAGGAACGCCGGCGCTCCCAAATATCATACCTTCTTTAGAAGTTCATAATTCGGAAACGGTTTGAGCTAAAGACAAGCCGCTTTTTGCATTTAAAAGTAGGCAAATAGCGCTCACCGGGAAGCTCCCGTTCATTGATGTGCGTCGCCAATGTCCGTCTATAAATCTAGCCACAAAGTTGTAGACAATGTGGATAGTTTCTTGCTTTGCCTGCCGCAGTACTTCGTCAATCCCTGTGGATATAGGTCTACTCTTGAAAAAAAACTGTCACATCCAGTCTCATGTTGGGTCCAGTCAAAATACTAGTCATGTGCCAACATATCCGAATCCTATTGGCCCTCGTACAACATTACAGCGTAAGCAGGGAGTTGTAGTTCAAGGAGAGACACCGCGGCAACGTAAAAAATAAATAATCGTTGTTAATTTCCATTTGTGGTCAAAGCCACAGGGAGCCACTGAAGATGGGCAAAAGAGCCGCATGCGGCTCCGGAGCTGCGGGTTGCCGACCCCTGGTGTAGTAGATTAGATACTCCCGTTTCTATAAGATGTATTGAAATTACCCTTAATAGAATATGAGGTGGTATATACGGTACCCCTTTAGCAAGTGTATCCTCACAGTCCTGGTGGGTCATTCTCTCAGTATTGAGTAATTTATTAGTTGCAACAAGGGTATGGGAGTACTCTGCTGAGTGTTGCCTAGCAACAAGGGTATGGGAGTACTCTGCTGAGTGTTGCCTAGCAACAAGGGTATGGGAGTACTCTGCTGAGTGTTGAGGTATTTTGGTGAAGTTCAGGGGGAAGTATGTAGCCAAGTCAATATTGTCTATTATATAAGTCTACATATACTATTATTTATTATGCTATTTTATTTGGTATACTGGTTTACTGGTATGGATCCAGGTTGGGCGGGAGGCGTGTGACTATGTTTGCTAGGCTGTGTAGAGGAACTATATATATTGTTTTGATTGGGATTATGGAGCGAGACTGGTTGGGTTGTATGCTAGCTAGCTATCGTGTGAATGTGAGTGGGGAGGCGCGCGCTGGTTTTGAGAATGTGCATTGTACCAGTTGTAACGGCGATTTGGATGTATGTTGGTGTTCATTATTGTGTTTGTTTTGCAGTGTGTGGATGGTGGAGAGGACTTATGTGACACTGTTTCTTTATTTGTTTCTTAATTTGTTTATGTCAAAGGTATGCTTGTTGATGTATGTTATTCTTTATTGTTGTTGTGTGATTACTATAGTGATGTGACATTTGTTTCAGAACGTATTTTGCTCTGAGCTGTGTGTGGATGGTGGAGAGGACTTATGTGACACCGTTTCTCATTTGTTTATGTCAAAGGAAATAACTCCATTGCTCAGCTGACTGGTGTTTCTTCATGAAAAAGACCA
The DNA here is from genome assembly GCF_963989245.1 of Nansenia antarctica. Taxonomy (NCBI): domain Eukaryota; kingdom Metazoa; phylum Chordata; class Actinopteri; order Argentiniformes; family Microstomatidae; genus Nansenia; species Nansenia antarctica. Next base: position 1,343,085 of record NC_137676.1, read on the forward strand.
TAACACAACGCAGAATAATAAACAGCAGAAAGTAACCTGCTACACCATGATACCCATATGTGCAGGGACCATCATGACCACTACCACCACTCCCTGCTTCACCACCCTTGAATTTACATCCATTATACTGTGCATTACGTCTTGGCGCTTTTTTGCTGTCCCACGCCTCAAGCTGTACAGACAAGCTGCTGCGTCGCTGCAGATCAGCACTCTGCTGGGTTTAGCTTGTACCACCCACTCTAACGCCATCAGAATGGTGTACAGCTCAACTGAATAGACACTTAAGCAGTTTGTGGTCCTTTTACATAACTCGACTCTGCGACTAGGGACTACCACTGCAGAGCCAGTGTTAGCTGTTATTGGATCTTTTGATCCATCCGTAAATATCTGCATATATTCTGTATACTTCTTTTCCGTATACATATAAAATTCATGAACCAAATCTACATTTTCTTATCCCGCTCCTTGGTCTCACGGGAATAGCTGACGTCTATCCTATGGCAAGCGGTGAGGTACAATATTATGGTTTATAGTATATCAGATGCATCAGATCCTTTTAAAAAGTGCTGCCGTACACAATAACAATAAGTCTAACAGGTTTTCTAAATGTTTCAATAATCTTTAAACACAACCTCAATTACTAGGTGAAATAAAGGCTTAAAGATTAAACGGTCGATGAAGCAACATGGAAAACATGAAGTGTATAGAAATGTATTACGGATATAAGATGGAGTGTTTTCTGTGTTTTTCTTGCTTTGTTTGAATTTAGCACTATCGTAATCACTTTTGTCACACTTGTTTTCTGAATTGCACTATGGCATGTAACACCTCACTTGCACTAACAAACACATACAGTGATGCTTGAAAGTATGTGAACCCCTTGTGCAATTATTCATTTTTGTTTGTGTTGGAATATTACAATAATATAATAATAATAATAATTCATTAAATGTATATAGCGCTTTTCCGAGGCTCAAAGACGCTGCCAATATAGGAGAAACGGAAAACACAGAAACAACAAGCAACAGATAACATGGGCACATGGAACACAGAGTTAGCGAACGGGGAGGGGGGGGTTGGTAGGGACAGGGGAGATGGTTAGGGGTAGGGGAGGCTGTATGCATGTCAGGGGGGTGGCCGGGATGGGGGAGATGGCTAGGGGTAGGGGAGGCTGTAGGCATGGGAGAACAGGTAGGTTTTGAGGTGGGATTTAAAAGTGAGGATCTTTAAGCAGGTAAAAAGGCACGTCTGTTCTAGTGTTAAATCAAGTAGGTAAGTAGAATCTGGTGGGTAAATAATTGGGTACCAAATGAACCAGTTGAAGGAGAGATCTTTAGGAAAGAGTTTGGGTGGGACTCTGATAAATAGAGATAAGAAACCTGGTCAGTTGTGTGTTACCCATACAGGCAAAACACACCATGCCGAGAGGAAAGGAGATCTCAGAGGACATCAGGAAGAGGTTAGAACGAGCACATCAGTCTGCAGAAAGCTATATAAGATATGAACTCCATATCTGTGAGGCAAATCCACTGTGAGGCAAATCATTTACAAATGGGGAGCATTTAACATGACAGCAACTCGGCCTAGAAGTGGACACCCTTCCAAAATATCCCCAAGAGCCACAAACCCCCCCCCAAAGTCTGGTAAAAAACAACCCAAACATAATATTTTACTGCATCTCAGGTAACTGTGCATGCTTAAACAATGAGAAGAACACGAATCAAAATGGCATTCGTGGGAGAGTTGCGATTGTAACCCGGCCAACTGGGGGCCTAAAATGACAAGGTGTGACAACGCCACCTTAGGACTTTCACCTAAAGAATCTAGTAATATGAACCAGGTAAGCCTGACGGGCTGATTATCATGAACAGGGATTCCCTTCTTGCAGGTACAGGACACAGAATAGTCAGAGACCAGGTTTTAGAAAAGTATACAAAAGATCACTTTATTACAAACATATCTTTCAAAAAAGAGAATAACACCCACAGTATAAATGGCGCTAGCAAGGTAGCATGAGACCCAACCCCTGGGAGCGACAGCCACTTAGTATCTAGGGGAACTGGAGATAAAGGGGTATTACAACCCAGTATAGGGCACACAATAATAGCCTACTGTACTAGTAGCAATAGACAATAGCACACATTAGAAGATTCACTGGCAATGCCACACACAGCACTCTATATGAAACCACTAAATAAGTACATGCAAGAGAAAGTCACACACAATCACTCGCTCCAGTGCTCCTTTAACTTAAAATGGGCGTGTCTACCCTACAGGGGTGGGCTAGCGGTACTACCACGTTAGCTGGACCAGACTATGGGGCGGAGCATGAATAAAATACAAACATTTCAAAATAATTAAAAACAATTCAAAAGGTTCAAGGGTAGCTAAAACTGTTGTCATACAAAATCCTGACCAAGCAAAGCAACAGTGACAATGGCTATAGAAAGAAGAAATCCAGAAAATCTGACTTTTAGGTCATAAATAGTTTGACGACCGATTTGACCACTTTATATTCTGCGCCTGGTAGCTCCAAACAGCAGCTGCCATCACATTATTTTTGGTTTTACTTGTTTGTCGGACAACTAGAGGAATTTCCCTTGTCTGAACATAAAATGCACTAACAAGCCGTAAGCCCAATTTATACTTCTGTGTCGAATTTACGCGCGGCTACGCCGTAGCCTACGCAAGGGCTCTCCCAATTTATAGTTCTGCGTTGGTCGGTCTGCGTCGTGTTGGTCGGTGTACTCATAGTTGCATAATAGCGATTTTTTTTGTTGTCTTCTTGTTGTAAAGAAAATGTCTATAATGCATTGAACTAAGATAATAAGATGGTGAACATACATTTTTCTAATCTTTATTAATTACAGAAAAAGTAAATGACATTTCTGCCATGGCTTCCGCATTTACGAGAGTCGGAATGTGATGCTACCAAGCGGACCAATCACAGTTCTTATAGATAACTTTACATTAAATATGTCTATCATCATCCGCTGTCAAACGCCACAGGTAATCATTTATTTCTAAATAAACAGGATTGTACATCTCGTAAATGTGAATCGCGCTCCTTATGGGAAGGCTGTGCTTGACGCTTCCATGGGGCATACATGGTGTACTCATAGCAGCATAATAGCGATTTTTTTTGTTATGCTTGTTGTAAAGAAAATGTCTATAATGCATTGAAATTACATTAAACTAAGATAATAAGATGGTTATCATAATTTTTCAAATATTTATTAATAAGTAATTACAGAAAAAGTAAATGACATTTCTGCCATGGCTTCCGCATTCTGGCCGACGAGAGCCGGAATCATGTGCTACCAAGCGGACCAATCACAGTGCTTACGGTCTGCGAAGGCACTGCCGCGTAGTTATATTTTTGGAGAGGTGCGGTGGAGGCTCCGGGCCGTAGGCTACGCCGTAGATGTTATGCAGAAGTATAAATTGGGCTTCAGTGTCAAACCCTGCCCTTTTCCCACCTCTACAGTTCATCTACTGTAATCATTAAAACACATTTAGAGATTATGTTGTCTTGCGATGCCTGATTGATAGACAGTTCACTTACTTAGACAAATGTATTAATTTGTAAATGTAAGTCGCTTTAGATAAAATAAAATAAAACATGTAAATATAAGTAAATCTCCCTAACTATAGTTACAGGATCAGTATTTGCAAATATGCAACCACTTGGATAGCCCATTCAGATTGTGTCCATGCCGAAGCTAATATTCACAGTATTATAAGCTACAGTAATTTGATGACAAAACGGTAATGCATTATGGGTATACAATTGAATACAAAACCACACAAAGAAAAAAATTCATTTGTTATCTTTTTACAAGTTATTGTATTTTTTTCATTACAGATGATCATTTTAATAACAAACAAGCAACGTTTCAATGACTATTCATTCAGGGTAGACAACACATTGATTTTTGACAATGACTTCAACAAGCAGGTCTGCTCTGTGGTCAAAAATAGCTCCTAACTCCTCGCTAAGACAAGGGCCTATCTTCCGGAGAAGGACCAAGAGAAGGTGATCCATGCCTTCATAACAACCCGGCTGGATTCCTGCAACTCCCTGTATGTTGGCATCGACCAGCCTCTGCTCCGCCAACTGCAGCTGGTGCAAAAGCGTGCACCAAGAAGCGTGACCACATCACACCCATCCTGACCTCCACTGGCTCCCCGTCAGCTTCCGCATTGATTTTAAATCACTAAGAATTTATTTGAAAAGCACAATTCATTGTGAGCGAAAAGAAAAATACATAAGCTTCAGCTTGACTTCCATTAATCACCCAAATCCAAGTTTCCATTAAACAGAAGCTGTGGAACCTGAACAGCAATTGGACTTAATGCAGAGCAAAAGCAAAGCACATGGGTAGGACATCCACTGTTGGAAAAGCAAGCTTGTGACTGTTCAAAGTGATTTATCCAATACACAAAGTAAGAGATGAGAACAAACCATGTGGGGAGCCCTGCAAAAAAAAATACAATGCATATCATACTATATGCACAGCAAAAGCTTTGTATGGACAAAGAGCCTATACATTAATCAAACAAATAGAAAAACTACGTTAAGCATATTTACAAATAACCTTTCACTCTTGACTGAAATCTGGTACGGTTTCTCTCCTGTGTGTGTTCTCTGGCGTGTCTTTAGGTTTCCTGCCTGCTTGAAACTCTTCCTGTGTGTGTTTTCTGATGGCCCTTTAGGGAATCTGGTCGATTGAAACTCTTCCCACACTGGGAGCAGTGGTATGGTTTCTCTCCTGTATGTATTCTCAGATGATTCTTCAGCTTTCCTGCTTCACTAAAACTCTTCCCACACTCTGAGCAGTGGTATGGTTTCTCTACTGTATGTATTCTCTGGTGTATCTTTAAGAGTTCTGCTCGACTAAAACTCTTCCCACACTGGGAGCACTGGTATGATTTCTCTCCTGTGTGTATTCTCTGTGCTTCTTAAGGTCTCCTGCTCGACTGAAACTCTTCCCACACTGGGAGCACTGGTAGGGTTTCTTTCCGGTGTGCATTCTCTGATGGCTTTTCAAATTTCCTGCTCGACTGAAACTCTTCCCACACTGGGAACACTGGTAGGGTTTCTCTCCTGTGTGTATTCTCTGATGCCTCTTCAGGTTTCCTGCTTGACGAAAACTCTTCCCACACTGGGAGCACTGGTATGGTTTCTCTCCTGTGTGTATTCTCTGATGCCTCTTCAGGTTTCCTGCTTGACGAAAACTCTTCCCACACTGGGAGCACTGGTATGGTTTCTCTCCTGTGTGTATTCTCTGGTGCTTCTTCAGGGCTCCTGCATGAGTAAAACTCTCCCCACACTGGGAGCACTGGTATGGTTTCTATCCTGTGTGTATTCTCTGATGCCTCTTCAGGTTTCCTGCTTGACGAAAACTCTTCCCACACTGGGAGCACTGGTATGGTTTCTCTCCTGTGTGTATTCTCTGGTGCTTCTTCAGGTCTCCTGCTTGACTAAAACTCTTCCCACACTGGGAGCACTGGTATGGTTTCTCTCCTGTGTGTATTCTCTGATGATCCTTTAGGTGTCCTGCTTGACTAAAACTCTTCCAACACTGGGAGCACTGGTATGGTTTCTCTCCTGTGTGTATTCTCTGATGGTTCTTCAGGTCTCCTGCTTGACTAAAACTCTTCCCACACTGGGAGCACTGGTATAGTTTCTCTCCAGTGTGTATTTTCTGATGAATCTTCAGGTGTCCTGCTTGACGAAAACTCTTCCCACACTGGGAGCACTGGTATGGTTTCTCTCCTGTGTGTATTCTCTGGTGCTTCTTCAGGATTCCTGCTTCACTAAAACTCTTCCCACACTGGGAGCACTGGTATGGTTTCTCTCCTGTGTGTATTCTCTGATGATCCTTTAGGTGTCCTGCTTTACTAAAACTCTTCCCACACTGGGAGCACTGGTATGGTTTCTCTCCTGTGTGTATTCTCTGATGCTTCTTCAGGTCTCCTGCTTTACTAAAACTATTTCCACACAGTGGGCAACGGTAGGTCTTCTCTCCTGTGTAAGTCTGTGTGTGTGTTTTACGGTGATTCTTCTGCCTTGAGCTCCTGTGTTGTTTATGGTTTCCTGATGTGGTGGAGCTGGGCTCGCTGTCTGAACCTGGGTTGGAGCTCTGCTGGTCTGTAAGAATAGGAACATAGGCAAGTTTAACTTTAATATTAGTTCTGGCAAGGCAAGTGAATTTGTATAGCACATTTGATACAACAGGGGCAATTCAAAGTGCTTTACATATAGCATTAAAAAATACAGCAAGAGGAGGATAGTAAGAAAACAAAAATATAGAAATGAAATAGATAAACATTTAACAAGATAATAAACAATGAATAAAAAGATATAGATTAAAGTGTTCTCTATCTAAGTATGTCTCTCAGAGAGATAAACCTCTGCACCTTGTCCAAGTATCGTGCCCTGATACAGGATTAAGGTAGCAGATTATCACGGGTAGTGGCTGCATGATGATGCAGAAGAAGTTGATTATCATTATTAAAAAACAATAGTCATGAATATGCAAATATTCTGGGTGGGTGGACTGTTGTTGACGTTGCCCGTCCTGCCTGCCTATACTATCTACATACCTATACTATCTACATACCTATACTAACTGCCTGCCTATACTATCATGTATGATGGCCGCCTCATAATTGTCTATGCAGGAAAACCCCTGTATACTATCTACATGCCTATACTATCTACATACCTATACTATCTACATGCCTATACTATCTACATGCCTATACTATCTACATACCTATACTATCTACATGCCTATACTATCTACATGCCTATACTATCTACATACCTATACTATCTACATGCCTATACTATCTACATGCCTATACTATCTACATGCCTATACTATCTACATGCCTAAGCTTTCTACATTTACATTTTACATTTTTGGCATTTAGCAGACGCCTTATTCCAAAGCGACTTACAATCAATACATTTGAATACTAAGCATGTGAATCAGCAGTCCACCATTCGTTGCAGGAAGAGTACTCTAGCTCGGGCCCGGGGCCACTGATAGAAGGAAAAACCTTCTCCCTATTATCGCCTTCTACTAAACCTTTTTATTTATTTATTTTTTATTTTATTACTGGAGAAACTGAGAAACAGTACAAGGGGGGCAATAGAAGTTCTTAGGGACACAGTAGAGGGGAAAGCGGGTGTCTTTAGGAGACGTAGTGGTGAGGGTCAGAAGATGTCTCAGGAGGAGCAGTTAAGATGTAACCTGAAGAGATGGGTCTTCAGTCTACGACGGAAGATGGGTAGTGACTACATACCTATACTATCTACATGCCTATACTATCTACATGCCTATACTATCTACATGCCTATACTATCTACATGCCTATACTATCTACATGCCTATACTATCTACATGCCTATACTATCTACATGCCTATACTATCTACATACCTATACTATCTACATACCTATACTATCTACATGCCTATACTATCTACATGCCTAAACTTTCTACATACCTATACTATCTACATACCTATACTATCTACATGCCTATACTATCTACATACCTATACTATCTACATACCTATACTATCTACATACCTTTACTATCTACATACCTATACTATCTAGCGGAACAGGCTTACTTCCCGAACCTTGTTGACCCGACAACCTGTCATGTTGGAGCGGAGAGGTACCAGGGAAATGTTCGCATAGTTTGAAACCCATGTCAGACACACACACACACACACACTCACACTCACTCACTATCAAATACATTATCAAGCTACGAAAATACACTTGATTACATGATATACTGTATTATAAATGGAATTTTATTTGTTCAATGTTGCATGGAAATTCGTTGACGATTACAGACATAATCAAATGTAGGTTGTTGCAATTACTTTGGTGCGGTAGCTATAGCGTGCAACACTCAACTGGGAGAGCTACTGTACAGTCTCTCATTCATAATTGTCTGTACATAGACATACAATATCCTATCACTATTGCGTATGAAACTTGGGTAAACCCTGTTGTATACATAGCTTTATACAAGGTAGATTTTAAAAATGTAAGGATACTGGGTGGTAGAACGCATCTAGGAAAAGTCATGAAAGGAGGGTCCTGAAAAGGTGAGTTTAATTATTATTATTTTTTTTTATTTATTTAAATGACCCCATCTGTGACGGAGATGCCGTCACGACCTGTCGACTAAGTCGGACAGGCCATATATACACCAGTGGAGGCTGGTGACTTCCAGAATTGAGGAGGCCAAATTTTTTTCTGCTTGCTCGCTTCACTCGCGATGGAATGTTCCCTGTTCTTCTTATCTGTCTTTGTTAAAAATTATTAATTTGTGTTTGGCGGTACTGAAGGGATTGGGACACTCTCAGGATGGTGGATGAAGCAGCTTTTATTGCCTGCACAATGGGTCATCAAATAAACAAAACAATTGGAATGAATCTCTGGTCCGCCTGCAGCAGCTATTGTCCCTTCTGCTCAGGCTCACAACATTCACCACAACATACTACATACAATTATTAATTATTAATATTAAAAATAAAACTGTTCAATAAATCCTAAATGTTGTCTACCTATTCGATGTATAAATCGCGCCAGAATCTCGCCGACTTCCGAGGTCATTTTAAGCAAAAGTATTTGGCCAAATGAGCTATTATTTTCAGGGATAATAGCCATGGGTGTTCTAGCGTGTCCTGCACTGAAGTGACTGGCGAATTCTCAAAATGGCTTCATGTGATTGCTGATTGGACGAACAAAATGTCAATCTTTCAGCCCTGGACTCAATGCATGATGAGGCCAGGCCTCCTGTGCCCACCCATTTTCAGTGATTTGACCAATCACATATTGCCATGAAAAAAATTGCATTACATTGACTTCTATGAGAAACCACTTTCCGACAGGAGGCCTGGACTTTCCGACAGGAGGCCTGGCCTCCTTCAATAGAAACGGATAGGGATTCTGGCCTGTAGGTGCTTTACAATTGCAATATTGGGTTTTAGCCATGGAAAAATTCTGATTTATGAACAAAACGGAAATAATATTAATATAATATAATATGTTAAATAAATAAATACATAAAATAAATATAATTATTGTTTTTTTAAATCTCTCTCTCTTCTCTCAAATTATTGGGGAGGCCAGGCCTCCTCCACCTCTATGGAGGAGCCTCCACTGATATACACATACACACTCCCCGTTCCCTACTATTCTGTAGGTTATCATGTTCGTCTACACCTTCCATTTACAAGCCCTCCACAGTTATATACACACATAAACAATCACGCAAATACACCATGGTGTAAGGCACTCTGTTTATTGTACGTTTGACGGTTTGTGGGTATTGTTGTCGTTAATGTGTTTTGACATGTATGTGGATGTGTGTACTGTACTGTAAAATACTTTGTGTTGGTAATATAGTAGAATATTGTATTTACAGACAAGTGAAGTTAGTTTGGCACTAACTAATTATGGTATGTGAACTTGGTATGTTCCAAGGGGGCGGGGCTTAGAGTTTAAGAGTAAACCCTAGGGAGTCGGAGTTTGGGAGAGCCAGGATGCTGTGTTATATGTATGCTTTGTCTTTGTCAGCACAGGCCAAATAAATACACCTTGCATGAAAAATGCTGCGACTTTGCCATCATTTGAGAAAGGAACCAGTGGTGGTACCACTCTTGTGACATTTGGTGGCAGTGGTGGGATGGCAAGTCGCAAACCAGTGCGTCCGGGCCTGGGCCGGAAGAAGACCAGGACGGGGCTGCGTTCAGATCGGTTGGCCCCAGCAGGGAAAAAGGAGAAGGCATGGCAGACACCGACCACCTCTGAGGAAGAGGACAGCCAGGGAGATGACAAGCCCGGGCCTAGCTCCAGGCGGACTGGGTCAGCCCCAGTTGAATCGGCAGCGGACCCTGGCTTGGTGTCCCTGTTTCAGAATTTTTTGTCTATACAGCAGAGGAGAGATGAGGACCTACGGGAGGAGCTCCGCGGCCTCCAGGCATCACTCCTCCCATCACCGTCCAGAGGGGCTGGGGCAGCAGTCCCTTCGGGTACATCCGAATCAGCCAGCAGTAGTCCCAGATGGGCACTCCCGACTCCAGCCCCAAGAAGGCCGGGTGTTTCGTCGTTCAGCGGGGGGCAGCGTGCCAGCAGCCCAAGCGGCCTGGCTGACCTCGTCAGCGGGGGTGACGTGCCGGTGTTTCAGCGGAAAGAGCCTAAGATGCCATTGTACCAGCAGGGGGAGGACATTGAGAATTACCTCCTGCGGTTCGAAAGAATGGCAAGGACATGGCAGTGGCCGGAGGGTGAGTGGGCGTGTCGGCTGATCCCGTTGTTGACGGGCAAAGCCCTAGAGGCCTACACCGCCATGGACGAGGACATGTCCAATGTCTATGTGGATCTGAAGGAGGCACTGTTGCTGAAATTTGACATTTCATCCGAGACCCACCGCCAACGTTTCCGGGCGGCAACGACACCACCAGGGAAATCACCGACAGAGACGTATCACCGCCTGAGAGGACTCTACCGACGCTGGATTCGGCCTGAGAAGCAGACGAAGGACCAGATCGGGGAGACAATCATCTTGGAGCAGCTTCTGCGGGTTCTACCACTGGACACGCAAACCTGGGTTCGAGAGCACGAGCCACAGGATGGACTCGCCGCTGCGAGATTGGCCCTGCAGTACCTCAATGCTCGAAGAGGAGCACCGCCACGACCTGTGCTCGCTCCAAAGACTGCCAGAGACCCAAGGGATGGGGAAGGTAACTTTGGGGGGGTGAGCTTTGGGAAGGGGGAGGTGAGGGAGCAGTCAGCCAGTAGGGGTGGGGTTGGCCTGGTGCTGCAAAGAATACCTCTGTGTCATTGGCTGCTATAGGCATAAAAGGAGAGAAACTCATGGTGTGGCCCCCATCTTCCCCTGACCTCAACCCTATTGAGAACCTTTGGAGCATCCTCAAGCAAAATATATATGAGGGTGGGAGGCAGTTCACATCAAAACAGCAGCTCTGGGAGGCTTTTCTGGCATCCTGCAAAGAAATTCAAGCAGAAACTGTCCAAAAACTCACAAGTTCAATGGATGCAAGAATTGTGAAGGTGATATCAAAGAAGGGGTCCTATGTTAACATGTAACTTGACCTGTTAAGATGTTTTTGTTTGAAATAGCTTTTGATTTCAGTAAATATGACCTCCTAATATGACCTAACTATAAATTCATAAAATTACCATTTTTAGTTCTTTACAACCTATAAAATGTTTTGAAACTCAGTTGTGCATAATAATTTGGAACAGTGCATTTTGAGTTTTTTTATAAAATAAATAAATACTGTTATCATTGGGAGGTTTGTTCAATAAAATTTGAATTATACTCTAACGGTTGATGACTTGAAAATTATACTGATTGTCATTTGCATCGACTATTTAGGAAAATCTGAGAAATATATAATTTGCATAATAATTTGGAACGAGGTGTAAGGCTCTCAGGCATTCTGTACTTCCAAAGTCGAGAGCTAAAGCAAATAATATTAATTAATTAATTTGACAGAATACATGCTACTGAAAACAGCTAGTTGACTGTCCGCTGTGAAAAAGCTTGTCCGTAACGTCCGTAACACTTTGCGGAGCTCCTGTAAACAGCTGGTGGGGAACAGCGCTGGACCGGAAGCTAACCAGCCGTATTAGTAGAAGTAAAGTGATTGTGCATGTACCGTATTTTCCGCACTATAAGGCGCACCGGATTATAAGGCGCACCTTCAATGAATGGCCTATTTTAGAACTGTTTTCATATACAGGGCGCACCGGATTATAAGGCGCACCGGATTATAATACGCATAGAATAGATACTGCAGTCAAACGTTTGACTGGGGTTGCGTTACGCCCAAGCTCCACCTACTGCGTTGCGTCACCTCTCCATCGGTGTTGTGTCAACTTCCCGTTGTCCAAGCTCCACCTGAGCGTTGTCACCGTCAACGTTCTACCTGCTCCACTGTAAAAAATATATATTTTTCCACCTCAAGTATCAGCCGTTCGTCATCCATTTTTGCAACAAGCGTCAAGGACCTGCGGTGATTCACAGCTGACTCGCGTGAATAGCAATTCGCAATAGCTGCAACCACGAGATATAGAGTAGTTAGCTACAAGCATTTTCAATCTGCTATTATCTCTATTAGTGGATTAACCGCTGTGGTGATTTAACAGCTGATAAAAATACATCAAGTAGACTACAAACAGAGCAAAACAACACCAGAAAACAACCAATAGGCTATACAATTATAACCAACAACCAATATGTGACAGCTCCTGGTGAAATGTGCAACGTACTTTTTCAGTTTTTACACATGCTTAAACTACAGATTGTAAGCTTTCAAATGATGTGTCATACATTCAAATCAGAGAAAGATTGAACACGACAGGCGTATTTGAATGTTGGTTCACCTCAAACACTGAATGGGAGAAAAGTGACTCTGACCAAACCACAACAAACGCTGCTAGCGGCTAACAGCTAACAAAACACATCGCTACGAAGGTCTAAACTGTATTTTAATAACATGACAACATACTGGGAGAACATCGACATGCTAAAAACACATAACTACACATAACTAGATGAACACACAGTTCTTGCTTTTGAACACGAGCTAAAACGAAACTTTGTTTACAAGTCAACCCTCCCTTACCGGTAGCCTCCGGCAAACGAGAATAATGAATCCAATACACAAATGCTAAGTGTTTAGTGATCGTTAAACTGTTGTTTATTATATCGAGTGGGTACTTTAAAACTTCAAGTTGAAAGCACCAAGAATCTCACTTTGTTCCCTCGGAAACTCTGTTTAGTCTTCTTTACTTGGGGTCTTACACAAGTGGTGTGGGACTGTGAGTAAGCACAGTATACCGGTGTTTACTGATTACCGTAATGCTGCAAGCGGTGCGGCTTTGTAGTTTACCAGTCGTACTGAAACATTTTGACAGAGCGCCTTGAGCGCCGTGTACAACCAGTATGGATCAACAAATTAACCAATTGATCCATATATAAGGCGCTCCGGGTTATAAGGCGCACTGTCGTTTTTTTTGAAAATTAAAGGCTTTTAAGTGCGCCTTATAGTGCGGAAAATACGGTAGTCTGATTATCATTATTCATGATCGCAGAGAATTACGCTACATTTTCAATTATTAGTTCTATTCTGTCATGAGCATCAGAGAATGACTGACAGGCCGGTAGAATATGAGAATGGGATCATTTGAATAATATATTCTAATATATTATTAGCCTATAAGCGTGTGTGTTTCATGCAATACCATTATTGCATGAAATGGTCAACATTTTAATGTTGTCAGCTACGAAGCGGATGTGTTTACTAGAACATGGAAATGCAAACGCTAATCACATTATTGCATTACAATTGTCATATTGACTCAAGTAATGCAGGAAAGAGTGGAAAATGCTATTGTGGGATTGCATAGTAATTTTCAGTTCAGAATGAACTTTTTTCAGATTGAACTTGAATACCAGCTACATGAAAATGAAAATGAAAATCATATGATTGCATTTGATTTTGAATATTGACCGAAAGAATGCGTGCAAAAGTGGAACATGCAATTGCAATCTCAAATTGCATTAACATTTGAATTTAGTCCACTATATGTTTCCATACACTGGTAGCAATGATTTTACAACAGGGCAATTACACTCACCAATAACAAAGACTTACCATCCATCTCACTGTCTTTCATCTCCACTCTTCCTCTGTCCTCTTCTTTTACCATCACTCCCTCCTCTCTCATTTGGTCTCCTCCATCCTCTTCTTTTACCATGACACCATACTCCTCTACATCTTCTTCCTCCAGCTTCACTGCCACCATCTCTGGACCCCACTGTGGGCTTTTCAGGGATGGAGAACCACAGTCAGATCGGGGGGACACGGTGCATTCTGGTTCATACATGGTTACCATGGTTACATGAGCTGAAGAGGACCTGCGGCTAGAAACACTGGAGGCACAAACAACGCAGGGTCGATTAGAAATGACAGACAAACAGTTCACTGAACTCCCATCTAGACTGACAGGACACGTCCTGCAAATGCAATAATCTATGGATTACTGATTGCATTTGTTGTAATTAAAGGGTCTGGAAAGTAGACATTAAATGGTTCCAATTGTATTTTGTGTCCAGGAAAAATGCTAACACAAAATAAACTATGGAAATAAGCTTCTTGTTAGGCTCAACTTCCTGGTCAGACAGTTCCGAGGGCTGTATGGTTGTGGACTTTGCACGCTTGACTGGCAGCTCCCTTTCAAGCTAGCTTGCTGCGATATCATACATGACATTCATCTATTAGATGTGCTTATAGTTCTGCCCTTTAATTACCAACTGTTTAGCTACTGTTGATATGTGTTACTGAGCTATTACAAATCGACTTATTAGTCATGCAACTGGCAGTATTATTCACCATATCAATTCAATGACCACCATTTGCATACTTGACACCTGGCACCCTATGGTGAATTATTGAACACAATACTTGTGGACAGGATTCACAGCATGTGTGTGACTTACTGATCAGTTGGAGCACAATGGTGTTGCTCTCGTCTTCTAATTTGTTGCTGTATTGTCACAATATCCGCCATGTTTACTTTCTTACCACACTGGACGTAGCACTGGCGCATGTCGTCATGACCACAACCATGTTTCGTTTGCCCAGAGATTTGCCCTGCCGCTGTCCTTCTCTCCTGTTCCTGTAATCCAATCACTGAGCTGCTCTTGTGACCACCTGACTCACATCCAGGATGTGATTGGTCCGCCCTAGCGCGGCCTGTGGTTGGCCTTTGTTGAGAGGAATTCCTACCATAGCACTCTTCGATCTTGACCTCTTGACCTCTAGTCTTGACCTCTGAACTGGCGTTACTGTCACTATCCATGTCATTACTGTCACTATCCATGTCATTCGGTGCTTCAGAGAGTCGATGCCTCTCTTTAAGAGCATGTGCATCTTGCCCTGAGGCATTTGTGCTGAGCATCTCATCTTTGGCCTTTTGGTTTTTGATGTAGTCCCGTAAGAACCTATCCCACAGTGTGTCGTACTCTTCTTTAATGTTGGGAGAGTGATGGTTCCTACTGTGGGTGGGAGGTGGTGGTAGTGGTGGTGGCTGGAGCCTAATAAGATTGTCCTTCCGGTGGTTCTGTCCTTCTGTCTCTGCATCAGGGGACCCAAGGTGTGTCCTCTGGCTCTCTGACACTGAATAAGCAGAAGCATCCATCTCACTGCCCAGATGGAGAGTTAACAGTGCAGGGAATCCTACAAATAAAGATGATCAAAATATTAAAACAAGAGTGAAGAAATGTATCAAAAGGTCTATCAGCCATCAAAAGGTTTGTGGACATTTTTAAAAAGACATTTAGGCCGAGGCCTCTCTTTATCAGATGCTCTAAATGTTAAATGTCTCATCCACACTCATTTTAGTTTTTATTTTGATTCATATTTATTTATTAGCCTATTAGTATTAGGCTATTGTTTGATCGGTATGGGCAGTAGCCTATATCGGTCGATATTGCTCATAGATTATAGGTGATCCATATCGGTCGCAAAAAAACTGTGTGGGGGCATCCCTAGTCTGTCTGTTGTTTGGTTAAATCTGACCATGACACGTATCACAGCCTGAACACCAGAGGATAATCGTGATGGCAGTGAATTGTAATAAATCCGCTACAAAATATTAGTATGAAAAAAACGGAAAAGTTTGTGCCATTTATCTATCTTACATGGAATAGTACTGCTCTGCTGTTGTCCACTAGTTGTTACGAAAACCACCATTGTGAATTTCTAGGAACAACTAACTAGATTTGACTCATTGTATTTGATTGTAATTAATAATGATCTATTATACAACAGTTAGATCCGACCAAGTAATTTGATTGGACAAGAGGCATTCCATGAGTGCCAATACACAGTATAACAGCATTGGGACTTTTAACTATCTGAATCATTCCGCCGTACAGGTGTTCTATTAAATGACCGTTAATTAGACGACATTAACGGTCGTTATCTATCAGATTATCTATGTGTGTTGGTTTCAAACAAAGATGGATATATTTCCAAATATAACATTTGAGTTAAATAATGAATGGTCATCAGAAGAGGGCCAATGTGTTTAGGTCTGAAAGCTCGCAGATGGAGCAATGTACTCAGTGGTGTAGTCTACGTGATACGCAGGACTACGCCGTATACCCACTAGGAAAGGCCAAGGATTTCCGTATACCCACTTAAAAATGTGTGAGGATACGCAACAGCGTTTTGTGACAGAACTTTCACTTTCATTCATAAAATTCACCCCGTCTGTGTTACGAAGCACTTGACTTTTGGACCATTGGGACTGACTATAGCGTCATATAGGCTACCATCAACGGGGGGAGATGCGACATGAAATATGTCAAAATGCAGCACTATCATGCACAGATCAGCCTTATAACATGTAATTTATATATATATATATATTAGGGATGCACGATATTTATCGGCCCGATATTGGGAAATTAATGTTATTAAATATTTATTGGTTTTATAACATTTTTGCCGATATAGAGCCGATAATATGAAGCCGGAAATATTTCCGGTTCCGGTTGTCGCGCTCATGATGCTGCGCCTGCGTCAGGGTTTCCGTTAGAAAAAATGTGTGCCGGTCAACGTGTCCGGGAAGATTTCAATTTACCGGACAAACGTGAGATATTCCGGTCATCATATTAAAATATAATATAGCTGTTTGTCGCGGTGATTACTGTTGTGTAGCCTAGCCTATATATGCCGTTTAATGTCTATTTCTCATCCGATACGATTAGATGCGAGCTATATAATAAATATAATAATATAGGCTTTCATGATTCGCATGCGCGCTATGCCATATGTCCAGCGCTGAACGCACGCCACACTGGGAACTGAACAGACTGCATCGATCAATGAACGGACTCCACATTACGTTAACTGAAGTCTGTTAAATTGTTTGGGATTAATGTGAGTTTTCTATTTTCTCTTTTCAGTTTTACCCTTTTTTATCAATAAAACAACGTCATTTCTATAACCAGGTCTCGCTGGTTGGGACGGCATTTAGTTTAGCTGCCTGTCAAATCATACTTAATCGGACTCGGGAGTATGACAATGAGGAGAACATAACTGTTTATTGAGAAACGATTGATAGGCAGGCTGGGATACGTATATAAAGAAATACCACAATGTCTAGATTTATAATATTTTATTGAAAAGTGCAAGAGGTTACATGTAGGCTTCTGGCGTGACACATAGGCTAGCCTAATTTCCGTTCATATGCCTTTTATCAGATAAAATAAAATAGAATAAAACTCTTTGAAAATAAATAGGCTTTAAATGAACTTGCAATGCGCATAGGCTAATTTCCGTTCGATGTTAATAGGCCTATAGTAGCCTATGCCTTTTCTCAGATAGGGGATAGCCTTAAATAAAATAGCCTGCTATTCAGGCTTTCAGTAGCTCAGTCAGTCCCACATACTGATGACATGCGATGCCATTTTTTGCCATGTGAAATGCAACTTGTAGCTGAGAGTGCAGCTTATTGTTAGCCGTTTCATTAGCCTGCTCACAGTGGCCTTTCATAGCGGTTTGCTGTTGCCTCAAACTGACCGCCGATATGTGGTCACTGCACCGACTGTGATCAGTGAGAGCTGACATTCTCATATTCGTTGCTCCTCTCATGAATCCGTTATTCCTCCCCGATTTTTTGCACGGTGAGCAGAACATTTTTCCTTCCCCATCTAAACGCAGCCAGGGGAAATTTTCTTTCCATTCAACTCGGAACCCTCAAGACTTTTTGGCTGGAGGAGCCACTACTTAAACTTTGTCTTGCCATGTTTACCTCTCTCTCGCTATGGTGCACTTTGAGCTGCAACGTTTGCAGGTTAAAAGCTCTAGCCTATACAAATAAAAGTTATTATTATTATTATGGTGGCCCGCTACGCAGGGTTGCCAGATGGGCCGGGTTATCGCCGAATGAGCTACTGGGTTTAGCGGTAATAGACTGGTTAGGCTGTAAATTGTCAATCTCATCTGGCAACCCTGCCGCTAGGCAGGCTATTGCTGCTGTTTCGCGGAGTCATCATCATGCCGGCGTCAAATCATATAATAATAAAATAAATATATAGCCTATATATTCGTCTTTTTTAATATAAAAGGAATCAGAATGTGACAATTAAACTTTAGCGAATTGTATTCAAATTGTGCTTAGAGGGAATTATTTTCACCGGACATTATGACCGAAGAGGTTTAAATTTGTCGGACTTCAACACATTTTACCGGACAAAGACCGGTAATTACCGGTTAACGGAAACCCAGGCCTGCGTACAGCCACGCAGTGTAGAGACGAGAGCGAAACGGTGTGGACATTTTTCAGAGTTTCTGAGGCAGATAGTGCGTTTGCAATTTGCAATACATGTTCGGCAAAAGTTCGGAGAGGAGGGCAAAGGTCTACGAGTTACAACACAACGAATCTCATAAGTCACCTGAAGATTCACCATTGCAAGCACGCTGTATGGAAGGAATATGATTTTGGCATTGAATACAGCGATGAGGGAACGAAAACAGTTAACAGAAACGCGTGTCACAGAAATGCTTCACGCGTGTCCTATATGCACATAATATGCGCACAATGCATATATGGGCTACACCACTCGCATACGTGAAACCGCTATAAATAGCTCTCTTAATATGTATACTTTGAGGAATTCGGTTGTTAAGTCTGACGTCAAACGTGACGTTTAGCAATTTCCGGGTCCAAACCAGAAATTCCCTGCACCATAATACCAGTGTACTACAGCGGTAGAATGACAGTTCAATCGTTTTTTAGACTCTGATCTATTCATACAACAAGGGACGCAGCACTTTCCCGGTTTTCCCATATTTGTCAGTGTCTTTGAGCCTCGGAAAAGCGCTATATAAATATAATGAATTATTATTATTACTGAGTCATTTCGAAGAGAGCGCCTCAGCCAACGTTGGACCCGGAAACACGTTACGACTTAACAACCGAATTGTTATTGTTGTCTGGAGGTAATCGGCTATCGGTTTACATGGCTTGTAAATATACTTTCGTTTTAGGACGTGTTCAAAAGCAAGGACTGTGATCATCTAATTATGTGTAGTTATGTGTTTTTAGCATGTTGATGTTCTATCAGCATGTTGTGATGTTATTAAAATACAGTTTAAACTTTCGTAGTGCTGTGCTTTGTTAGCCGCTAGCTGTTAGCAGCATCTGTTTCCGGTTTCCTGGATGACAGCCTTTCTTACCTTCAGGTGTGCATGAACTACAGGTTATCAACTGTGAAATTATATCTGTTCTCATATCGGTTATCATATCGGTTATCGGCCACGAGAAGCGGGTAAACATGGGTTATCGGTAGGAAAAAATGCATATCGTGCATCCCTAATAAAGATAGTCTCGTTCCCCAAGCCAGAAATCTTGCGTGATCAAACGTGATCTAACGTAGTACCCTGACTAACCTGTACGAGGCAGCCATGTGCGACAGGGCAAATAAAGTGCTGAAGAACGAAAAGAAGAAGTCAGCTCGCTTCTTGATTGGCTACTAGGGATGGACGGTTTTTTGGTTATACCGAAAACCGGGGTTTCTAAAAATAGAAACGTTTTTTTTATCAAAACCGTCTGAAACCGGATTTTTTTATTTTATTTTTATATATATATATTATTTTTTTTACATTTTATCAAAATATCATAGATTGCTATATAATACATGCCTAGAGTGTGTACAAGAGTGTGTGGTTGAAGATGCTATAAAAGTGATTTTGTAAACACTAACTTTGTTATAACTTGTCAAATAGATGACATGTCTAAAAAGACGGGTCACGTGACAGCTTCTCTTCAGAGCAGAGAGTGAGGAGAAAAAAAACAATGGCTAGCGTGAACGAGTTGGTGTTCAAGAAAAACACGACTTCTGTTGTATGGACTCATTTTGGTTTCGTACCAAATGACACAGGTGAGCCAGCAAACGTGGACGAGGCAGTGTGTCAACACTGCATGAATAAGGTGGTAGCCAAAGATGGCAATACTTCGAATTTACGTCGCCATCTAAAAACAAATCACCCGCTTATTGCTGCAAGGATGGTCTCGTGTTCACAGGCCGACGCTGCTCAAGCAGGCCCATCCACGCGACCTACCACTTCACTGGTACAGCCAAAAATAATGGGTGCGTTCGCAGGGAAAGGCAAATATAAAAAGGACAGTATGCGATGGAAAACCTGCACTGTTGCTGTGACCAGGTATTTGGCTAAAGAAATGGTCTCTTTTCAGACGTTGGATAAGACATCGTTTAAGTCCATGATACAAACTCTGGACCCCCAGTACGAGCTGCCTGGACGGAAATATTTTTCTAAAACGGCCATTCCGGAGCTTTATAATAAAGTTAAGCAGGAGGTTCACGTGCTGCTGTCGGGGGCAGACAGTTATTCATTGACGACAGATATGTGGTCGTCAGTCAACATGACACCATATATGTCGTTGACGTATCATACAATTACACCCGAGTGGAAACTGGAGTCGAAATGCCTTCAGACCACGTACTTTCCTGAGAGCCACACAGCGGTCAATCTTGCTGACGCGCTCGGAGACGCACTTCGGGAATGGCAACTGGACGAGAACAAACTCTCGGCAATAACCACGGACAATGCTGCCAACATTGCTGCCGCAATCAGGTCCCTGCATTGGCCGTGGCTTAACTGTTTCGGCCACAACCTTAACCTGGCTGTGACAAACGCAGTGCAGGACCAAAGACGGACGACAGACCGTGCCCTTGGACTCTGCCGGGAAATCAACGGGGCATTTTCACACAGCTGGCACCGTAAGAAAGAGCTGCACAAAAAACAGCTGGAATTAGGACTCCCAGAGCATAGTCTCATAACGGTAAGCCAGCATACACCAATTTATTACAGGCCTAATGTGGTGCAGAATGACTAATAAATAATCTTACAGGTTAATACAGTGCATGATGTTTGTTGTTCATTATTGCCTACTTTTTAAATCATTGTAATTAATTAAGTAATGAATTAATTTTAAAATGTTTTTTTAATCGACAGGATTGCGCTACTCGCTGGGGTTCTAAACTCGCAATGGTTGAGCGCATCCTGGAGCAAGCACAGGCGATCAGGCACGTCCTGTCTGATGACAGAAGGTGCCACCTCTAACTTTCATGGCAGGACACTGATGTCCTGCAGGCTGTGCAGGCTGCTCTCAAGCCAGTCAGTAATTTTACTGACATTTTGTCTGGAGAGAACGATGTCACCAGTTCCTCTCTCCTACCCATGCTCCAGCTCTGCAGGGATGATGTGTTGGCTGTGTCAGATGAGGATGTCCAGTTGACAAAGTCCATAAAGGCTGGAATTCTTATTAAGCTTCAGGCCAGGTATGAAGGTGATGTGGTGCGCGAGCTGATGCGCAAATGCACCTTCCTTGACGCTCGGTACCGTGGAGGATACGAGAGGGATGACACTGCTCTGGGTGAGACAAAGTCCGCGTTAGAGACCGAGATGGTGAGACTGGAGAGGCAAGGAGGTGCAGCAGCCGGTTCAGTGGCCATCAGAGTGGAGGACGAAGAAGGAGAGAGAGATGCGCAGCCTGTACCCCCGAAAAAGAAGAAGACTTTGGGCAGTCTGCTGCAAAAGAAAGTTCGGGCTGCGGCAGGTCCCCACGTCACCACAGAGGAGCGAGCAGAAGCAGAGATGACTGCCTATTGTCGCGAGCCTGTGGTTGACGGGGACGAAGACCCTCTTCTGTGGTGGCAATCAAATGGAGCCCGCCGTTTTCCACTGATGTCGCGGGTGGCCCGAAAATATTTGTGCGTGTGTGCCACAAGTTCACCTTCAGAGCGCGGGTGTTCAGCGCAGCAGGCAAAATTGTAAGTCCGTTCCGAGCGCAGCTGAATCCTGAAAAGGTGAACATGCTCGTGTTTCTTGCGAAGAACCTCGATTAACGGACTATTTAATAGCCTTTAATAGCTTTTATGCTCATTTTTTGTTACTGTCGGTTTTTGTTATTTAGTTATTAGCCATAGGTTGTGAATTAGAATTAGAATGAATGTGATATCTTTGCACAATTGTTTTACCTGCTTGGACTCAATTTGCACTCGTTTGTATTTATATTTATAGATGTTGTTATTTACGTTTGCTATTCTATTCTATATTATTATTATTATTATTTAATAAGCCGTTGTGAATTAGAATTAATGTGATCCGTGATGTCTTTGCACAATTGTTTTACCTGCTTGCACTCAATTTGCACTCGTTTGTATTTATATTTATAGATGTTTTTGTTTACGTTTTCTATTCTATTGTATATTCTATGTTGTTCAAAGAATAAAACTGGAACATGTCACATGTTTGTCGTGTGTGAAAATAACAATGATACAGTCTGAATCTGCCGCGCAATGAGTGAGAGATTTGGTCAGTTGTGAAGAATAACTGAGGATTAATATCTAATTGGGATTATATTTAAGGGTAACGAATCACTCTATGGGAAAGATAGTTGCCTTCAGTTATTGGTAGATAGGCAGGGCTCTACGCTAACCTTTTTCACTAGGAGCACATGTGCTCCTAAATGAAAAATGTTAGGGGCACACAAAGAAATTTAGGAGCACAGTGAAACATTTTATAATAACACATTTTTATTAGTGATTTTGCAATTTTTGCACCAAAATCACACATTGGCCCATGCCTACAGCCAGTGTGCGAATTAAATCACGGTGTGCGGGGGAGCCCAGGGATTAAAGCAACAAAAAAAAAATCTCCTGACGGAAAAAAAAATTCTGGCCAAATCGGGGCCGGTGGTTTTCCGTGCGCAAAGCGCGCGTGCGATGTTCCGTTCTACGTTCTAATGCTTTGACTTTTCTTTCGAAAAATGTGAATACATTTCCGCGTTGTCGAAAATCAATGACACATCGCTAGTCAACTAACACGGCTTGTTTTATGAGCCTGCTAACAATGTAAAGTAGTGTTGTAGTTATTTAGGTAGCAGTCCAATCCATTACGTTGCAGTATTTTGGCTTGACTAGCAAGTTTGTGTTGTGATTCTCAACAACGTTGAAACGTAGTTTCACCATTTTCCATATTTTTGAATAATAAATGTGTGGACTGACGATGTAGCGCAGCCTAACTTATTCTAATAATTATTTAACATAGTTTTATTGTGATAATTATTCCCCCCTCCTCCCAGACTTACAAGGTCACATTATTATTGGATTGGTTGTTTGCGTGCCGGGTGAAGTTAGCTAAACATTTAACCTGCTAGCAAGAGAAACATCATGTCACTCTCCAAAGGTCTAAAGAGGAAAGTTGACGGTGGAAACAGGGCATTTAGGAATGGACAGTGAACTATGCGTTCATCCTACCTGGTTTCATCAATGCAAAGCCGTTGTGAGACTCACATTTTCCGTGCTCACAATGAATGTTCCCTTCCACCTATACATGCGAGTCGTCCTTTTCGTCAATGAATGTGATAAAGACGCACTGACTAGAGGAATCGATTGGTGCATAAAAACCTTGAGAACTGCCGGATTAAAGTGACGTCCATAATAATAATAAATAATAATAATACATTAGACTTATAGCGCTTTTCTAGACACTCAAAGACGTCCATATCACCAGATAGCCAACAAATAGTGACCGATGGGAGATGCCAGTTTTCTCATTAAGTGAGATTTAATAGCCTAATATTAGGCTATTAATAGCCTAATATTATTTAATATTATTATCCCTGGTAATGTAGCGTGTTTGCTCTGTCGTTTCAGGAGCATATAGGCTAAGCGGATTCAGCGTCAATGTTTTTCATAAAATTAAACTGCATTTGCTTTGTTACTGTTCACATGTGTGGTGCAGTCACATTCACATAGCCTATAAGTAAACATTAAGTTTGAATTATTTACTGAGCTGGCGTTACTTTTTTCAAACCACACACCGCATGTCGGCTATTTCAGCAGCACGCACCATGTCCACCTACTTATCACTATGAGGGGTTCAGCGTCAGTGCACCCCGCTCTGTTACCTTCGCATAGTTGTAGCCAATAAAGGCCTATATGTAGGCTATATAGGCTGTTATATATCATTTATATACCTAATACCAACATCAAAATAGATTGTATGCCTCTACAAATCATATTACACCAGGTAAAATCCGTCACAACTTGGAATAAATCCATCGCAATTTGGAATATTTTAGAGCTCCCCCAAAATTTCACAAACCATGTTTCCAGGGGAGCTCATGTCACCACTAGGGGAGCTGTAGCTCCCCGAGCTCCCCCTTATTTCGCACCCTGCCTACAGCCCTACTAGACGCAGAGGATATCAGTTGTCCATATGCTTTTGTATGTTGGCCGTCTGGCACGCTTAGAGGTCAGCCAGCGGTCCACGGGAGGAGTGGGATCGAAGTCCTCGACAGAAGGCCCCTCCAGGCTGATCCTCATCAGGTCTTCGGTGGTGGAGACTCCAAGGCTGCTTCTTGTTGAATTCTTAATGCGGTTCTGCGCAGAGAAGCCTCGCTCACACTGGGCGGCTGAAATGGGCATCGACTTGCCAGCCTGTTTCTGCCCTCTACAATATTTGCAGAACATGACGTTGTCTTTAAACTCTAGCCATGGGAAGATTTCCAGCCACTTCGGATTAAATCTATATGTTTTCCCTCCGCCGGCTGCAATGGACGCTGGGGTGTCATCTTCGCTAGTAACGTTAGGCCTACTAACGTTGTTCTCAGCCTCACTGTCGCTACTAGCCGTCTCATCCCCATCTCTCTCGTTAGTTGAACCAGCTTGCGAATTACTTGGGCCCTCACCGGATTCCTCTTTTTCTTTGTTTCTTTGACTCGCAAAATACAAATGAATGGGCTTCATTTTCTTCATTTTGAGTCAAACTTTCGATAGCGCAGCCGTGTTCTTCTCAGGGAAAGTTCACACCACACGTTATCACAGAGAGCTGTACTGTGGTTGGCGGAATCGGATTGTGGCTTGTGGAATGTGGGACTTGTAGTTTAAAATATATATATATTGTAGTGTAGTGACCGCTCGTTAGCGAGCAAAGTATTCAGAATTCACGGCGTGTGTTGACTCAATCACCCAGGCTGCTTAGCGGGTGATATGACGGGATATAAGTGGGACAGAGATGAATGAATGTTGTTGTTGTCAGTACGCATGCAGAGAGTGAGAAAGCTGAAATCTTTCACTCGTGAATTATTTTCCCGGTTCGCGCAGATTTAATTTTAGAATAAAAAAATAAAAATAAAATAATAATAATAATTCTGTACTCGCACAGTGTGCTCGTGAATTTATTTATCTAGTCGCACAGATTTATTTTTAGTCGCAATTGCGAGTGAAATGGTCGCACTGTAGAGCCCTGATAGGAAAGGTTTTTTACAATTACTCGCTTACATTTAATGAGATCATTTTCGCTGCTCTCTGTAAAGCGCATTGGGTCACTTTTGTGAGAAATGCGCTATAGAAATAAAATGTGATTTGATTTGATATCAATCAATCAATCAAACGTTATTTATGTTCTATAGCACAAATCATGCATTGAATGTAACTCCAAGTGCAGTATTTACTAAACCACAATATAATAAAACAAGAGCTATACAGATCAAGAGTGTTTGTGCACAGCGCCACTGTGTGTGAAGGCGCTACTGACAGTGATGACAGAACGCATGTCTCAGAAGATACGCGGTCACTTAGTGACGCAAAGGTAGTTCTGTATTTATCTCTATCTCTATTAGTACATTTATTTTGAAAGCTCTATTTTGACAGCTCTACCATGGGCACTTTTATTTTGATGGGGCATTCTTTGTTGATTGACTTACGACAGTTCAGGACGAGTCAGTCTCGCGGCATGTGGTTTTTATGAAAAGCTTTAAGTATGTTCACTGCATAATTCTAAGTCTAATATTTCAGTGATTATTGAGCAGTATTCAAATATTTTGTCTAAGAACCAAGATATTGAGAAAGCAGTTCATTCAATGAAGACGCTGTTCCAAGAGATGATCTTCCGTGCAGGCGTGCACCCTGGATCAGCGGAGCTGGTGTGTTAAGTGTTCATGTGTTTTCATGTATGGTGTAGCTTACAAAAGTCTGCCTTTCCACTTATATTTGTGAAACTAAGTAGCCTAAATGTGTTGCGACTGTGCTTACGGTGTTTTAATGGTGTTCGACGAGTGTATTGTAGCAGTAGGGCTCAATTATTTGAAATTGGCGCTCTTTATTTTTTTTTAAAAACCCCGGTTTTAGTCTTTGACGGTTTTTCGGTTTCAATAATTGGAAACCGTCCATCCCTATTGGCTACATTCCATCCACGTCACAATCGGACTCAGGAGCAGGGTTGCCAGATGGGATTGACACTCTCTAGGATAACCACAGTCTAAAACCGCTAATTCCACACACAAAAAACGAGCCCATCTGGCAACCCTGCTCGAGAGTTGTCAGGAGTGGGGAGTTGCCCACACACAAGAGGACTTTTGATCGTAAACATTGAACACGTTTAATATTTACGATTGTCGGCCCCGACCACTTTCCGAGCAGATTGTCGGGAGAAATTGAATCTTAAAACACCTCACACCACAGGATAATCTTGTAGGATAATCTTTAGAGCCATCCGATAATCGGGCATTTGCTGTCCTTGGTCGGAAGGGGGGAAATCAGCCAGATTATCTTTATGTGTGTACCAGGCTTTACAGAGAAAATCCCCATTCATAGTTTTTCTTTGTCACTTCACTTGCTTCACTCATACCGAACCGTGGGCCAACTGAAATTAATATTCTTACTTCCCCTTTACATTGTGTGGGGTTAGGGTTTTCTCAATTTTTATTACGGCCAAGAGCCGGTTATGATAATTTTGATATGTTATGATTATGGTCATTTGTTGTCGTCATACGAAAATTGTCTTTTTTCATTGGCAATTTTCATTGTGCTATTGAAATTCTTGGTGTGCTATCAAATTGTTCAACATGGTAGCAGAGTGCTACCTGGGGAAAAGGTAAGCGTCAAGCCCTGCTTAGCTAGCCAAAGTTTTTGTTACGGTACGTTTACAGGGTTTTTCCTGGCTCAAAATGAGGCGGAGGTGGTACCACAGGCGTTTGACATCGGGGGGACCCTTGAAGCGGGGCTGTCTGGGGGTCCTCACACGAGCGTCAAACACTTAATTTCTTGCATTCTGGTTAATTGATATGCACCAATTTGTGCCTTTTCTGCATCAATTTATGGTGGAAATGTCATTATTTATGTAAAGGAAAACACAATATTCAGGCACCAGATGACCATTCAAAATATAATGCAATATAAGGCACTCAGGCATTCTGTACTTCCAAAGTCGAGAGCTAAAGCAAATAATATTAATAATTTAATTTGACAGAATACATGCTACTGAAAACAGCTGGTTGACTGTCCGCTGTGAAAAAGCTTGTCCGTAACGTCCGTAACACTTTGCGGAGCTCCTGTAAACAGCTGGTGGGGAACAGCGCTGGACCGGAAGCTAACCAGCCGTATTAGTAGAAGTGAAGTGATTGTGCATGTAGTCTGATTATCATTATTCATGATTGCAGAGAATTCAGCTACATTTTCAATGATTAGTTCTATTCTGTCATGAGCATCAGAGAATGACTGACAGGCCGGTAGAATATGAGAATGGGATCATTTGAATAATATATTCTAATATATTAGCCCAGGGGTCGGCAACCTATGGCACGCGTGCCAGCAGTGGCACGCGACAGCTTAAACAGTGGCACGCGACAGCTAATCAATAAGTGCGAGAATGGGAGATTTATTTTTTTTATGTTGGCCGCGTTCGTAAATTCGCGCACACTGGGTTCAATGTCACAATGGGACCAAGTAGGATCAGGCCCGTGAATGAGTTCTCTCTTGCCCGCGGGATGATATTTAATTACTATTAAAACCGGCCCGCAGTATTATGTGCCCGCAGCACCATAATACTACAAGTCCCAAGATGCATTGGCGCGTACCGAGTGCCCGCGAGCGAGCGCGACCCCGCGTCTTCTCTTCACTTCAGTACTAGTCATGAGCAGCAGCAGCACAGTCACAGTGGAGGCCGAAACATCGCCGTCAATTCCCGAGTGTTCCCGAGTACACCGTTTGCTGACAAACTCGGCATACTTGCTGCCGAATTCAGGCGGAGATTTTCCGACTTTGAAGCCCAAAAAAGCAGGCTTCAACTGCTCAGCAATCCATTTGCAGTTGACGTGGAAAGTGCACCAGCAAATCTCCAAATGGCGCTGATTGAGCTCCAGTGTAATGACACACTGAAGGCAGAATATGAGTCCGTGGCGCTGCTGAGTTTGCTCGTTTCATCCCCGACACAATGCCTGAGCTGCGCACCCAAGTTGCTCAGACGCTGTCTATGTTTGGCAGCACATACGTGTGTGAACTACTGTTTTCGTTGATGAAACTAAACAAAACATCACATAGGAGTCGTCTTACTGATGAACACCTGAACTCAAACCTGAGGATTTCCTCAGCTCAGAGCCTGACCCCAAACATTAATGAACTTGTACTCAAGATGAGACACCAAGTATCGGGCTCAGCCTCAGACAAGTGAGCAGAAAGGACTTGGACTTGATATTTCTTTGAAGGGATTTTTTTTTTTTTTCTCCAGTTGAATGGACCCAGGGACATGTTGCCTAAGAAATTAATGCAACTGTTTTGCACTTTTGCAAGTTTGCACTAACTTTTCTAATTGTATTATAGAAGACAGTCATTGGTGAGGATCGGAGCAGCACACTGATTTGTTTTTAATGCATGCTGTTTCATTTTTGCATTTATCTTGCCATTGAGCTTTGAATGAAAATTACATTTAGCTGTTTACCTGTAAAAAAAAAAACGTTTTCAATTTATTACTGAAAGAGCCTTGAGAAAATATTGCAACTGATTTTATTTATGTTTTACTTAATTTAATGTAATGATTAATGTTAAGTGCAATATAGGCTGTGTTATTGGTATTGGTTCAATATGTGCAATAATTGCGAGTTTTAATAAACATTGAACCAGCCCGGCCCTCCACTTGTACCATTTTTTAATTTTGGCCCCCTGTGTATTTGACTTTGACATGACTGGACTAGAGGCAGTCTCAGGGACGCTCCGGCGCTCTCAGGGCGAATTTACGAATGCAGCCCTAGTCTCTCATCCACTCCACGAGAGTCGTATTCTGGCGCCAATTTTCTAAGTAAAATTCTGAATTCGATTCGATACTTGTATCAATATAACTCAAGTTGTTCAAGGATGAAGCAGACAAGGCCGAATCAATAAGACGTGCTGTGTCAAGGTATGGGAAGCAGGCCAGCACCTTTAAAGCATTTGCCACTGCTAAAAATCACGCAACTGAAGCAAGCTTTCGCATTGCTCATTGCATTGCGAAACGTGGAAAGCCATTCACTCATGGAGAATATATTAAGGAGGCTTTCCTCTGTAGCTCAGATGTTTTGTTTGAAGGCTTATCAAACAAAGACACAATCAAATCAAGAATAAAAGACATCCCAGTGTCAGCCAGAAGTGTGGAACGAAGAATAGGAGAAATGGCAGAAAACGTGAAAGCGCAGCAGACCGCTGGTTTGAAAGATGCGACGGTGTTTAGCCTCGCACTTGATGAGAGCGTAGATGTGAATGACATGCCACGTCTGGCTGTCATAGCAAGATACTGTGATTCTGCTGTAAGGGAGGAGCTCTGCTGCCTAAAACCAATGCCAGAAACAACAAAAGGTGAGGATATCGCTAAAGTTCTTATCGAGCATTTTGTGGAGCGAGGGATGGATATTAGCAGGATTTTTGCAGTGACAACAGATGGTGCCCCTGCCATGGTCGGGAAACAGAGGGGAGCGGTTGCATTAATTGTGTGCAACTTAAAGTGACCAAGTACCACCCCCAGATAATGGAGTTGAGCAAAGGAAAACAGGGCCAGGGATCACGACATTGATTGTTAGGACTGTTTACATGGCTTTGTATACATAGCTCTTTGCAACCAAAATATATTATATATTTTAATTCATACAAGTAAGACCCTTGTATAATCACCCTCCAGTTAGGCCTACTTATTAAAATGATAACCATAGGGAGCGCAGTTAGCAACTTTGGTAGAAATTGAGCGCTCCAATTTGCCTAAAGTTGTGCTACGCATCACAAAGTTTAGTTGTCTTAGATGTTATGTTGGTAATTTTGTTCAAGTTTCAGTTAGTTACATTTTTAGGTTTATTTAGCATACATGGTTTTGCATACATAGCTCTTTGCTGTAAATTGTTGTTCATGTTGTGGAATAAAATTGCAGATCTGTTGGTCTGTTTGGTTTGGTTTGATGTCGAGTCATAATTAATGTTGATATTGTGGTTGGCACACTGACTAACAAGAACATTTAAAAATGGCACTTCATATCAAAAAGGTTGCCTACCCCTGTATTAGCCTATAAGCGTGTGTGTTTCATGCAATACCATTATTGCATGAAATGGTCAATGAATGTTGTCAGCTACGAAGCGGATGTGTTTACTAGAACATGGAAATGCAAACGCTAATCACATTATTGCATTACAATTGTCATATTGACTCAAGTAATGCAGGAAAAAGTGGAAAATGCTATTGTGGGATTGCATAGTAATTTTCAGTTCAGAATGAACTTTTTTCAGAATGAACTTGCATACCAGCTACATGAAAATGAAAATGAAAATCATATGATTGCATTTGATTTTGAATATTGACCGAAAGAATGCGTGCAAAAGTGGAACATGCAATTGCAATCTCAAATTGCATTAACATTTGAATTTAGTCCACTATATGCTTCCATACACTGGTAGCACTGATTTTACAACAGTGCAATTACACTCACCAATAACAAAGACTTACCATCCATCTCACTGTCTTTCATCTCCACTCTTCCTCTGTCCTCTTCTTTTACCATCACTCCCTCCTCTCTCATTTGGTCTCCTCCATCCTCTTCTTTTACCATCACACCATACTCCTCTACATCTTCTTCCTCCAGCTTCACTGCCACCATCTCTGGACCCCACTGTGGGCTTTTCAGGGCTGGAGAACCACAGCCAGATCCGGGGGACTCGGTGCATTCTGGTTCATACATGGTTACCATGGTTACATGAGCTGAAGAGGACCTGCGGCTAGAAACACTGGAGGCACAAACAATGCAGGGTCGATTAGAAATGACAGACAAACAGTTCACTGAACTCCCATCTAGACTGACAGGACACGTCCTGCAAATGGACATGGATTACTGATTGCATTTGTTGTAATTAAAGGGTCTGGAAAGTAGACATTAAATGGTTCCAATTGTATTTTGTGTCCAGGAAAAATGTTAACACAAAATAAACTATGGAAATAAGCTTCTTGTTAGGCTCAACTTCCTGGTCAGACAGTTCCGAGGGCTGTATGGGCGTGGCCTTTGCACGCTTGACTGGCAGCTCCCTTTCAAGCTAGCTTGCTGCGATATCATACATGACATTCATCTATTAGATGTGCTTATAGCAGGGCTTGACGCTTACCTTTTCCCCAGGTAGCACTGTGCTACCATGTTGAAAAATTTAGTAGCACACCAAGAATTTCAGTAGCACAATGAAAATTGCGCAATTTTCGTCAACAACGACAACAAATTATCATAATCATAACATATCAAAATGATCATAACCGGCTCTTGGCCGTAATCAAAATGGAGACTCACACAATGTAAAGGGGAAGTAAGAATATTAATTTCAGTTGGCCCACGGTTCGGTATGAACCTCGGTTTTTGGGTCACGGTTCGTTTTTTTTTTTTTTTTTTAAATGCTACTATTTATTTACAAACTGTTACTTTATTTTGCTTATACTTATGGAACTTTAACATTTAGACACATTCCAGAATATGACTGGTAAATTGTATAATATAAATATATATAAACAAAAAACACTTTCAAATGTAAAAAAATTACATAAACACTTTCAAATGTGACGTGTTGTGGATTGGAACTACGGATCATAAGCTTTCAAATGATGTGTCATACAGTGAAATCCGAAAAAAGATGAAGTTAGAGTCATTTGAATGTTGTTAGACGTCAGGCACATATAGGGTTAACCTCAATGAAACCGGAAGCAAACGCTGCTAGCAGCTAGCGGCTAACAAAACACAGCGCTACGAACTATGAGAGCTGTATCCCATATACCCATTATGCACATTTTAAGCGCATATAGGACTCGCGTGAAGCATTTCTGCGACACACGTTTCTGTTCACAGTTTTCATTCCCTCATCGCTTATACACATACGTTTGACTGCGCATGACAGTTCAGCAGTCTTTTAGTCGCACTGGTGCGATTGAATGTATTTCCAAGTCGCACAGAAATATATTCACTCGCAAATGCGACCAAAACAGTCGCACTGTCGAGCCCTGCGGGGGGATCACCCCCATCGGAGACAGCATCCATGTCTTACAGTCCTAAACACAGCGGAAGCACAACACCAGCACAGTAAATAATATTGTGACCCATACATTGTAGATCTGTTACACATTAGTCTTGTGTACTTTCTTGAGTGTAATCCACCAAACCTTTCATTACAATGGCAGCCAGTCTGGTACCAATATAATCTAAGAACGGAGACCAAATCTTATAGAATGTCTTTATCTTACACTTAGACCTATATGTCAGATATTCCATAGGAATCATATCAAAAATTACCTTGTGCCATCCAGCTATTGTAGGCGGTTTGCAGTCTATCCATTTCAGCAATATATTTTTCCTTGCACAAAAAGTGAGGATACACAGAAGTCTTTTGGAATGCATACTTTTAAGTTGTTTGTCTGGCAACCCAAACAATAGACACATGGGGTCCTTATCCAATGTAACATCTAGAATTAGATGAATTTTATCCACTATACCTTTCCAGTAATCATCTATATATCTACAAGTCCAAACACAATGAACAAAGCTCCCAACCTCGGTAATACACTTTGTACACATTTCCGATTTGTTATGATCCATTTTATGTCTAAGTTGGGGAGTAATCTGCAAACGTTGTAGTAGTCTAAATTGCGTTTCCTTCGTCCTATTACAGATTGAGATGTCGTTTGCCGATTGCCATATTAGTGACCAAGTTGCTTCATCAGTATTAATGTTCAGGTCATTATTCCAGTCTTTGGGCGTAAATGCAGGTTTGCCTTTATCATATTTCGAAAGTGCTCTATACCCAAGCCCCAGAATGCCTCTCGTCTTTCCAGCAGAGACTATCTCCTCCAGCGGAGAGGGTTGGTGACAGAGGCCAGTGTCTTTTTGGCTATTTAAAAAACTTCGTATCTGAAGGTATCTGAAAAACTCATTTCGTGGTAGGTCATATTTCTTACATAATTGGTCAAATGAAAGTAGTATTTCCGTATCATATAAATGTCCGATAGTAACCATCCCTTTGCTGTCCCACCGCTTGAAACCCCTATCCGTGGCACCAGGGGAGAAGTCTATGTTGCCCCAAACTGGCGAGAGGGAGGATGTCATAATCGTATGTTATAAATAAATAGTAATATAATTGAGATTTCTCACATTTGCACTTTAACCTATCTTGAAGCTTTCAAGTCTCTAAGCCACAAGGCTAGCACTCAGTTTGATGACAGAAAAGTGTCAGTGTTCAAGTTTTGTTTGACAGTATTTTTTTCCTTTATTTATGCAGTGATACCTTATAATTTATCATTACCTTATTTAAGATTTTATTAAAGATTTTTATTTTTGTCAAGCTGTTTTTAAAATGATGTTAATGTTATTAACATGATTCAATAAAAATACAACAAAATCTAAGTTAAAGTGATTACAGTGTGTTTTATTGGCATTCTAAAAAAAAGTTATTTTTTATTTTTTTATTTTTTTTTAATTCTCGCGATAATATCGTGGATCGCGATTATTTTGCCCACGATAATCGTGACATGACATTTTCTAATCGTCCCACCCCTATCTGTGATGTAACAATGACCAAAGTTAGAATTCTTCAGTCATTAAGGATGTCATCATGTGATGACATCACAGTGTAGAACATGCAGCTGGGGTTCTAGAATCCAGCTGCAGTACACATTTCAGGTTCATTTACCTGTCATTCCTCTGTGAAGAGCTTGATAGATAGATTAGTTATTCGTTCTTCTCACAGTTTTTCTCCAACTCTCGCTATCCGAAAGTCACCGCATGGACACTTGGTAATTAGTCCTCACTAGGCCTGGAAGAATAGAACCAGGCTGCTTTATCTACTCACTTAGCCCAGCAGAGAGACACTATGATGGGCATTGACACTTAGTAATTAGGCCTCACTAGGCCTGGAAGAATAGAACCAGGCTGCTTTAGCTGCACACTTAGCCCAGCAGAGAGACACTATGATGCTCTCACTCTATGCCTCTGCGGAGTCTCGCAAAGAGCGAGAGTTCACTAATGTGTACGTCAAGAACTTTGGGGAGGATATGGACGACCGACGCCTGAAGGAGAGGTTTGAGAGATTCGGACCGGCCCTGAGCGTCCGGGTCATGACTGATGGCGCTGGTAGATCCGTGGGTTTTGGATTCGTCAACTTCGAGAGGCACGAGAACGCCAAGAGGGCCGTCGAGGAGATGAACGGCCAGGAGATAAACGGGAGGCGGGTCTACGTGGGCCGGGCCCAGAAGAGAGGAGAGCGCCAGGCTGTCCTGAAGAGCCAGTTTGAGCAACTGAACCAGGGCCACAGGACCACATACCAGGTGTGTGTTTATGAAGGAAAAAATGTGACAGCTGCTGGTGAAAAGTAGTCAAAGCAACCAGTAGGCAAAGTCATTTTTCTGTTTTTTTTTTACCTGTGCTTAAACTACAGATACGCTTTCGTACGCTTTCGAATGATGTGTCATACAATCACAATCCAGAGAAAAAGCTGTTTAAAGAGTTGGTTGTTTTTCACACCTTCACACAGCCAGCTAATGGGCGGTAACACAACCACTCCTCCTCTAGATTGACAGCTGTCAATATCTGTCAGTGTTAGTCACTGGGTGAGATAGCTACAGCTAACATTATTATGTGTATAAGAAAAAGAAGCTGATAGTCTCGGTAAACATTGCTGATGTATTTGAGGTATAAAAACATCTCACTAAACATGCTCTCTCTCTACCAGCAGGGTGTCAACCTGTACGTGAAGAACTTGCACGACCGCTTGGACGACGACCAACTGCACAAAGAGTTCTCCCGCTTCGGAACCATCACCAGCGCGAAGGTGATGATGACGGAGGAAGGACGCAGCAAGGGATTCGGCTTCGTGTGCTTCTCCTCCCCCGAGGCGGCCACCAAGGCCGTGACCGAGATGAACGGCCGCATCGTGGCCAACAAGCCCCTGTACGTGGCCCTGGCCCAGCGCAAGGAGGAGCGGCAGGCTCTCAGAACCAACCAGAACATGCCACAGAGGATGGCCAGCGTCTGCGCCGTTCCCAACCCAGACTTCCTACCTAACTTACCCTACCAGGTTGCTCCCCCACCTGGACTCTTCATGGCTTCTGCCATTCCACAGACCCAGGACTGTGGAACCGCCCAATACTCCTCAGCTCAGCTGAGACCCACTCATCGCTTGGCTACCTTCGAACCTGAGGCGAAACCTCAGCACTTCCAGAACACGCCCGACGACACCACCACGTCTCCATGGGCTACCGGGCCTCAGACCTTCGAGGCTATGAAGGCCACACCCTCCCAGGTGCCCCGTAGGTGGACGTCTCAGCACATAGGTCAGTTTATTTAGTGAAGCAACCCTGCGCATAGCAGGGTTCCCACGGGTCCTTGAAATCCTTGAAAGTTGTTTGTGAATTTGAGAAAAAGAAATCAAGGTCTTAAAAGTTTTGGGAAAATAGACATGGGTCATTGAATGTGCTTGAATTCCCCCCCCCCCTCTCTCTCTAAAAACATAATGTTTTACTCAGCTCGTCAACTACTTCTGTCTCAAACTATGCCGTGTTGAGTCCTTGAATTTGAGGGAATCGAGTCTTGAAAGTCCTTGAAAGGTGCTTGAATGGGATGTTTCAGAAGGTGTGGGGACCCCTGACATAGAGACAAGAGCACTATCCAAACATTTGCCATAAATATCCCTTTGGTTATGCTTATCTTCCCCTCTCAGCTACCCAGGCCTTGAGAAAGCACCCTGCCGTTGCAGATGGTGATCCAGCTATGGCACGGCTGCACGCTGTGCCCCAGAACAAGTCCACAGCTGGTGTACACCACCGCCAGCAGCACACGGCTCCCCAGCCACAGGTCCCCGTGCAGCAGCCTGCTGTCCATGTCCAGGACCAGGAGACACTGACTGCCATGATGGCTACAGTTCCCCATGAGGACCAGAAGCAGATGATAGGTGAGTATATTTGTTTGTTTCTATGCCAGCAGCACACGGCTCCCCAGCCACAGGTCCCCGTGCAGCAGCCTGCTGTCCATGTCCATGTCCAGGACCAGGAGACACTGATTGCCTCCATACTGGCCATGATGGCTACAGTTCCCCATGAGGACCAGAAGCAGATGATAGGTGAGTCTATTTGTTTGTTTCTATGGATACCCATTAGCTGTTACAGTTACTGTAGAATTTCTACCTCCTGAAATGATGGCTAGGACTGGTGTTATCAAGCGAAAGGGTATTTATATACAAATCTGCTGACATGCACTTGTGATCACTTTCAATTCAATAAAACAAACTGTTAGATATTCACTTTCATATTCTGGACGGTACAATTCGCATTTCTCAAAAACAACAAACTGTCGACTTCTGTGAGACGTCTTGCTGCAAGGCATTCTGGAACCTGCAGTTCTGAAACCCATTCTTTAACTAATACAACAGAAATGTACTTTTTTTTTTTTAACTACCTTAACGATAAATAATAACTCTTTTAACTGTCAATCAATCATGTAACATATTAATCAATCTCTTTTAACTGTCAATCGATCAGGTAACCTTTAAAGTTACAACAGTTACTGTTACTGATATTTACTCCCCCCTCCCTCCAGGTGAGCGTCTCTTCCCATCCATCCTCAGCATGCACCCCAGCATCGCCCCCGAGGTCACGAGCATGCTGCTGGAGATGGACAACCGTGATCTGCTGCGCCTGCTGGCGTCTCCTGAGGCGCTGCGCTACCAGGTGGATGAAGCGGTCGCTGCGCTGGAGGCCCACTGGGCTGAGGAGGCTGCACAGAAAATTGGCCACTTCCCAGAGTTCCAAGCGGCCCAGAAGAGAGGAGAGCGCCAGGCTGTCCTGAAGAGACAGTTTGAGCAACTGAACCAGGGCCACAGGACCACATACCAGGTGTGTGTTTATGAAGAAAATAATGTGACAGCTGCTGGTGAAAAGTAGTCAAAGCAACCAGTAGGCATTTTTCTACTAAACTAAATTTTCTACTAAACTATTTTTCTATGTACTACTAAACTACAGATTGTACGCTTTCGAATGATGTGTCATACAATCCACAATCCAGAGAAAAAGCTGTTTAAAGACTTGGTTGTTTTTCACACCTTCACACAGCCAGCTAATGGGCGGTAACAATAGCTGGTTAACCCCACCCCCAACCACTCCCCCTCTAGCTGTCAGCTGTCAATATCTGTCAGTGTTAGTCACTGGGTCAGATAGCTACAGCTAACATTATTATGTGTATAAGAAAAATAAGTTGATAGTCTTGGTAAACATTCTTGATGTATTTGAGCAATTCAAAACATCTCACTAAACATGCTCTCTCTCTACCAGCAGGGTGTCAACCTGTACGTGAAGAACTTGCACGACCGCTTGGACGACGGCCGACTGCACAAAGAGTTCTCCCGCTTCGGAACCATCACCAGCGCGAAGGTGATGATGACGGAGGAAGGACGCAGCAAAGGCTTCGGCTTCGTGCGCTTCTCCTCCCCCGAGGCGGCCACCAAGGCCGTGACCGAGATGAACGGCCGCATCGTGGCCAACAAGCCCCTGTACGTGGCCCTGGCCCAGCGCAAGGAGGAGCGCCAGGCTCTCAGAACCAACCAGAACATGGCACAGAGGATGGCCAGCGTCTGCGACGTTCCCAACCCAGACTTCCTACCTAACTTACCCTACCAGGTTGCTCCCCCACCTGGACTCTTCATGGCTTCTGCCATTCCACAGACCCAGGACTGTGGAACCGCCCAATACTCCTCAGCTCAGCTGAGACCCACTCATCGCTTGGCTACCTTCGAAGCTCTGACACGGCTGCACGCTGTGCCCCAGAACAAGTCCACAGCTGGTGTACACCACCGCCAGCAGCACACGGCTCCCCAGCCACAGGTCCCCGTGCAGCAGCCTGCTGTCCATGTCCATGTCCAGGACCAGGAGACACTGATTGCCTCCATACTGGCCATGATGGCTACAGTTCCCCATGAGGACCAGAAGCAGATGATAGGTGAGTCTATTTGTTTGTTTCTATGGATACCCATTAGCTGTTACAGTTACTGTAGAATTTCTACCTCCTGAAATGATGGCTAGGACTGGTGTTATCAAGCGAAAGGTTCTTTATATACAAATCTGCTGACATGCACTTGTGATCACTTTCAATTCAATAAAACAAGCTGTTAGATATTCACTTTCATATTCTGGACGGTACAATTTGCATTTCTCAAAAACAACAAACTGTCAACTTCTGTGAGACGTCTTGCTGCAAGGCATTCTGGAACCTGCAGTTCTGAAACCCATTCTTTAACTAATACAACAGAAATGTACTTCTTTTTTTTTAACTACCTTAACGATAAATAATAACTCTTTTAACTGTCAATCAATCATGTAACATATTAATCAATCTCTTTTAACTGTCAATCGATCAGGTAACCTTTAAAGTTACAACAGTTACTGTTACTGATATTTACTCCCCCCTCCCTCCAGGTGAGCGTCTCTTCCCATCCATCCTCAGCATGCACCCCAGCATCGCCCCCAAGGTCACGGGCATGCTGCTGGAGATGGACAACCGTGATCTGCTGCGCCTGCTGGCGTCTCCTGAGGCGCTGCGCTACCAGGTGGATGAAGCGGTCGCTACGCTGGAGGCCCACTGGGCTGAGGAGGCTGTACAGAAAATTGGCCACTTCCCAGAGTTCCAAGCGGCTAACGCATAAAAAAGGAGACCCGGACTATGAAACAATACCGATTCACCGATGAAATAAAATGTTAGCATTGAAAAAAAAAACGATTACGAAATGAATAAATTATTTCATTAGGAAATTAAATTGATGGACTCAAGAAAAGGGTAAACTGGACGTTGACGATAAAAGTAAAAACCCTGGTTGGACTAGATCAGGGGTGTCCAAACTTTTTTCACAGAGGGCCACATACAGAAAAATATACTCAAGGCTGGGCCACTCACTAGAGGTGAGGTATCGCCTCACCTCTAATGTATTAAAGTTAATCAAATGTAGGTAAAGTATGCTTGATACCTGAATATGCTTAAAGAAAAACAGCCCATATCATAACTTTCCATTAAATGTTTTTTTCTTTTTTTTATAAAGACGGCTCATTCTCAAAACAGCAGCCTCAGATTGCTTCTTAGTCAGAGTGATAGAGCTCGTCCCCATATTCAGCATCAACATCAGATAGGAACACTTGAAATATTCTCTGTGGTAGAGCCCTCGTGCTCTAATTATGTTGATAGTTTTCACAACTGTGTTCATCACATCATTAAGCTGGACTGCCTTGGCACAGAGGGCTTCTTGGTGGATGATGAGTGTACAGGGTTTTTCCTGGCTCAAAATTAGGCGGAGGTGGTACCAGTGGTGTTTGACATCGGGGGGGACCCATGAAGCAGGGCTGTCTGGGGGTCCTTAAACATCAAACACTTAATTTCTTGCATTCTGGTGAATTGATATGCACCAATTTGTGCCCTTTCTGCATCAATTTATGGTGGAAATGTCATTATTTATGTAAAGGAAAACACAATATTCAGGCACCAGATGACCATTCAAAATATAATGTAATATAATGCAATATAAGGCTCTCAGGCATTCTGTACTTTCAAATATGTATTCTCCTTGAGCAGTCAACATCAACTATCAGCTATTTCGCTAGCGAAAACGAAAGCTAACTTATTTGCGAAACAGCGCCCCCGCCACCACGTCGGCGCAATGCCGCAATTGCAGTTAGAAATGACAGAATAATTATATTTTTAGAATCTGTTTTGGGCCAATAAAAAACGGACCATGGGCCGCAGTTGGCCCGCGGGCCGTAGTTTGGACACCCCTGGACTAGATAGACCAACAACAAGGCCTCCTAAGTGGTAACTGGACTGCACATATACAGCGCCTTTATCCAAAGTGCTTTACAACGGCCTCTCATTCACCCATTCACACACCAACGGCGGCAAGCTACCATGCAAGGTCGCCGGCCCGCTCACTCACTGGGAGCAATTTGGGGTTCAGTGTCTTGCCCAAGGACGCTTCGACATGTGCCCAGCCGGGGACTCGAACCGCCGATCTGCCAACCTTGCGATCATTAGACGGCGGCTCTACCTCCTGACTCCTGGTGAATGAACTACTAAACCCCTCAAAAAAAGTTTGGAAACGTTATTTCAGTCGATTCTTGCTCCCCTTTAATAATACCAATTGGTGTTGTATTTTATATCGTTGGAAAGCCTGATTAGTCACCTTTACAACGAGGTACAACTAGTAAGGATCATGCATTCGTGGAATGAGTTACACAGCTAAAGGTGTGGGTAGCGGCCCAAAATGTTTTTGCCAAAAACGACTAGATCATTAGACAGCTGTACTTTTATGGCCCGGCGATCAGCTATGCACCGCCAGGGAGTGTGTGGAGTGTGCGCTCCCACAGGCACCTGGAGACATTGTCTTGTCAAGGTAAACACAATAAATTACATTTAATTAAAACTCGGCTGTTAAAATGCAAAAGGAAACAGTTGGAGTTTGTTTTAGGGCCATGGCTTTGAATGATATCTTGTGGAAATCGTATTGCAATGGAAGATGGAAGCTGTAGCGTTTTGCCTCTTTGTGAACTACATGTCTCCCGATACTGTCTCACGTCATCCTTCACAGAGGAAATACGGCCTCACGTTATCCTTCACAGAGGAAATACGGCCTCGCGTTATCCTTCACAGAGGAAATACGGCCTCACGTTATCCTTCACAGAGGAAATACGGCCTCGCGTTATCCTTCACAGAGGAAATACGGCCTCGCGTTATCCTTCACAGAGGAAATACGGCCTCACGTTATCCTTCACAGAGGAAATACGGCCTCACGTTATCCTTCACAGAGGAAATGCTGCCTGCCAGTGAGTCAGTGTAGGGAACAGACAGCAAAAAAACTAAGGTGGAAAAAGATTAAAGGTTAAACCTCTGCAGGGAGCGACAAATGCAGAGCAACACGTGAGAGAGAGAGAGAGAGGGGGGGGGGGGAGAGAGAGGACAGAGTAGAGAGAGAGAGAGAGAGAGAGAGAGGGGGGAAGAGAGAGAGGACAGCGTAGGGAGAGAGAGAGATAGAGGACAGAGGAGGGAGAGAGAGGGGGAGGAGAGAGAGAGAGAGAGAGAGAGGGAGAGAGAGAGACAGAGAGAGGGAGAGAGAGAGAGAGAGTGAGGACAGAGAAGGGAGAGAGAGAGAGAGAGAGAGAGAGAGAGAGAGGTAGAGAGAGAGACAGAGAGAGGGAGAGCACTCAGGCCTGCTCGGTGACCTTCTCTCTCCTCCCTCCGTCTCCTGCAGTCTAACAACATTACTCACACAGTGGTTGGTCAACGAGGACCTGAGGGAACTGCTTTTAAACAACTTAGAAACACTGTTACACAGAGCAGTGTGTTGGGTTCTAGCTGTGTGTGTGTGTGTGTGTGTGTGTGTGTGTGTGTGTGTGTGTGTCTGTGTCTGTGTGTGTGTGTGTGTGTGTGTGTGTGTGTGTGTGTGTCTGTGTGTGTGTGTGTCTGTGTGTCTGTGTGTGTGTGTGTCTGTGTGTCTGTGTGTCTGTGTGTGTGTGTGTCTGTGTGTGTGTGTCTGTGTGTGTGTGTGTGTGTGTGGGTGTGTGTCTGTGTGTCTGTGTGTCTGTGTGTCTGTGTGTGTCTGTGTGTGTGTGTGTGTGTGTGTGTGTCTGTGTGTGTGTGTGTGTGTCTGTGTGTGTGTGTGTGTCTGTGTGTGTGTGTGTGTGTGTGTGTGTGTGTGTGTCTGTGTGTGTGTGTGTCTGTGTGTCTGTGTCTGTGTGTGTGTGTGTGTGTGTGTGTCTGTGTCTGTGTGTCTGTGTCTGTGTGTGTCTGTGTGTGTGTGTGTGTGTGTGTGTGTGTGTGTGTCTGTGTGTCTGTGTCTGTGTGTCTGTGTCTGTGTGTGTCTGTGTGTGTGTGTGTGTGTGTGTGTGTGTGTCTGTGTCTGTGTGTCTGTGTCTGTGTGTGTCTGTGTGTGTGTGTGTGTGTGTGTGTGTCTGTGTGTGTGTGTGTGTGTGTGTGTGTGTGTGTTCTGTCCTCTGTTCTGTCTGACCAGCAGAGGGCAGTCAGCAGCAACAGGAGACAGCTGTTCAGGGACTACAGATGAAAACTAGCCTTCTTGGCTAATTCTGCTGCATTCTTTGATGTACACCGTCCCTGCCAAATAAACAATACCGTAATACAAAAAGCACACCACCTATACAACAAGCTAGCCCAGGGCTTGACGCTTACCTTTTCCCCAGGTAGCACTGTGCTACCATGTCAAAAAATTTAGTAGCACACCAAGAATTTCAGTAGCACAATGAAAATTGCGCAATTTTCGTATGACGACAACAAATTATCATAATCATAACATATCAGAATTATCATAACCGGCTCTTGACACTGTAGGTGTTTATTAATGCCTGTGTGGTGTTATTTTTAAATGTTTACATTTTTTAGTTAGTAATTCATAAAATACAAAGGTTCCATCTCACAGAACATAATGGAATGTAAAAACTTTGACGCTCAATATCTCTGAACTGCCCTAAGCGGAGATAGAACCTTATCATTCTAAACGGAGATAGAACCTTATCATTCTAAACGGAGATAGAACCTTCTCATTCTAAACGGAGATAGAACCTTATCATTCTAAACGGAGATAGAACCTTATCATTCTAAACGGAGATAGAACCTTATCATTCTAAACGGAGATAGAACCTTATCATTCTAAACGGAGATAGAACCTTATCATTCTAAACGGAGATAGAACCTTCTCATTCTAAACGGAGATAGAACCTTATCATTCTAAACGGAGATAGACTTTGTATGTTAATATCAAAGGAACATGTTGGAAATAGGTGTTCACACTTTCACATGTCATCCCTTGGATTACTGCTTACTGTCGAACCATGAATAAACTCAATCAATCAATCAATCAAAGAGACAAAGCGGAGATTCCTTA
Source organism: Nansenia antarctica (assembly GCF_963989245.1). Classification (NCBI taxonomy): domain Eukaryota; kingdom Metazoa; phylum Chordata; class Actinopteri; order Argentiniformes; family Microstomatidae; genus Nansenia; species Nansenia antarctica. The sequence continues at coordinate 1,386,436 of NC_137676.1, forward strand.
TTTGACAGCATCTAGACAACACAGCTCCGAGTCTGCCCAACCAGGTTAATGCCAGCACTCCAAAACCAACTCAGTAATCAATCAGCCAAACAGCAGTGAATATGCAAACCGTATAGCAGCCATTAATATGCAGCATACACAGGTAAGCCTACCTGGCTTCTGTGATTGTCTTTGGCTGCAGGTCCCGAAGTTAATATGTTGACAAGTTCAGTGATTTATCTCCTATGGTCACTTGTGATCATGAGGGACATGATCCCCATGATCTCTTACTCAGGGACACAGAGGCTCTCACAGTATGAATGAATGAATGAATGAATGGTCTTTATTGTCATTGCTATAGTACAGGTACCAAACAACGACATTTAGGAGGGGTGGCTCCCCTGGTGTTAGTAAAAAAAAAAAAAAAAAAAAAAAAAAAAAAAAAGGTTTTTTTAATTCGCACTGGTGCGATTGAATGTATTTCCAAGTCGCACAGAAATATATTCACTCGCAAATGCGACCAAAACAGTCGCACTGTCGAGCCCTGGCTTATAGTTCTGCCCTTTAATTACCAACTGTTTAGCTGCTGTTGAAACGTGTTACTGAGCTAATTCAATTACAAATCGACTTATTAGTCATGTAACTGGCAGTATGATTCATCATATCAATTCAATGACCACCATTTGCATACTTGACACCTGGCACCCTATGGTGAATTATTGAACACAATACTTGTGGACAGGATTCACAGCATGTGTGTGACTTACTGATCAGTTGGAGCACAATGGTGTTGCTCTCGTCTTCTAATTTGCTGCTGTATTGTCACAATATCCGCCATGTTTACTTTCTTCCCACACTGGACGTAGCACTGGCGCATGTCGTCATGACCACAACCATGTTTCGTTTGCCCAGAGATTTGCCCTGCCGCTGTCCTTCTCTGCTGTTCCTGTAATCCAATCACTGAGCTGCTCTTGTGACCACCTGACTCACATCCAGGATGTGATTGGTCAGCTCTAGCGCGGCCTGTGGTTGGCCTTTGTTGAGAGGAATTCCTACCATAGCACTCTTCGATCTTGAGCTCTTGATCTCTAGTCTTGACCTCTGAACTGGCGTTACTGTCACTATTCATGTCATTACTGTCACTATCCATGTCATTCGGTGCTTCAGAGAGTCGATGCCTCTCTTTAAGAGCATGTGCATCTTGCCCTGAGGCATTTGTGCTGAGCATCTCATCTTTGGCCTTTTGGTTTTTGATGTAGTCCCGTAAGAACCTATCCCACAGTGTGTCGTACTCTTCTTTAAAGTTGGGAGAGTGATGGTTCCTACTGTGGGTGGGAGGTGGTGGTAGTGGTGGTGGCTGGAGCCTAATAAGATTGTCCTTTCGGTGGTTCTGTCCTTCTGTCTCTGCATCAGGGGACCCAAGGTGTGTCCTCTGGCTCTCTGACACTGAATAAGCAGAAGCATCCATCTCACTGCCCAGATGGAGAGTTAACAGTGCAGGGAATCCTACGAATAAAGATGATCAAAATATTAAAACAAGTGAAGAAATGTATCAAAAGGTCTATCAGCCATCAAAAGGTTTGTGGACATTTTTTAAAAGACATTTAGGCCGAGGCCTCTCTTTATCAGATGCTCTAAATGTTAAATGTCTCATCCACACTCATTTTAGTTTTTATTTTGATTCATATTTATTTATTAGCCTATTAGTATTAGGCTATTATTTGATCGGTATGGGCAGTAGCCTATATCGGTCGATATTGCTCATAGATTATAGGTGATCCATATCAATCGCAAAAAAACGGTGTGGGGGCATCCCTAGTCTGTCTGTTGTTTGGGTAAATCTGACCATAACACGTATCACAGCCTGAACACCAGAGGATAATCGTGATAGCAGTGAATTGTAATAAATCCGCTACAAAATATTAGTATGAAAAAAACGGAAAAGTTTGTGCCATTTATCTTACATGGAATAGTACTGCTCTTCTGTTGTCCACTAGTTGTTATGAAAACCACCATTGTGAATTTCTAGGAACAACTAACTAGATTTGACTCATTGTATTTGATTGTAATTAATAATTACCTATTATACAACAGTTAGATCCGACCAAGTAATTTGATTGGACAAGAGGCATTCCATGAGTGCCAATACGCAGTATAACAGCACTGGGACTTTTAACTATCTGAATCATTCCGCCGTACAGGTGTTCTATTAAATGACCGTCAATTAGATGACCTTAACGGTCGTTATCTATCAGATTATCTATGTGTGTTGGTTTCAAACAAAGATGGATATATTTCCAAATATAACATTTGAGTTAATTAATGAATGGTCATCAGAAGAGGGCGAATGTGTTTAGGTCTGAAAGCTCGCAGATGGAGCAATGTACTCAGTGGTGTAGTCGACGTGATACGCAGGACTACGCCGTATACCCACTAGGAAAGGCCAAGGATTTCCGCATACCCACTTAAAAATGTGTGAGGATACGTAACAGCGTTTTGTGACAGAACTTTCACTTTCATTCATAAAATTCACCCTGTCTGTGTTACGAAGCACTTGACTTTTGGACCATTGGGACTGACTATAGCGTCATATAGGCTACCATCAACGGGGGGAGATGCGACATGAAATATGTCAAAATGCAGCACTATCATGCACAGATCAGCCTTATAACATGTAATATATATATATATATAAATATATATATATATATAACGTTAGACAGGGAGCGCAGTTCTGAAATGAACGATATGAAAAAAATCACAGTATACCCACTAGAAAAAACTAGACTACACCACTGAATGTACTATCTTGTCAACTGGTCTGAATCGCATTCACACATTCACCACCAAAGCGACTGTCAACCGAGTCATATTTCACTGGTTGCACAATAAATGGAAACGTACAGCTAAATGTACACGATACAAAGTAGCTAGCCTGCGGATGTTTGAATACATTACTTGAGAAGTTACAAAGCCACTTTGCCTAACTAGTTTGCAGTGTAGCTTCATGTTCATGTTCATTCCATTCAAGGACAAATAGACTGAAGCTCAGCTTCTTCCCTAGGGCCATTCAGGCCCTGAACACAGCAAAGACCTAGGTCCTAGGCCCTGGACAATCTAGACAATTTGATGGCAGCTACTAGATTGGAATCATAAGTGCATAATTGAAATACAACTGTGAACATTTCAAACCTGCAAACTGCGACACTTTAAATTAATGTGCAATAAGACTATGTGCAATATGACAACCCTTATGTACATAAGGTTCAGAGATAGGAAATGTTAGGATATTTATAGCATAGCATAGAGTACAGCACAGTGTTTTATTTGTATAATATAGTAGTATAGTATAGTGGATAGTGTATATAGCCTTTATTTATGTAAACCAGCTCTTTTCCCTCCTTGTTTTTAGTATTATTATTTTTTCTTTCCAAGCACCAGGGGAGCCCCCCCTCCTAAATGTCGTTGTATGGTACCTGTACTGTATAAATGACAATAAAGACCATTCATAAAGACCATTCATTCATTCATTAATTCGATGTTCACACAAATGTAGCTGTGTTGTACCATTAGATGACGTCATTCTATTTATTTCTAGGCTTCCTGCCTAATTTTCCCATAATGCATTGCATCGTGCTTGCTTCTTACGTCAGAGGCGCAAGCTCAATAAACAAACAAATCATAATAGGCGGTGGGCCGAAGCTGTCTATCTGCTTTCGTTTGTGAAATGATCGATCTACAACTACAGACTAGTTGATTTTTTCATATAAGCTAAATCGTTTTTTTTTTAACATGTTTCCGTCTTTTGGCAGCCGATTTTCGAACGACGTTTTATGAAAAGTAAACTTACGATCCATAAGTTAATAAGGAGAATGATTGGGGCTACTATACCGCTAACCAATCAAAACCCGTTAAAGCGTCACCTGACTTGACGTCTGCCAATGATATTCCTTCAAAATACGGAACTATGAAGTAAACAACGTATTATCTGGAAAGACGAGAAGACTGAGTTGTTTCGGATAACTTTACTGTCAAGTAATGTTTCAGGTAAGATTTGCATGTCATACTAATTCATATCACATATTAATGAACAAGTCCATGTCATGTTGTGTCAATACAAACATGTTCTAATATGCTATTTTAGTGAAAAATCCGAACTAACGTCACCCGCGATTGTGAAGCTTATTAATTAACAAGCTAGTTATCTAACTTTAAAGGGTACAATAGCTAATTTACCTATGTCAACTATGTCTATTCTCAATAATTTCAGTAATAATTGTGCCAAATTGGGACCAGTAACATTAACTTGTGTGTGAGTATGTTATATGTGTGTGCAAGCATGTTTTTGATATTGTCAATCGTCTCACTTTTACGAGGTGAGCTGGTAAGACAAAACCCAAGACTAAGTGTATCTTCACTTGCCTTGCCTATAATTGACGAGACTAGACAAAGATTCAAGTGTTAGAGAACATTTATAACACTAGTGTGTTTTCGCAGTGCAAACACAGACACATGTCTGTACATGGTAGGTTGTTAGATTTGCATGTGCATCTCCCTTTCACACATTTTGTTTTTTTGCAGGAGCAGTATACAAGCTCTAAAACTGCGACTGGGGCTGGGGGAAGTGACATCCAGTCAATCTCAAAGAAATCTCCCTCTATCTTCCAGCCATGGCTCATTGGCGGAGGGATGTCTGGCTGGCTCTCAAGGGTATATGGCTGCCTGGTAGTTTGCCCGCTGAGTATGTTTGTGCAAGGCATCCTTATTTGGTAGACTTCGGTCATTGCACTTCCCACTCTTAAACATTTGACACCTAGCTAAATGTACATCCCTACAGCCTTTGTGGTCGTAGAGGTTGCATGTAAATGCCTCAAGTTCCTCATAAAGCTCTGTTGGCAGTTGAAAAGCTGTTCCCAACTTTTGGAAAGTAGCACAATGCTCTTTGTTGGACAGGAGTGTTTTTACGGCCTTCACTTTTCCATTGCCGTGCAGTGCACTCACTGTATCACAGCCGGTGAAACAGTGAAATCCAATTAGCGCATCAGAGACTTCATCTCCAAGATGGCTGTGTATTCTCTGTACGTGTATGGTGCGTTTGTTTGTCCCTTTCCCTGTGTGGAAGTACAGGTTTGCTCCTATTTCCTTACAGAAAGCGATAGCCAGTACAAACACATCTGTGTCAGGACTGCTGATCACAACATGTGAGCTATACTGTGAGGCATGTGCACAGTGAAGCAACAGCCGGGTGTCTGCCTCCTCCTGTATTGAGAACAGTGTGAGCAGTGGTAAAACCTCAAGTTCTGTGCCACTGCTGTTGACTCTGATCACATGACACTCAGACCCATGTCCAACAATCAAAGTGATTAGTCGGGGGTGGATCAAGAGACCTCTTCCTTGTTTTAAGTAGATACTGATGATCAGGAGTAGGGGTAGGTGCAACACATGGAATCATTTTTTGAATAATTATGCCATTAGTGTTGTGTGTAGTCCCCTTGCCAGATAGTGTTTCCTCTCCAAAATCATTATTGTCCCAAACCAGAGTTGCTTGCAGCTTTACTTGGATGTTTTGGGGGATGTATGTGACACCGCTTTGTAACTGAGTCTGTGAATGAATGAATGGTCTTTATTGTCATTGATATAGTACAGGTACCATACAACGAAATTTGGGAGGGGGGGCTCCCCTGGTGCTAGGAAAATAATACTAAAAACAAGAAGGGAAAAGAGCTGGTTTACATAAATAAAGGCTATATACACTATCCACTATACTATACTATACAAATAAAACACTGTGCTGTACTCTATGCTATGCTATAAATATCCTAACATTTCCTATCTCTGAACCTTATGTACCCGAGGGTTGTCATATTGCACATAGTATTATTGCATTCATTTAAAGTGTCGCAGTTTGCAGGTTTGAAATGTTCACAGTTGTGTTTCAGTATCCTCCCAAATGTCGTTGTTTGGTACCTGTACTATATTAATGACAATAAAGACCATTCATTCATTCATTCATTCATCATTTATTCATTCATATTTTTTTACAGCCCTTTCTGCAATTTGGCTTTCTGCAGTGTGAAGATTCACCCACTGTAGAGAACAATGTACAAATTTGGTCCAACTTGCATCTGAAAATGCTATAATATTGTCCATTCGGTTTGTTAAATGCATACAACACTCCATAATTCATCACATCTCGTTATTTCCCCGCGGTTGCTAGGATTAACATCCAGTCAGTTGCTAGGGTTAACATCCAGTGTTTACATTTCGGGGTCCTAATGAAGCCGTACTCGAATTCTGATTGGTTTATCAACTAGAGCGACCAGCGATGTCCCTGAGCAGACAGACGATTAAAAAATAAGTTTGTGAAAATCTCCGACATAAATACAGCTGGTAACAAATTGTTATAGACTTAAGAGAATTACTTAATATTGTATGTAAGAGATCGTTTACTCTGTAGATGGAAAAATATCAACTTCGCGATAAACATCAATTCAATTAAATAACAATTAAAATTATTATAATTAAAATTATAAACGCGTTCGGCCCACCACCTATAATCTCTAGTCGCTTATTACTGTTAACTAATAAATGTCGCTGCCAGCGGCGCTTTTCCATCAGCGGCCCGGGTCGCTTCGGCTCGGTTCGGTTCGGCACGCGTCGGCACGCTTTTGAACAGTTCTGGTTTTCCACTATACACAACAGACCAGGAACGAGTAGGAGGAGTAGGCGATAGTAGGCGGAGTTACGCGTCTTAAAAGCGCGCCATGGTGGTGACGTATATTTTCACGAGACACAACACAGGGCTCTACAGTGCGACCATTTCACTCGCATTTGCGACTAAAAATACATCTGTGCGACTAGAGAAATAAATTCACGAGCACACGTGCGAGTACGTTTTTTTTTTTTTTTTTTTTTTAAATTCTAAAAATAAATCTGCGCGAACCGTGTGGCCACATTTTAAGCCGTCAGCCAGCCCGCTACGACCACGGGAAGTCATGTTAAAAGTGAAGTTACTTCTGTTAAACTGGCGCTAAGCTAACATCGCTAATCGCTAACTCCCTCCTGGGCCTTAAAGAGACAAGCGCCCTTTTCTCATCTCAAGCTTCATTAGCTTCATTAGCTCACCACATCTACAGATTTGGTCCCACACACTCCAGATTTGAACCCAAGGTTACAACCAGGGTTAACTACACAGGGTAGAAAGTAGAAAGCTCTCAGACCTTCAGAACCCATTGAAAGTAGTGGAGGTACTCCAGAAGTCCAAATGCATCTCTAATCCTAGGAAACCCTAGGAAGCAAGTTGGCATGAAAATGCAACATGTTGTACTTGCGTGTGGCAGAGAGGTGGGACCCCCGGGGATGGTGGTGTGCTAACAGCTAGCCGCCGCAGAGGCACCGTGCTGGGCTGGCCACCTCCACATGTCACCACCCCGGGCAGCATGGGGCTGGGGACTGGTCATCTGGATGTGGGGTAGTTTAATACCCCTAGATGTGGAGTTGTCTGGCCACCGTGTGAGACTGATGTAGCCTGACCCAGCAGCAGGGAGGTGGGCAGCATGGAGACAGACCTCTGCATGGCCTGGCTGGGCTGCTAGCTGACAGACCTAGCCCTAAAGCCTGGCTGGGCTGCTAGCTGCTAGCTGACAGGCATGACATGGATGAATGAATGAACATGCTGCTAACCAGGAGAACTTGACACAGCTAGTTACCATAATACAATGCCATCAACTCTGCGTCTAAGTAGGGCTGTAGGCATGGGCCAATGTGTGATTTTGGTGCAAAAATTGCAAAATCACTAATAAAAATGTGTTATAATTACATTTTTCACTGTGCTCCTAAATTTCTTTGTGTGCCCCTAACATTTTTCATTTAGGAGCACATGTGCTCCTAGTGAAAAAGGTTAGCGTAGAGCCCTGCAACACAGCCACAACAACAGCGACATGGAGGAACTTGAAGCTATCGTATACTTTTTCCTCGGCATGTGGTATATTATTAACCGTGGTTTTTTGGAGAGAAAGAGAAAGAGAGAGAGGAAGCTATGTACACATAATAAAGTCATGTTTTTTGAACCCTTAAAACCACTGCCTTCACTTGTCTGCTTTATGAACTGTAGTATCATTGTGTGCCGTGTTATTCTCGGACAAACACGGTGCCCGGAGGCACCCTTTGCGGGTTAACTGTGATCTACCGTGGGTTAGGATAACAATTCAAACGTGTCCGGATAGGGGAGAGGACAGGGAATCTGAAACCATTTGAATGGTGTCGATACGACACTGTTATCACGGTCTATGACACAGCGCGGAGCGAATTCCCTGGTAGAAATTGTCTGTCCCCCCGCTGATATCCTCCATGACGTGCTGCTGCTTAGAGCAGCGGTGAACTCCCGGTTCATTGAGTTTACGGTTAAAAGCATATCTTCTCGGGGTGTCAGCGCGGTGGCTAAGGGCTCAAAATGACCGTATACCGATGGTGAAGTTAGCAAATGAGTATTGTGTTTGTACCACCTCCATAGCCGATGTTATTCACGGGCAAAGACGGTAAACGGAGGCACCCTTTGCGGGTTAATAACTTCGGTTTACCGTGGGTTAGGATAACAATTCCAACGTGTCCGGATAGGGGAGAGGACAGGAAATCCAAAACCATTTGAATGGTGTCGATCCTACACTCCTATCACCGTCGACACAGCGCGGAGCGAATTCCCTGGTAAAACGTTTCTCTGCCCCCGCTGTCAAAGGGAGTTTGAACCAGCAGGCGCGGTGCTGCGAGCAGCAGCGAGTGAACTCCCGGTTCATTGAGTTTACGGTTAAAAGCATAACTTCTCGGGGTGTCAGCGCGGTGGTTAAGGGCTCAAAATGACCGTATACCGATGGTGAAGTTAGCAAAGGAGTATTGTGTTTGTACCACCTCCATAGCCGGTGTTATTCACGGGCAAAGACGGTGCATAATAGCGATTTTTGTGTTATGCTTGTTGTAAATAAAAGTTCTATGATGCATTGAAATGACATTAAACTAAGATAATACGATGGTCAGCATAATTTTTCGAATCTTTATTAATAAGCTATTACAGAAACTGTAGTGACATTTTCCAAGAGCGAATGTGGTATTTAAAGATGGCGGTTAGCGAAAAAATCTATTAACATGGGATGACGATTTCCATTGACCAATCAAAGGTGTGCAGCGTCACACGCAGCCTGGCAAAAAGGTTCCGGGTCTAAATTTGGTTCCTGGTTAAGAAGGGTAGCTAAAGAAGCGACCCGAACCGAGGCGAGTTTTCAGGCGAGAAAGTAGCCATATATATTCACAAAATGTATCCGGTTTATCAAAATAACCCGTTTATATATCTGATCTGATGTTTTTTTCCCCACTTCTGTGGGAAACTTCGCTAGCAACATTACGTTGCTAAGATACCTTACTTTATCTCCGCTGAGGTAACGGCGATAAGCTCTACTCGTGTTGCTAGCGAAGTTGCCAATGGCGGCCAACATTTAGGATTTAAAAACGGAGGGTTTTGCTTTGCTCGCTGATTGGCTATAATGTTCTTCTTCTACGTTTTATGTGACAATGTCTTTTTAGTAACAACTTGCGCATTACTAAGTATTTACTAGCTAAGATTGACAAACGATTGGCGTGGTGCAACCGAAATTTGTAAACAACTAGTTTGAAACTAGCTAGTAACTACTAGGGGTTTAGTAACTACTAAATGCCTACACTTAGTAATGACTTGACGCCAAATGTGTGCAACCCAGGCCTGTACGGACCATTGTATCTAGCAGCTCTCTGCTTCATTCATCAATCACTCCAACTCCTACCGTCAAGTCGGCCCTCCGTTGTTGTTCAAGCTAGTGTCGCTTTCCCAGTCTTTGTGTAATAAGTGAACATACTGTAATGTTTGCCCTCTGGCACAGTTATAAACGTCATAAATGACTCGTGTTGTCTTCGGTCTCAGCACTGTGTGCGTTTACTGATCCACCATCTTTGTTTCACATCCGGTTCCTCCTCCTTCTTCTTCTTCTTCTTCTTCTTCTGTTGGGTTTCACGGCAGCTTGCATCCTTCGCGTTGCACTACTGCCATCTTCTGGATTTATCCAATTCCTACATTGTCCATTTCGTCACAGTCTCCCTATCAGGCCAGTTCTCATGAGAAATGTGACCAGACACTTCCTGCCCTGTCCACTCCCACCACACTCCAATACGCCCTCCACACCTTCTCTCGTCAGTCCCCATCTGTTCAGTCCCTCCATCATTTCCTGTCTTTCTGACGCATATTTCCTGCAGTTAATAAGAACATGCTCTACTGTTTCTATTACAGGACAATAGTCACATAAACCTGTCGGGTGTTTTCCTATATTGTGTAGAGTTCCATTCAGATTACTATGCCCTATTCTTAGTCTGGACATTACCACCTCCTCTTTTCTATTTCCTCCCCTGATTCTCACACCACCCACTCTGTTTTGTAATGCATATAATTGTCTTCCCCTTGTCTCCTGGTCCCACTGTTGCTGCCACTTTTTATTTGCTTCCCTCCACACAATACTTTTTCCCTCTGATTTTGATATTTGGATGTCAGTGTCTATGTTTCCTTTTTTTTACCGCTTGTTTAGCTAGTTTGTCTACTCTTTCGTTTCCCATGATACCCATATGTGCAGGGACCCACATGACCACTACCACCACTCCCTGCTTCACCACCCTTGAATGTACATCCATTATACTGTGCATTAAGCCTTGGCGCTTTTTTGCTGTCCCACGCCTCAAGCTGTACAGACAAGCTGCTGCGTCGCTGCAGATCAGCACTCTGCTGGGTTTAGCTTGTACCACCCACTCTAACGCCATCAGAATGGTGTACAGCTCAACTGAATAGTCACTTAAGCAGTTTGTGGTCCTTTTACATAACTCGACTCTGCGACTAGGGACTACCACTGCAGAGTCAGTGTTATCTGTTATTGGGTCTTTTGATCCATCCGTAAATATCTGCATATATTCTGTATATCTGTATATACTTCTTTTCCGTATACATATAAAATTCATGAACCAAATCTACATTTTCTTATCCCGTTCCTTGGTCTCGCGGGAATAGCTGACCTCTATCCTATGGCAAGCGGTGAGGTACAATATTATGGTTTATAGTATATCAGATGCATCAGATGTTACAACTCCTTTTAAAAAGTGCTGCCGTACACAATAACAATAAGGCTAACAGTTTTTTTTAAAAATACAAATATAATCACAATAAAATACAAATATGATGCAAATATGATGGAGAGGCCTGGGTGCCATACCTGTTGTGAATCAAATCAAATCAAATCAAATTTTATTTGTATAGCGCATTTCTTACAAGATGCAACTCAATGCGCTTCACATAATGAACATTCTCAGTCAATCAATCAATCAATCAATACTGACAGAGCCGCAAGCAGGCAAAAGTAAAAACCTGTACACTATGTAGCCAGGAAAATTCCCTTGCAGCCCTCTACACATAGAGCGACTGCTAGCCAGTTTGCCTACCAGCACCCAACCCTTTTTCCTGTCAACACAAATCTCAAAACAGTATGTTTTGATGGCCTAGCGTTCCTAGTTCTATAATGTCCAATGTCTCCCTTAGTAGCAAAAGGCGACATTGAATAAGTAGGTTTTGAGGTCTCGCTTAAAAATGTCCTGAGTTTTAAACAACCTCAGGCCCTCAGGTAGGGTGTTCCACAATCTAGGAGCATATATGCTAAAAGCTGATCCTCCAAATCTCTTAGTCCTAGCCTCTGGCACTATTAGAAGTTCCGTGCCACTAGACCTCAGGGGTCTAGCTGGTGTGTATCTTATGAGCATGTCCACCATGTAATTGGGCGCATCGCAGTGGAGTGATTTATAGACTAGTAAAAGGATCTTAAAGTCTATTCTATAACTGACAGGGAGCAAGTGTAGTGATCTCAAGACAGGTGTGATGTGCGCTCTTCGTTTGGTCCTAGTAAGGACACGAGCAGCAGCATTCTGAACCATTTGGAGTCTATTAATCATTTTTTGGGGGAGACCTGTCAGGAGAGCATTACAGTAATCTAGCCTACTAGTAACAAACGCATGCATTCATTTTTCGGTGTCTGCCTGGGAGAGAAATGATTGTACCTTAGTGATGTTTCTTAGATGGTAGAAGGATGTTTTAATAGTATTATTAATATGAGTTTCAAAATGTAGATCTGGGTCAATTATGACACCAAGATTCCTAGTCTGACACTTAGTGTTAAGAGCTAGTGTTTTCAAGTGTGCAGATAATTTCTCTCTCCCAGTTTTCTCGCCAATGATCAATACCTCTGTTTTTTCTTGATTGAGTTGGAGAACATTTTGTGTCATCCAAATATTAATATCAGCAATACAATCTATCAGGTGGTCGATCATCTTGTAGTCATTGGGAGTTACTGCGATATAAAGCTGAGTGTCGTCAGCATAGCTGTGGTAGTTAACGCATGTATAGGCTAAAAAGCTACGGTCCTAAAATGGACCCCTGGGGAACTCCACAGGTTGCGCTATAATTTTTTGACTTATGGTCACCAAGGGCTACAAAGTAGTCTCGGTCAGCCAGGTAAGTCCTGAACCAGTTTAATGATGAATATTTATCTGTCCATCATGTCACTGTTGACTTCAGTCATCAATTAATTTATATGAAGTTAAAGAGGCAATCTGGGATTGGTGCATCCATGTTTTAACTTGTAAATTAACATAACCATCACAGTCTCTATGTCTTAACTGTCTCCCTCCATCTTGATTGACTGCAACTAGAGAGAGAGAGAGAGAGAGAGAGAGAACGAGAGAGAGAGAGAGAGAGAGAGAGAGAGAGAGAGAGAGAGAGAGAGAGAGAGAGAGAGAGAGAGAGAGAGAGAGAGACACACACAGAGAGACAGAGAGACAGAGAGAGACAGGAACAGAAAATGTGCTCCTCATTTTCAGAAGCGTCCCCGGAGGACTTCCGGTGTGACCCAGGAGGAAGTGACTGCATTTACATTTGAAGAAAGAGACATGGCGACGCTGACTCTCACCCGGCCGCTGGGACAAGGCTTCAACTTCTCAAACGGCAACAGGTGAGAGTGTGATATAAATGTATGAGGGTTAGAGTTAGGAGAGGAGGGGAGAGGAGAGAGGGAAGGAAGGGTTAGAGTTATGAGAGGAGAGAGGGAAGGGTTGGAGGTAAACGTGACTGTGCTCCGTTGCGGGTTAGCCGGGCTGCTAGCGGATAGCCTCGCTGATAAAGACGTTTGGTTGCAAATTACAATCAAATTCTCCTCGTGCCCAACAAATTACTACAGCGTCGTCAGTGTCCTAGAACCACTCTACGTGTTACCCATGTCAGTGTACTAGAACCACTCTACGTGTTACCCATGTCAGTGTCCTAGAACCACTCTACGTGTTACCGTCAGTGTACTAGAACCACTCTACGTGTTACCCATGTCAGTGTACTAGAACCACTCTACGTGTTACCGTCAGTGTCCTAGAACCACTCTACGTGTTACCCATGTCAGTGTACTAGAACCACTCTACGTGTTACCCATGTCAGTGTACTAGAACCACTCTACGTGTTACCCATGTCAGTGTACTAGAACCACTCTACGTGTTACCGTCAGTGTCCTAGAACCACTCTATGTGTTACCGTCAGTGTCCTAGAACCACTATGTGTTACCGTCAGTGTCCTAGAACCACTCTATGTGTTACCGTCAGTGTCCTAGAACCACTCTACGTGTTACCGTCAGTGTACTAGAACCACGCTACGTGTTACCGTCAGTGTACTAGAACCACTCTACGTGTTACCCATGTCAGTGTCCTAGAACCACTCTACGTGTTACCGTCAGTGTACTAGAACCACTCTACGTGTTACCGTCAGTGTACTAGAACCACTCTACGTGTTACCGTCAGTGTCCTAGAACCACTCTACGTGTTACCCATGTCAGTGTCCTAGAACCACTCTACGTGTTACCCATGTCAGTGTACTAGAACCACTCTACGTGTTACCCATGTCAGTGTCCTAGAACCACTCTACGTGTTACCGTCAGTGTACTAGAACCACTCTACGTGTTACCGTCAGTGTACTAGAACCACTCTACGTGTTACCGTCAGTGTCCTAGAACCACTCTACGTGTTACCCATGTCAGTGTCCTAGAACCACTCTACGTGTTACCCATGTCAGTGTACTAGAACCACTCATGGGCGTCAGCAGCTTTTTGAATGTGGGGGGGGACACTTATTTTTCGGGGGGTCTGGGGGTTCTCCCCCCGAATTTTTTTAAATAGTAGATTCAATTTCCTGCATTCTGGTGCGTTTTACACCCAAAATAATCTCTCTCTTTCTTTGTTTTTCCTTGGAGCTGGCATGGTCTGCAATTACTGACTACTATTATGTTTTGGTTTAACTCACAGAGGCCTGACACTGACACTTGGCACTTTTTAGGTACTTTATTAAATATGAAGATTCAAAAAGAATCAAAGAGTGAATTAGAAAAGAATGAGGTAACTTTGAGTCAACAAATTGAAAAAAAAGTTATGAGGAAACATAAAATATGTACCTAGGCTACTCAGAGCCTATTACAATCAAACTTAGCCCTCTTCAGTGCATTGCAGAACATTCAACTATAATGACAGGACAGGTAAGCACTGTGAGGTGTTTGTCGCCATTCTGTGCTTTTGATGACATTTCGCCTGTGTCTGTTCTGCATTTAAACATGTCTAACCGCACTAGTAATGCCTAACAAAACTGCTGGTGCCATATAGCTGATCTAGCTCGTATTTGGTTGCTAGTAGGCTATGCTAATTCTATTGCTAATACAGAGAATGTCTCATAAGGTGTAGGGCTGCACGATTTGGGGAAAAAATCGAATTGCGATTATTTGGACAGATATCGCGATTGCGATTAATTTGCGATTATTATTTTTTTAAATAGCAAAAAAAAAAAAAAAAAAAAAAAGGAAGTTTTTGTAAAGTGTGGCCATATCTCCGGCTAGGAAGGTCGTATCAACGTGCAGTTTGTTTGTACGTCTTCAGGGGACTTAGAGGCTCCCTCCTCTAGCACCCCCACAGCCCGAGCTACGTGTGAAAGAACTAAACTTACATTGGGTTGCTTTAAAGTTGGGTTGCTTTAAAATCAAGCTTCAGATTAAAACATGTGATGGAGCATTACTAACTGACTCAGGTGGTTTGTTTCACACAACCATCTAGGAAAGCTTAATTGGAAGCTGTTTGGAAAAGGGCAGGTACTTTCAAAAAATACGATGCGATGTTGTTGGTGTGCGTTCATTGACGTTGACGTTCATTGACGTTCATTGACGTTCACGTTCATTGTTGACGTTCATTGTTGACGTTCATTGACGTTGACGTTCATTGACGTTGAATCCGACGCGCTGTATGACGTATCCCATACGGGTAGTGGTGGTCTAGTGAGTTGGACTTGTGATCGGAAGGTTGTGTGAGTTCAAATCCCGCCTGAAACCACACCACTACTAGTGTGCCCTTGACTAAGGCACTTAGCCCTCAGTTACTCCAGGGGGAATGTCCCTGTAATTCGTAATTGTAAATCGCTTTGGATTAAAAGCGTCTGCTAAATAGCAAAAAAAAAAAAAAAAAAAAAAAAAAAAAACGCAGGCAAATCGCAGGCTTTGCGATTAGCTAATCGCATCATTTCAAATCGCGATTTCGATTTAAAATCGATTAATCGTGCAGCCCTAATAAGGTGCTAACATTCTTATCAGAAAAGCTGGCTGTGTTTGACCTTGGGAGAACGCAATGTTGCTGTTTGGCCACTCACGGGAAAACTTGGATGACTTTGACTTACTTTTCTCTTCTTAGAATTTTTTTCCCTTATATCCATCTTGGTGGATGATCTAAATATCGTCTTGCCTCAGTCTGAATGTTTTGAATCTGCGTGCGTGTCTGATGCGGCTGCTGAAGTAAAACGCACGGAGTGTGCTGCTGCTGCTGAAGTAAAGTGTGTGCTGCTGAAGTAAAACAGAAGTAAAACGCGGAGTGGATTTCTGGATATTGGCAATCCCCTACTCATAAAGTGGAACGGATTTGATTGTGAAGCAATGAAAATAACGCTGACCAGTCATGCAACATATTTTTGATGGCAAATGTGGGGGGGTCCAAACGACCTTGTTTCAAAGGTGGGGGGGACACGTCCCCCCCCAAATATATGGTGGTGACGCCCATGGAACCACTCTACGTGTTACCGTCAGTGTACTAGAACCACTCTACGTGTTACCCATGTCAGTGTACTAGAACCACTCTACGTGTTACCGTCAGTGTCCTAGAACCACTCTACGTGTTACCCATGTCAGTGTACTAGAACCACTCTACGTGTTACCCATGTCAGTGTACTAGAACCACTCTACGTGTTACCGTCAGTGTCCTAGAACCACTCTACGTGTTACCGTCAGTGTCCTAGAACCACTCTACGTGTTACCGTCAGTGTCCTAGAACCACTCTACGTGTTACCCATGTCAGTGTACTAGAACCACTCTATGTGTTACCCATGTCAGTGTACTAGAACCACTCTACGTGTTACCGTCAGTGTACTAGAACCACTCTACGTGTTACCCATGTCAGTGTACTAGAACCACTCTACGTGTTACCCATGTCAGTGTACTAGAACCACTCTACGTGTTACCGTCAGTGTACTAGAACCACTCTATGTGTTACCGTCAGTGTCCTAGAACCACTCTACGTGTTACCGTCAGTGTACTAGAACCACTCTATGTGTTACCCATGTCAGTGTACTAGAACCACTCTATGTGTTACCGTCAGTGTCCTAGAACCACTCTACGTGTTACCCATGTCAGTGTACTAGAACCACTCTATGTGTTACCGTCAGTGTCCTAGAACCACTCTATGTGTTACCCATGTCAGTGTACTAGAACCACTCTACGTGTTACCGTCAGTGTACTAGAACCATTCTACGTGTTACCGTCAGTGTACTAGAACCACTCTACGTGTTACCCATGTCAGTGTACTAGAACCACTCTACGTGTTACCCATGTCAGTGTCCTAGAACCACGCTACGTGTTACCGTCAGTGTACTAGAACCACGTGCATATATATATACTGCCACTGTCTTCCAATTCTGGTGTCAGTGTAATATTTAGATTACATTTCTTCACTCTTGTTTTAATATTTTGATCATCTTTATTCGTAGGATTCCCTGCACTGTGAACTCTCCATCTGGGCAGTGAGATGGATGCTTCTGCTTATTCAGTGTCAGAGAGCCAGAGGACACACCTTGGGTCCCCTGATGCAGAGACAGAAGGACAGAACCACCGGAAGGACAATCTTATTAGGCTCCAGCCACCACCACTACCACCACCTCCCACCCACAGTAGGAACCATCACTCTCCCAACTTTAAAGAAGAGTACGACACACCGTGGGACGACACACCGTGGGACGACACACCGTGGGATATGTTCTTACGGGACTACATCAAAAACCAAAAGGCCAAAGATGCGATTCTCAGCACAAATGCCTCAGGGCAAGATGCACATGCTCTTAAAGAGAGGCATCGACTCTCTGAAGCACCGAATGACATGGATAGTGACAGTAACGCCAGTTCAGAGGTCAAGACTAGAGGTCAAGAGGTCAAGATCGAAGAGTGCTATGGTAGGAATTCCTCTCAACAAAGGCCAACCACAGGCCGCGCTAGAGCTGACCAATCACATCCTGGATGTGAGTCAGGTGGTCACAAGAGCAGCTCAGTGATTGGATTACAGGAACAGCAGAAAAGGACAGCGACAGGGCAAATCTCTGGGCAAACGAAACATAGCTGTGGTCATGACGACATGCGCCAGTGCTACGTCCAGTGTGGGAAGAAAGTAAACATGGCGGATATTGTGACAATACAGCAGCAAATTAGAAGACGAGAGCAACACCATTGTGCTACAACTGATCAGTAAGTCACACACATGCTGTGAATCCTGTCCACAAGTATTTTGTGTTCAATAATTCACCATAGGGTGCCATGTGTCAAGTATGCAAATGGTGGTCATTGAATTGATATGGTGAATCATACTGCCAGTTACATGACTAATAAGTCGATTTGTAATTGAATTAGCTCAGTAACGCGTTTCAACAGCAGCTAAACAGTTGGTAATTAAAGGGCAGAACTATAAGCACATCTAATAGATGAATGTCATGTATGATATCGCAGCAAGCTAGCTTGAAAGGGAGCTGCCAGTCATGCGTGCAAAGTCCATGCCCATACAGCCCTCGGAACTGTCTGACCAGGAAGTTGAGCCTGACAAGAAGCTTATTTCCATTTATTTTGTGTTAACATTTTTCCTGGACACAAAATACAATTGGAAGTTGGAACCATTTAATGTCTACTTTCCAGACCCTTTAATTATAAACAAATGCAATCAGTAATCCATAGATTATTGCATTTGCAGGACGTGTCCTGTCAGTCTAGATGGGAGTTCAGTGAACTGTTTGTCTGTCATTTCTAATCGACCCTGCGTTGTTTGTGCCTCCAGTGTTTCTAGCCGCAGGTCCTTTTCAGCTCATGTAACCATGTATGAACCAGAATGCACCGAGTCCCCCGGATCTGGCTGTGGTTCTCCAGCCCTGAAAAGCCCACAGTGGGGTCCAGAGATGGTGGCAGTGAAGCTGGAGGAAGAAGATGTCGAGGAGTATGGTGTGATGGTGAAAGAAGAGGATGGAGGAGACCAAATGAGAGAGGAGGGAGTGATGGTGAATCAAGAGGACAGAGGAAGAGTGGAGATGAAAGACAGTGAGATGGATGGTAAGTCTTTGTTATTGGTGAGTGTAATTGCACTGTTGTAAAATCAGTGCTACCAGTGTATGGGAGCATATAGTGGACTAAATTCAAATGTTAATGCAATTTGAGATTGCAATTGCATGTTCCAGTTTTGCATGCATTCTTTCGGTCAATATTCGCAATCATATGATTTTCATTTTCATTTTCATGTACCCGGTATGCACATTCGCTGTCAATATTAAAATGATAATGCAAAGCCATTTGACATTTCATTTTCAAAATCATGCGCTGCTTTGTAACTGACAAAATTCAAAAGTTCATTCTGAACTGAAAATTACTATGCAATCCCACAATAGAATTTTCATTTTCCACTTTGTCCTGCATTATTTGAGTCAATATGACAATTGTAATGCAATAATGTGATTAGCGTTTGCATTTCCATGTTCTAGTAAACACATCCGCTTCGTAGCTGACAAAATTCAAACGTTGACCATTTCATGCAATAATGGTATTGCATGAAACACACACGCTTATAGGCTAATATATTAGAATATATTATTCAAATGATCCCATTCTCATATTCTACCGGCCTGTCAGTCATTCTCTGGTGGCAGGACAATGTTCAATGGCAGGACTAGTGCAAGTCATTTGGGATTCCCTGGTTAGATGCTCATGAGGGGGCGGACTGGTCATATCTACGAAGGACTGCTGGTGCTTAAATACAAAAACTGTAAGTAGCCACTTCTCCCCAGACCTGGAATACTTGACTGTTAAATGCCGACCCACATACCTCCCGAGGGAATTCAATGCAGTGTACATAACAGCTGTTTACATTGCACCAAGCGCGGATGCTAGCTTAGCATCAGCCCGGCTACATGAAGTCATCAGTGGTGGACAGAGCACAGATCCTCAAGCAGTACACATCATAGCGGGGGACTTTAATCATGCTGACCTGAAGGTAGTACTACCTGTTCGGTCTACTAACGCCGACCGAAAGGCTGGACTGAAGGACACGGATACCATTCAACTCGTTTTTCTTATTTTTAGTGAAAATTGAATAGATTGTAAAACCTGCGAATGCAGACAACAAAACATACATGAATACACAGCTCTGACACATTCAAAGACTAAAACAAAGCATATAAATGTTACACAAAGCACGCATCAAACACACTAACCGTGGCATCCCTCAAGTCCTGGCATCACACAATGAACCCATACGCACGGTCTCCCACTATTTAAGCACCTAATCACAGCCCCCAATATCCCTACGCATACCTGATCTATATAATCAAACAATTCCCACGCAGTTATGAGGCATAACTCAAAATAATGTTACTAATATCTAATAATCAATAATTAATAATAACTAATAATTATTCAAATAACATTTAAAATAACATTCCACATACACTGAAACACCCCATCCTAACTGGACAGTACACTACCCAAGTTTTATCAGCATGTTAAATGTGCAACAAGAGGAGATAACACACTGGACAAGGTATACACCAACATCAAGCTTGCCTACAAAGCTAGACCGCTAGCTCATCTAGGCATGTCTGACCACGTGTCCATCCTCCTGATCCCAGCCTACACTCCCATGAGGAAAAGTGCTCCCATCACCACTAAGACTGTCAGAACCTGGCCAGCAGGGTCCGCTCCACTGCAGATCTGCCTGAATGACACCTCATGGCAGGAATATGAGCATGAGGACCTGGAACAGTTCACGTCGTCGGTTCTGAACCACATAGTGAACTGCACCAACTCAGCCACCGTGGACAAACGTGTCCGGGTCTACCCCAACACGAAGCCATGGATGACTGAGAAGGTCCGACAACTGCTCAAGGAGAGGAACAACTCCTTCTCAGCGAAGGACAAACTGCTGTACAACACCACCAGGGCAAACCTGAACCGTGGCATCCGGGAGGCCAAGGCAGACCACAGAGAGAAGATTGAGGAATGCTTCCTGAGCAACGACTCCAGGCGGGTGTGGCAGGGGGTTCAGCACTTCAGCACTTCAGAGCCAACAGGCTCACAGCCTCTGAGGGCGACCCCCTGCTGGCGGAAGAGCTGAACTCCTTCTACGCCCGGTTCGACGAGGGGCGAACGGAGGTAACCACAACACAAACACCACTCTCTCCAGCTCTCAGCAGCCTCACCCTCACAGAGCATGAAGTGAGACGCGTGCTGAAGGCGGTGGACCCCAGAAAAGCCTCAGGGCCGGACGGCGTCCTGGGACGGGTGCTGAGGGACTGTGCCGACCAGCTGGCCGGGGTTTTCACCAACATCTTCAACCAGTCCCTGTCCCAGGCCACCATCCCACCCTGCCTGAAAACCTCAACAATCATCCCAGTCCCGAAGAAAAGCACGGTGAGCTGCCTAAACGACTACCGCCTGGTGGCACTCACACGAATCATCATGAAGTGCTTCGAGAAACTGGTCCGGGCCCACATAGTCACATGCCTCCCGCCCAACCTGGATCCATACCAGTTCGCCTACAGAGCCCACAGGTCCACAGAGGACGCCATCGCGACGACTCTCCACTCCACTCTATCCCACCTGGAGAGGGGGAACAGCTACGCGAGACTGCTCTTTGTGGGCTTCAGCTCTGCTTTCAACACTATCCTTCCAGACAGGCTAGTGACCAAACTACTAGACCTGGGACTATCACACTCCATCTGCGCATGGATCAAGGACTTCCTGTCTGACCGCCCCCAGAGAGTGCAGGTGGGCTCCCACACCTCCACAGCCCTCAGACTCAGCACTGGGTCCCCCCAGGGCTGCGTGCTGAGCCCCATCCTCTACAACCTCTACACCCACGACTTCACCCCTGTCCACCCCAGCAACTCCATCATAAAGTTTGCAGATAACACCACCGTGGTGGGCTGCATCTCGGGGGGGACGAGGCGGCGTACAGGGATGAGGTGGAGCAGCTGGGCAAGCTGTGCAAAGTTAACAACCTGCTGCTGAACCAGTTAAAGACCCAGGAAATCATCGTGGACTTCAGGAGGAAAAAATCTGAGGTCCAGCCCCTGCTAGTCGATGGAGGGAGCGTGGAGAGAGTCTCAACTCTCCGATTCCTGGGGGTGCACATACAGGAGGACCTGTCCTGGAGGACCAACACAGCAGCCATCAGGAAGTAGAGCCGCTGTTGTGCCTTCTTGATGAGAGTCCTCAGGAAATACCACCTCAGACAGGAGCTGCTTGTGACCTTCTACCGCTGCACAGTGGAGTGCATCCTCACCTACTGCATTGTGGTTCTCCAGCTGCACAGCCGCAGAGAGGAAAGCGCTACAGAGAGTCGTGAGATAGGCCCAGAAGATCATCGCCCCCCTTCCCTCTCTGGAAGAGCTGTACAACACACGCTGCCTCAGGAAGGCCTCCAAGATCTCCAGGGACCCATCCCACCCTGGGAACGAACACTTTGTTCGGCTGCGCTCAGGCAGGCGGTTCAGGACCATGTTCGCACAGACAAATAGACTGAAGCTCAGCTTCTACCCTAGGGCCATTCAGGCCCTGAACACAGCAAAGACCTAGGTTCTGGGCCCTGGACAATCTAGACAATTTGATGGCAGCTACTAGATTGTAAACATAAGTGCAATATTGAAATACAACTGTGAACATTTCAAACCTGCTAACTGCGACACTTTAATGAATGTGCAAAAATACTATGTGCAATATGACAACCCTTGTGTACATAAGGTTCGGATACAGGAAAAGTTAGGATATGTATAGCATAGCATAGAGTACAGCACAGTGTTTTATTGTATAGTAGTATAGTATAGTAGATAGTGTACATAGCCTTTATTTATGTAAACCAGCTCTTTTCCCTTTTTTATTTTACCCTTGGACCTCTTGTTTTTTAGTCTTTTTTCCAAGCACCAGGGGAGCCCCCCTCCTAAATTTCGTTGTATGGTACCTGTACTGTATTAATGACAATAAAGACCATTCATTCATTCATGACAGAATAGAACTAATAGTTGAAAATACGTCTGGTTAGCTTCCGGTCCAGGACAGCGGACAGTCAACCAGCTGTTTTCAGTAGCAAGTATGCTGTCAAATTAAATTATTAATATTATTTGCTCCAGCTCTCGACTTTGGAAGTACCGTACAGAATGCCTGAGAGCCTTATATTGCATTATATTTTGAATGGTCATCTGGTGCCTGAATATTGTATTTTCCTTTACATAAATAATGACAGTTCCACCATGAATTGATGCAGAAAAGGCACAAATTGGTGCATATCAATTCACCAGAATGCATGAAATTATGTGTTTGACAAGGACCCCCAGACAGCCCCGCTTCATGGGTCCCCCCGATGTCAAACGCCTGTGGTACCACCTCCGCCTCATTTTGAGCCAGGAAAAACCCTGTAAACGTACCGTAACAAAAGCTTTGGCTAGCTAAGCAGGGCTTGACGCTTACCTTTTCCCCAGGTAGCACTGTGCTACCATGTTGAAAAAAATTGGTAGCACACCAAGAATTTCAATAGGACAATGAAAATTGCCAATGAAAAAAGACAATTTTCGTATGACGACAACAAATGATCATAATCATAACATATCAAAATTATCATAACCGGCTCTTGGCCGTAATAAAAATGGAGACTCACACAATGTATTTTTTTTTAAATGCTACTATTTATTTACATACTGTTACTTTACTTCATTTTGCTTATACTTATGGAACTTTAACATTTAGACACATTCCAGAATATGACTGGTATATTGTATAATATAAATATATATAAACAAAAAACACTTTCAAATGTGAATTACATAAACACTTTCAAATGTGACGTGTTGTGGATTGGAACTACAGATCATAAGCTTTCAAATGATGTGTCATACATTGAAATCCGAAAAAAGATGACGAAGTTAGAGTCATTTGAATGTTGTTAGACGTCAGGCACATATCGGGTTAAACACTGTCATGAAACCGGAAGCAAACGCTGCGGCTAACAAAAAACAGCGCTACGAACGTCTAAACTGTATTTTAATAACATAACAACATGCTGATAGAACATCAACATGCTAAAAACACAACATAACTATACATAATTATATGATCACACAGTCCTTGCTTTTGAACGCGTCCTAAAATTAAAGTATGTTTACAAGCCATGTATCACTTACCGTTAGCCTCAAACAATAACAATGAACCCATTCCACAAAGTATACATGTAGCCGTTTCACGCGAGTGGTTTACAGTTTCACCAGCTGGCGTCACAAAGAAAGTGCCTCTTAGGCTTGAGGACTAGTATATAATAGGAGAGGAAGAAATGAAAGTAAAAATGCACTTAAGCTATGAGAGCTGTATCCAATATACCCATTATGCGCATTTTAAGCGCATATAGGACACCCGTGAAGCATTTCTGCGACACACGTTTCTGTTCACTGTTTTCATTCCCTCATCGCTTATACACATAAGATTGACTGCGCATGACAGTAGTTCAGCAGTCTTTTAGTCGCACTGGTGCTATTGAATGTATTTCCAAGTCGCACAGAAATATATTCACTCGCAAATGCGACCAAAACAGTCGCACTGTCGAGCCCTGCTAAGTGCACACTGAACATGGTGGTTTCAGCTCACACTCACAAAGCTAGCTATTTAGTAGGGGTGTAACGGTACACGTATTTGTACTGAAATTGGACTGTAACGGCCAAGCTCCACCTGCTGCGTTGCGTCACCTCGCCATCGGCGTTGCGTCAACTTCCCGTTGTCCAAGCTCCACCTGCTGCGTTGCGTCACCGTCAACGTTCTACTTGCTCCACTGTGACATTTTTTGTATACGGGAATAATTTCACCCTTGACTGCAATATGTCCACAACAATAACAACATCATACAGAACATTTTCCAATCAGGGTAATATTTTTTCTACATATTCCCAAATAGATAGTTGTTAGTTCAGTAGATGTTCAACTAACTGTCAACAACATTTCAACTAACTAACCATTAATCCTAAACATTGCCCTAACCTTAAATCTAACCCTATCCTTAACCATAAATCTAGTTACATATCAACAGAGTTGCAGTTGATAGTTTGAGCAGCTGTGGATCATCTATAAGGGAATAAAGTGTGACCCCAGTCAAGTATGAATTGTCATACGGAGCCCGCGAAGCGCGAGGAGAGCTCAGAGCCCGAGGAGCTCTCGGTTATTAACAGAGACGTTCATAGCGGGAATTTCTGGATCAGGAGAGCACCTACATTCTCTTACAACATCTCTTTCATCAATTATGGGTACGTAGTACGCTGAGTAGTTGGCTACAAGCATTTTCAATCTGGTATTATCTCTATTAATCGCTGTGGTGATTTAACAGCTGATAAAAAATATATAATCATAATATCAAGTGCACTACAAACAGAGCAAAACAATAAAACAACACCAGAAAACAACCAATAGGCTATGCAATTATAACCAACAACTACAATTGTACATATACAATTGGTCTCATTGTGACGTCTGCGTCCACCGTCAAAAATCTAACTTTTTTGAATGTTTACTTTTGACGCAGCCATCGGACGCAACGCAACGCTGACGCAACGCAGCAAGTGGAGCACCTTTCATTGATTACAATGCATTTGATCCCAATTCCGGACGCAACGTACATTTGACGCAACGCTCGATGGCCATGGTGGAGCTTGGCCGTTAGTCGTTCAGTTCGGTACGCGTGTGTACTGAATGAATGCAGCATACTTTTTTGCGCACACACGCCACAGAGAGATTGTCAGTAGTTTAGCTTAGATAGTTTAAACTAGAGCTTGAAGTTCCTCCAGCTGAGCTGCTACTGCCAGCCCTATCTTTGTACATTGAGTTTGCCTTTGATAATGGCCATCAATAATATAATGTTTTATTTCACTTCATTATGAATTGTTCTGGGTTCAGTCTGCTGTCATCCATCCTTAACATGACATGCAAGTGAAGTGACAAAGAAAAACTATGAATGGGGATTTTCTCTGTAAAGCCTGGTACACACATAAAGATAATCTGGCTGATTTCCCCTCTTCCGACCAAGGACAGCAAATGCCCGATTATCGGATGGCTCTAAAGATTATCCTACAAGATTATCCTGTGGTGTGAGGTGTTTTAAGATTCAATTTCTCCCGACAATCTGCTCGGAAAGTGGTCGGGGCCGACAATCGTAAATATTAAACGTGTTCAATGTTTACGATCAAAAGTCCTCTTGTGTGTGGGCAACTCCAGACTCCTGACAACTCTCGTGCAGGGTTGCCAGATGGGCTCGTTTTTTTGTGTGGAATAAGCGGTTTTAGACTGTGGTTATCCTAGAGAGTGTCAATCCCATCTGGCAACCCTGCTCCCGAGTCCGATTGTGACGTGGATGGAATGTAGCCAATCAAGAAGCGAGCTGACTTCTTCTTTTCGTTCTTCAGCACTTTATTTGCCCTGTCGCACATGGCTGCCTCGTACAGGTTAGTCAGGGTACTACGTTAGATCACCTTTGATCACGCAAGATTTCTGGCTTGGGGAACGAGACTAGACTGTCGTAACGACAGATCTTTATTAGGGATGCACAATATGCATTTTTTCCAACCGATACCGATAACCGATGTTTACCCGCTTCTCGTGGCCGATAAACGATATCATAACCGATATGAGAACAGATATAATTTCACAGTTGATAACCTGTAGTTCATGCACACCTGAAGGTAAGAAAGGCTGTCATCCAGGAAACCGGAAACAAATGCTGCTAACAGCTAGCGGCTAACAAAGCACAGCACTACGAAAGTTTCAACTGTATTTTAATAACATCACAACATGCTGATAGAACATCAACATGCTAAAAACACATAACTACACATAATTAGATGATGACACAGTCCTTGCTTTTGAACGGGTCCTAAAACGAAAGTATATTTACAAGCCATGTAAACCGATAGCCGATTACCGATAGCCTCCGGACAACAATAACAATGAATCAATTCCTCAAAGTATACATATTAAGAGAGCTATTTATAGCGGTTTCACGTATGCGAGTGGTGTAGCCCATATATGCATTTTGCGCATATTATGTGCATATACGACACGCGTGAAGCATTTCTGCGACACGCGTTTCTGTTAACTGTTTTCGTTCCCGCATCGCTGTATTCAATGCCAAAATCATATTCCTTCCATACAGCGTGCTTGCAATGGTGAATCTTCAGGTGACTTATGAGATTCGTTGTGTTGTAACTCGTAGACCTTTGCCCTCCTCTCCGAACTTTTGCCGAACATGTATTGCAAATTGCAAACGCACTGCCAATCTGCCTCAGAAACTCTGAAAAATGTCCGCTCTCGTCTCTACACTGCGTGGCTGTACGCAGGCGCAGCATCATGAGCGCGACAACCGGAACCGGAAATATTTCTGGCTTCATATTATCGCCTCCATATCGGCCCAAAAAAAAAAACGCTAAATATTTAATAACATTAATTTCCCAATATCGGGCCGATAAATATCGGCGCCGATAATATCGTGCATCCCTAATCTTTATGTATGTGGTGTGCTGTATTGGGAATATCGGCGCACACCACACACACAATGGAAGCAGTATCCTCATCCTCCTGGACCTCTCTGCTGCCTTCGACACTGTCTCCCACACCATCCTCCTCAACCGCCTCTCCACCCACCTGGGTGTCACTGGTACAGCCCTCTCCTGGTTCACATCATACCTCTCCAACAGGGAACAGTTTGTCTCCATCCACGGCTCAAGCTCCCCCACCAGCCCCAGTCAACCAAGGCGTCCCGCAAGGCTCTGTACTCGGTCAGATCCTCCGTCGTCACGGCTTTAACTACCACTGCTACGCCGACGATACCCAAATCTACCTCAGCTCCACCCCATCCTCTCCGCTCCCCCCCCAGTCCCTCATCAACTGCCTGCTCGAAATAAAACCTGGAGGACATCTAACCTCCTTGTAGCACCCTATAATGTAATAATTTCCTGATAATGTAATAACACCTGATAATGTAATAAAATTTCCACTTAACTCCATTGAAAATGTAATAAAACCCAATAATGTAATAATTGACCAATAATGTAATAAAATAACCTGACTGATATTGTAATAACATTTTTACTGATAATGTAATACCTTATTACCTTATTACATTATTGGGAAAATAATTAATTAAAAGCCGAAACCCTCATTCAAGCCTTCGTCACCCCACACTGGACTATTGTAATGGAGTCCTGTTCGGGGTTCCCAACAAAGCCGTGGACAGGTTCCAGTACGTGCAGAACTCAGCTGCCAGGGTCCTCACCCACACCAAGCCCTGGCAGCACATCACCTCCACCCTCATTCACCTCCACTGGCTCCCGGTCAAGTCCCGCATCACTTACAAAATCCTCCTCCTCACCTACAAATCCCTCCACGCCTGCGCCCCTCAGTACCTAACTGACCTCCCCCCAGCATACCCCTTCCCGGAACCTGGGACAAGGGACGAGAGATAAATATGACAGAAAATCCATTTTAGGAATAGCAACTGTCTACTAGCACTCTACTGCACTCTACTGTCGCACAATTAATCAGAGCTTTGAACTCCCCCAGGGAGATGAGATTATTAACACTACAACAGCCATGGGTGGGGTCATTTGACCTAGTAAGTAAAAAAAAAATTAAACTCACCTTTTCAGGACCCACCTTTCATGACTTTTCCTAGATGCGTTCTACCACCCAGTATCCTTACATTTTCTAAATCTACCTTGTATAAAGCTCTTTCTACAACAGGGTTTACCCAAGTTACATACGCAATAGTCATAGGATATTGTATGTCTATGTACAGACAATTATGAATGAGAGACTGTACAGTAGCTCTCCCAGTTGAGTGTTGCACGCTATAGCTACCGCAGCAAAGTAATTGCAACAACCTACATTTGATTGTCTGTAATCTTCAACGAATTTCCACGCAACATGGAACAAATAAAATTCCATTTATAATACAGTACATCATGTAATCAAGTGTATTTTCGCAGCTTGTGTGTGTGTGTGCGTGCACGTGCGCGTGTGTGTCTGACATGGGTTTCAAACGATTTCCCCGGTACCTCCCCGCTCCAACATGACAGGTTGTCGGGTCAACAAGGTTCGGGAAGTAAGCCTGTTCCGCTAGATAGTATAGGTACCGGTATGTATATAGTATAGGCATGTAGATAGTATAGGCATGTACAGTACAGGCCAAAAGTTTGGACACACCTTCTCATTCAATGCGTTTCCTTTATTTTCATGACTATTTGGTACATTGTAGATTCTCACTGAAGGCATCAAAACTATGAATGAACACATAGGAATTATGTATTTAACAATAAAGTGTGAAATAACTCTAAATATGTCTTATATTTAAGATTCCTCAAAGTAGCCACCCTTTGCTTTTTTGTTGTTAATAAAATATATAATAATAATATTATATATAATATGTGTTAATAATAATATGTTATTATATATATATATTTACCGTATTTTCTGCACTATAAGGCGCACTTAAAAGCCTTTAATTTTCAAAAAAACCCACAGTGCGCCTTATAATCCGGAGCGCCTTATATATGGATCAATTGGTTAATTGGTTGATCCATACTGGTTGTACACGGCGCTCAAGGCGCTCTGTCAAAATGTTTCAGTACGACTGGTAAACTACAATGCCGCACCGCTTGCAGCATTACGGTAATCGGTAAACACCGGTACTGTGCTTACTCACAGTCCCACACCACTTGTGTGTGTATAAAGACCCCAAGTAAAGAAGACTAAACAGAGTTTCCGAGGGAACAAAGCGAGATGGCCACAGTTAGAGGACAAACTCGAACAGTGGGTTGTTGAACAGAGAGCAGCAAGTAGAAGCGTCTCTACAGTCACTATTCGAATGAAGGCAACAGCGCTAGCACGGGACATGAACATCGATGAATTTCGAGGCGGTCCTTCTTGGTGCTTTCAACTTGAAGTTTTAAAGTACCCACTCGATATAATAAACAACAGTTTAACGATCACTAAACACTTATAATGTGTGTATTGGATTCATTATTCTCGTTTGCCGGAGGCTACCGGTAAGGGAGGGTTGACTTGTAAACATACTTTAGTTTTAGCTCGTGTTCAAAAGTAAGAACTGTGTGTTCATCTAGTTATGTGTAGTTATGTGTTTTTAGCATGTCGATGTTCTCCCAGTATGTTGTGATGTTATTAAAATACAGTTTAGACCTTCGTAGCGATGTGTTTTGTTAGCAGCGTTCGTAGCTGTGGCTGCGTTCAGAGTCACTTTTCTCCCATTCAGTGTTTGAGGTGAACCAACATTCAAATACGCCTGTCGTGTTCAATCTTTCTCTGATTTGAATGTATGACACATAATTTGAAAGCTTACAATCTGTAGTTTAAGCATGTGTAAAAACTGAAAAATTACGTTGCACATTTCACCAGGAGCTGTCACATATGTGACGCGATCTGGTGGAATGATCAAGGAGGGGGCAACGTCATTTTTCTGTTTTTTACATATGCTTAAACTACAGATTGTAAGCTTTCAAATGATGTGTCATACATAGACATCGGGAAAAAATGTACGACAACATGAGTATTTGAAACTTGTTAACCCTGAAAACTAAATCCTGAGGAAACGGCCTTCAAAGATTTTGGACTTTTTCACACCTTCACACAGGCAGGTAATGGGCGGTAACAATAGCTGGTCAACCCCGCCCCCAACCACTCCCCCTCTAGTATTGGTCACTGGGTCAGACAGCTATAACATTATTACTAGGGATGTCCCGATCCGATACTGATATCGGATATCGACCCGATATTGGTCCTGAATGCTGGATCGGGGATCGCACCAGAAGAAAAAAAAAGGCTCCGATCCGATCCTACTGTCATGCGCAGTCAAACTTATGTGTATAAGCGATGAGGGAATGAAAACAGTGAACAGAAACGCGTGTCGCAGAAATTCTTCACGCGAGTCGCAGAAATGCTTCACGCGAGTCCTATATGCGCTTAAAATGCGCATAGCGCTGTGTGCTTCCGGTTTCATTACAAAGAGGTTAACCCTATATGTGCCTGACGTCTAACAACATTCAAATGACTCTTAACTTCATATTTTTTCGGATTTCAATGTATGACACATCATTTGAAAGCTTATGATCCGTAGTTCCAATCCACAACACGTCGCATTTGTTGCTTTAATAAAGGCTGGCAGTCTTTAATTTAACTGTTGTTGGTGTGGACTATATACTGGGGAGGTATTTGTTATTATTCAGGGGTCAAAAAATGTATACAAATATCGGATCGGTATCGGTATCGCCGATACCCGAAGCCCAGGTATCGGTATCGGTAGTGAAAAAGTGGGATTGGGACATCCCTAATTATTACCTAGCAAGGTATTACCTAAGCTAATTACCCAGGTTATTATTATTTATGGTTGTTGTAACTGTTATTGTTAGTCTTTTAATGATACAAAAAAGTCTTCAATCAGAATCAGAATTTATTTTACAGTACACAAGAATAGGTAGGATAAAGATATCACTGTAAATATTGTGTCATACACAGAATATGGGCACACTTCACAAACACTTCACACCAATATTGCACGTCACGTCATGTCGACCAAAGCACATCTAATAAAAATAAAAATATATGGGCACACAGTGCCAAACACTTCACACCAATATTGCACGTCACGTCAGGTCGACCAAAGCACATCAAATAAAAATATATAAATAACCACGGCAAATGTAAAAGTGCACCAAATCACAGTACTGCAATCAGAATGAACCATGTAAAAAGAGTAAGAGTAAAAAAGTGGCACGTTATTACAATGATAAATTGCTCCTATCCGAGGCACAGAGTTACAGCTCAAATCTAGACTTTATAAAATAACATCAGGCATGACTAATATTAAGGAGGAAAAAGCAGAACAATAGTGCGGCAAGCTGTGCAAAGTACAATCAGTGTGCAATTCCTGCATTCCTCCTGTGTGTTTCTCCTGCAGCTACAAACGGACAGCCTTTTTCAGAGGTGCCTTTTTCGGAGGTGCTGTGGAGTCTGGTGGGCAGGGGCATGTAGTGTCTTTCGCCTCATCAGTACAGAATTCTCTGATCTTGTCAAAAAGGTACTTCTGTCTGGCCACGTCAAGTCCGGGTGGGTCTTGCACAGGAAGATCACCTCTGGGGGGCTTGACATCAGTGTGTTTCAGTAGCTGAAACTCGACTGGTTCTGCCCCGTCGTATTCCCTGGCTATAACCACGCCAGGTTTCCGAGCATCAAAGCTGCAACAGAATGAAGACAATGCATTAAATGATTGCCCACAGTAAATGATATTATATGACCGCCATACTATGTTCATAAAATGAAATAGGTAAATACATGACAATGAATTACCTGAAGTGCTGGTAACTCTTAATCTGTGGGAGCTTTCGGAAGTAGCCACCCAGATGCTTTTGCCAGTCGTAGGTTTGAACCAGCACGGTGCCATTCTCCAGGCCTACAAGCTGGGGGATGTTGACGTGTTTCACTGGAGAGCTGGCCCTCACGACTTTAACAATGTCATCCAAAGTGTCCACTCTGGTCTTCCTGAAGCACTGCTTGATAAGGCCAAAGCACCAGTCGGGGCCAAACTTGGTGTGGCCTGCAATCAGGAAGTGGAGGCCCAGTGTCTTGTGAAGGCCATGCATGGTCCGCCATGCACAGTACCACAGCATGAAGTTGTTCTTGTTTTGGCCACTGCAGTTGTCACAGTTCAGGTCCACGTATGTTTCTCCAACTCCATACTTCTCGAAGAAGTGATGCAGGTAATTGATGACTGCGTTGCTGCCCTTACTCGATGCCATCCCTTCATCGATGAGGTAGTTCACCTGCTTAGGCATCCCTTCGCAGGAGACACCAAAGAGGCCGCACTTGCGTGGAGTCAGAAAGTACATGGGCCCTGGTTGATGAGGGTCAGTGGGGTAGTGGACCTAAGAAAGAGAGGCAAAAGAGGAAGAGAAGAAAAAGATTAGATGCAGTGAAAAGTAACATCACAGAGGTGTGTGTGGGTAAATGAAATTCAATCAACCAAATCAACAGTGTCATAGGATGAAGTTATTTTCACCTGTTGTGCAAAATCAAAACTGTAGTGCATTGTGATTTCCTTGCTTGCTGGTGTGGAGTGGCCAAGAGAGAGCTGCAATTCCTCACAGACCTTCGCACATGCAGCATTCATTTTCTGGTAGAAAGAACGCTCCTTTGCAACACGGTCTAGATGCTGCTCCTGCTTCTTCAGCTTGGCTGATTTCACCACATCCGTCAGATTGGCACTTCGGAACACTTGGTAGTTGTTCCTCTGGCACTCCCAGCACAGATCTGTCCGGGGTTTGGTGCTGGTTATTTCAGGGAGCAATTCCTTCCACAGATTTTGGAAGCCTTGCGTACTAACAACACGTTGCTCTGCAAAAGAAGATTTTATGAGTATGAGATTGGATTGCTCAGTCAATGCTACGTGTTGATTCATGTTCAATGCAATGGCAAAATGTGATGATGTAACAATCATGCTATTATCACATGAATGCCATTCCCATGTGCTTAACATAATCTATTCTATAGTCTCAATGAATGTGCCTTTTTTTAAACAAACCCCCCCATTGTATTGGCAATAGCAACTTCAGGCTCATGAATCTGAATTTGTTAATTGCACATTAGCATGGCTATCACAGTGTATACACAGGGCCTGGCTGTTAACACAGCCATCAGTCAAGTCATTTTAAAAAGTTGTTTTAGCATATTTAACACAATGTAACATATTTTACATTGTTACATTTCTGTAATCTTGAATTGTAGTCCCACACACACATTTTACATACCAGATTTTTGCAGAGCATCACTGTAGAGACGCCAGACGGAGGTTTTGGTGACATTGGACAGCAGCAGTTTAGCACTGTAGTCCCTGTGTCCAGGGTGTCTGCCAGGTAGAATAATGGCGTGATCTTCAGTATAGTTTTTGATGAATTTCACGACTCCCTCGATGTCATCTTTTGTGTGAAAGTTTTTGTTTTTTCGACATTTCTTTCTCTCGCGTGGCAGAGCACCGTGCTCCTGGTACCATTGGGAAATGGTATGGAGAGTTCGGCTGCTGATCCTGAGCAAAAAAACAACAGAACGTATAAATAATAGACTAATAGCAATAGCTAATGTCTGCTAGCTAGCATGGCTAACGCCACGATACATACTAGGTCATTACTACTAACAACAACAGAACGTATAAATAACAGCACAGTAGAAATAGTTAATGTCTGCTAGCTAGCATGGCTAACGCTACGATACATACTAGGTCATTACTACTAACAACAACAGAACGTATAAATAACAGCACAGTAGCAATAGGTAATGTCTGCTAGCTAGCATGGCTAACGCCACGATACATACTAGGTCATTTTAACTACTAACAGTAACAGAACGTATACATTTTAAAGAGCTTACCGCAATACGAAGCAGAAGGTGTCACGGCAGACGTTCGTCCCCTGAATGGAGTATGATACCCTGGATAACTTGCGTTTTTTAGGCAGTTTTTTGAGACCTTGAGTCATAACTGAACGATTCATAGACGTCAAGAGAGCGCCCATAACCAGCAAGTCTTTGTTCTCTGCATCCAAAGATGCTGTATTCAACCGCGTCTCGTAGATCAGTTCAGAAGACAGTCTTTTGCTGTAAGAGATTCTCGGTCGAGCATTGTCTGTGCGTCTAAGCTGGCATTTGCACTAGGGGTGGGCATCAATGATCGACGATCGATAATTGATCGATAAGGATCTTGGTCGATCACAAAATATTTTGATCGATAATCATTAATACTTTTTTTTATTTTTTATAATAATAATAATAATGGAAATTAGTTAGGCTGGCCTAACTGTCACCAGATTGCGTTCGTCTCTCACCCCTGAACATGTTAACATGATCATCTTTCTGAACAAGAACCAGTAGGCCTGCCGCCTACAGTCTCTCGCTGGAGTTTAAATTTAAGTTAAGCTGGACACTCTTAAGGACACTAATGTTTTCAGTCATCCTCCTATTTGTGAGTAACTGTTTTTTTTACTGCTCCTATGGTGAGTTACTTATTTTCTATATTTTTATTTATAACGTAAAATGTGTTTTTAAGTTAAACAATTTAGGCTACTCACTGCCTTGTTTAAGAGGATTGTTATCTGACTGTAGTGTCTAGTACTTTGAATGTGAATGAATGAATGTGTGCAATAGCAACACAAATAAAGTTTTTCCCCAAGGAAAACATGCTTGTTATTTCTGCCCTATTTATTTATTATTATTATTATTTTATTTTTTTAATGAAAAAAAAGCTTATCAATTAATCGATAATTGATCGTTAATTCTTGCGATTATCGAAAAATAATTTTTGATCGTTTGCCCAGCCCTAATTTGCACTCAAATCGTTTGATTTTGTCCAATTCAGAGTCTTGCTCGGTAAACTCATTTTCAACATTCTCGTCAGACCAATCTTCGGCGAGATCAGCTATCTCAGATCGTGGTTGAAGCGAGTCTTCTTCTTCGCTATCGGAATCCGAGGAGGACAGAGGATCTGAATTGCCTCCGTGCATGTAGTCAGCAATGAACAAGGTCATCAATTCTCCATTGTCGATCCTTGTACCGGCAGCAGAAGTTCTGTTGATCTCATCGGCAAGCATTTGCGATTCCATCTCTCAGTCAACGTAACGTTGCAACAACGTAAGCACAATACAGTAAACACAAAAAAATTGGCTTTTTATCCCTCCCCCTCGCCCAGCTATTGGCTACGTCGATTGAGCTCACAGCCATTCACACCAATTTTTGTTGTTAGCTGGGCTCACGTTCCCGCCCCCAAGTTTCGAAAACTCATCTCATAAAACAAGCTTATTTTGAAGACTTATTACACGTATTTAATTAAATGAAAACTGCTCGAAAAAATAACGAGTGGGTACTTCACAACTTCAAGTTGCGTCTTATTACAAAAAAACTAAATCAGATTTTTTGCTTTGAAAAACTTTGAACGCAGATTTAAGGCATTCGCACTTTGCGCCCACATCGCAATTCGATGACGTTGCGTCACATATTGGTTGTTGGTTATAATTGTATAGCCTATTGGTTGTTTTCTGGTGTTGTTTTATTGTTTTGCTCTGTTTGTAGTCTACTTGATGTATTTTTATCAGCTGTTAAATCACCACAGCGGTTAATCCACTAATAGAGATAATACCAGATTGAAAATGCTTGTAGCTAACTAACTACTCTATATCTCGTGGTCGCAGCTATTGCGAATTGCTATTCACGCGAGTCAGCTGTGAATCACCGCAGGTCCTTGACGCTTGTTGCAAAAATGGATGACGAACGGCTGATACTTGAGGTGGAAAAATATATATTTTTGACAGTGGAGCAGGTAGAACGTTGACGGTGACAACGCTCAGGTGGAGCATGGACAATGGGAAGTTGACACAACACCGATGGAGAGGTGACGCAACGCAGTAGGTGGAGCTTGGGCGTAACGCAACCCCAGTCAAACGTTTGACTGCAGTATCTTCTATTCTATGCGCCTTATAATCCGGTGCGCCCTGTATATGAAAACAGTTCTAAAATAGGCCATTCATTGAAGGTGCGCCTTATAATCCGGTGCGCCTTATAGTGCGGAAAATACGGTAATATTATTATTATATATTTTATTAACAACAACATTTTTAAATTTATTAACAACAAAAAAGCAAAGAGTGGCTTCTTTGAGGAATCTAAAATATAAGACATATTTAGAGTTATTTCACACTTTTTTGTTAAGTACATCATTCCACATGTGTTCATTCATAGTTTTGATGCCTTCAGTGAGAATCTACAATGTAAATAGTCATGAAAATAAAGGAAACACATTGAATGAGAAGGTGTGTCCAAACTTTTGGCCTGTACTGTAGATAGTATAGGCATGTAGATAGTATAGGCATGTAGATAGTATAGGCATGTAGATAGTACAGTGTTTCCTCCAGGATTTTTCACATTAGTGGCGGAGCGCTCATTTTTGGCGCGCGGAGCGCATAATACTTTTTCCCCGCGTGCACGCGCATAAAACGCGCACTGGCGCTCAAAACAAAGACGTAATTTTACCAAAAACTAGAGGGTGGCAACAATTATAATTTCTTAAATAGCGGTTAAGTCATTAAAGCCGAGCAGGTGATTTTATATAGAAGGTGATCAAATACCAATATATCCTACAGCTGCAGCGGAACATGCGGAATGCGCATTACACACACACACACACACAGAAAGATCAATACGAAGTAGGCCTACATGAGAGTACACGCACAAAACCGGCTAACGTTACTCATTAACTGTTTCCACAAGTAAAATCACAGTGTGACAGTCAGATGGAGCATTCGGTAAACAACAACAGCAAGGTAATGCTATCAGCTGAGTTAAAGAAAACCAACTCTTACCTTTGAGGACACCAACATGAGCCCTGCTTACCCGTACCTCCGCCATTCTATTCGTGGTGATTTTAGAGGCAATAGATTATTTTTGCCCCGCGCATAATATTGCTATGAATAGTTCGAAGCTAGGTGCTTGCACGTTAGGTGCGAGAATGCTCGGTTAACCCATTAGCGGGAACATTATTTGTTTCACAAAATAGGCTGATTTAATTGACCATGAACATCAGAGACATACATTACGAATGTTCATTTAAAATACTATATACTGAGCACTGGTATAAGAACATGAACCAGAGAACAGCAGTAAATGCAATAACCCACAGTCGTCGCTGATGATGTTGCATTTTCGATTAGGATACGTTTACGGGATTAAAGGGACCGGCCACGGGCGAAGAGAGAAATTCAAATGTCCCGCTAAATTCGGACCAATCACAAAACTGTTTTGAAAGCGCTTCGCCTCGCGCCGCGCGCCTGTTGAGAGCGATTCAGTCTCGATTGCAGTGCGAACACAAACGACGAGGTTAATTGCAACATTGTAACATATTGTAGCTAACTACGCCCTAAATCGTAACGAAATGTAGGTCTGGAAGCGGCCTAAATCTAGCTTCAATCTGCTTTTTTTCTGTTCTCCAGTCATAATAACTCGCTGCCTTTCTGCGCAGCCTGAATCAAAGTGGACTGTCTGAATCAATTAGTGGCGGAGGAAATTCATTCGTGGCGGCCCGCCACGAATAAATGCATATAGAGGAAACACTGTAGTATAGGCATGTAGATCGTATAGGCATGTAGGTAGTATAGGCATGTAGATAGTATAGGTATGTAGATAGTATAGGCATGTAGGTAGTATAGGCATGTAGATAGTATAGGCATGTAGATAGTATAGGTATGGAGATAGTATAGGTATGTAGATAGTATAGGCAGGCAGGCAGAAGGGGCATGCTTCACTTCCCAGGGGGCTAACATCAAAATACACACATCCCCGTGTTTACCAGGGCCAGGGGAATCTAGCAGGGGTGGGATGCAAACGGTGGGTTGTTCCAATCAAATGCGACACATGGGTGAATGGGTGTATGGAAATAGCGTTCCACGCACCTGGAATATTTGCATATTCATGACTATTGTTTTTTAATAATGATAATCAACTACTTCTGCATCATACATGCAGCCACTACCCGTGATAATCTGCGACCTTAATCCTGTATCAGGGCACGATACTTGTACAAGGTGCAGAGGTTTATCTCTCTGAGAGACATACTTGGATAGAGAACACTTTTATCTATATCTTTTTATTCATTGTTTATTATCTTGTTAAATGTTTATTTATTTAATTTCTCTCTATTTTTTTTCCCTTACTATCCTCCTCTTGCTGTATATGTAAAGCACTTTGAATTGCCCCTGTTGTATCAAATGTGCTATACAAAGCAACTTGCCTTGCCTAAAACTAAATATATTAAAGTTAAACTTGCCTATGTAACCCTGTATATGTTCCTATTCTTACAGACCAGCAGAGCTCCAACCCAGGTTCAGACAGCGAGCCCAGCTCCACCACATCAAGAAACCATAAACAACACAGGAGCTCAAGGCGGAAGAATCACCATAGTTTTAGTAAAGCAGGAGACCTGAAGAAGCATCAGAGAATACACACAGGAGAGAAACCATACCAGTGCTCCCAGTGTGGGAAGAGTTTTAGTCAAGCAGGAGCCCTGAAGATTCATCAGAGAATACACACAGGAGAGAAACCATACCAGTGCTCCGAGTGTGGGAAGAGTTTCAGGCATGCAGATTCCCTGAAGAAGCACCAGAGAATACACAGAATACACCATAAAACACACCCACAGACTTACACAGGAAAGAAGACCTACCGTTGCCCACTGTGTGGAAAGAGTTTTAGTCAAGCAGGAGACCTGAAGAAGCATCAGAGAATACACACAGGAGAGAAACCATACCAGTGCTCCCAGTGTGGGAAGAGTTTTAGTCAAGCAGGAGCCCTGAAGAAGCACCAGAGAATACACACAGGAGAGAAACCATACCAGTGCTCCCAGTGTGGGAAGAGTTTTAGTGAAGCAGGAAACCTGAAGAACCATCAGAGAATACACACAGGAGAGAAACCGTACCAGTGCTCCCAGTGTAGGAAGAGTTTTAGTCAAGCAGGACACCTAAAGGATCATCAGAGAATACACACAGGAGAGATACCATACCAGTGCTCCCAGTGTGGGAAGAGTTTTCGTGGAGCAGGAAACCTGAAGATTCATCAGAGAATACACACCGGAGAGAAACCATACCAGTGCTCTGAGTGTGGGAAGAGTTTCATTGATGCAGGAAAGCTGAAGATTCATCAGAGAATACACACCGGAGAGAAACCATACCAGTGCTCCCAGTGTGGGAAGAGTTTCAGTCGAGTAGATTCCCTGAAGGAGCATCAGAGAATACACTCAGGAGAGAAACCATACCAGTGCTCCGAGTGTGGGAAGAGTTTTAGGAATGCAGGAGCCCTGAAGATTCATCAGAGAATACACACAGGAGAGAAACCATACCAGTGCTCCCAGTGTAGGAAGAGTTTTAGTCAAGCAGGACACCTAAAGGATCATCAGAGAATACACACAGGAGAGAAACCATACCAGTGCTCCCAGTGTGGGAAGAGTTTCAATCATGCATATTCCCTAAATAAGCACCAGAGAATACACACAGGAGAGAAACCATACCAGTGCTCCCAGTGTAGGAAGGGTTTCATTCAAGCAGGAGACCTGAAGAAGCATCAAAGAATACACTCAGGAGAGAAACCATAACAGTGCTCCGAGTGTGGGAAGAGTTTCAGTCATGCATATTCCCTAAATAAGCACCAGAGAATACACACAGGAGAGAAACCATACCAGTGCTCCTAGTGCAGGGAGAGTTTTAGTCAAGCAGGACACCTGAAGATCCATCAGAGAATACACACAGGAGAGAAATCATACCAGTACTCCCAGTGTGGGAAGAGTTTTAGTCGAGCAGAACACCTAAAGATGCACCAGAGAATACATACAGGAGAGAAACCATACCAGTACTCCCAGTGTGGGAAGAGTTTCAATCGAGCAGATTCCCTAAAGAGCCATCAGAAAACACACACAGGATGAGTTTCAAGCAGGCAGGAAACCTAGACACACCAGAGAACACACACAGGAGAGAAACCGTACCAGATTTCAATCAAGAGTGAAAGGTGGTTTGGTTCTATTTGTAAATATGCTTAACGTAGTTTTTCTATTTAAGTAATTGTTTGATTAATGTGTATAGGCTCTTTGTCCATACAAAGCTTTTGCTGTGCATATAGTATTATATGCATTGTATTTTTTCTGCAGGCCTCCCCACTAGGGCCGCAACGATTAGTCGACTAGTCACGACTAATCGATTATGAAAATTCGTCGACGTGAAATGTTGTTGTCGACTAATCGCATAAAAAAATTATATTAAAAACAACGTTTTTTTTTTTTTTTTTTTTTTTTTGGGGAGCCATGCAAGAATCAGCTGGGTAAGTTTTAGCTAACGTTGTTAGCCAACTGGCTAACGTTATATTGTTAGGGTCGTAATGTTTATGTTAGCTTTACTGTTACATGTTGGAAAACAACGTCTCATGGACAGGGCTGTACATGCTATGAGCGTTTGTGCTATTAATTTATTTGTCCTGTGCGCATGTGACAGACAGAGGCGCTTGTATGTAACGTTACGTAGCAGGGGTTTTCCATGTTGAAGCCAGGAGAACGCGAGATGAAATGAAGTGAGGGGTGGTCGCTATTAAAATACCAGGTAGTCATGGTGGATGATCATGAATGATGCTTGATAAGTGAATGCTATTTCAATTATGTTGAGTCCACCAGCGAGCTGTCTGTAAGATAAACAGCGCCAAGCGTAGCCTACTAACGTGAGCTGTCTGTAGTCTAGCCAGCAATGCTAGCTAGCCAGTCAACTAGCTCTGTGAGCAGCTGTAGCTTGGCGTAACGTTAGGTTAGATAGCTAGTTAAGCCGGATTTATGCTTCTGCGTCGCCATTTACGCGCAGCGAAAAGCCACACGACTAATCGCGACTAATCGAAAAAATAATCGACAGATTAGTCGACTACCAAAATAATCGTTAGTTGCAGCCCTACTCCCCACACGGTTTGTTCTCATCTCTTATGTTGTGTATTGGATAAATCACTTTGAACAGTCACAAGCTTGCTTTTCCACCCTAACCCATGGTCTTTTGCTTTTGCTCTGCATTAAGTTCAATTACTGTTCAGGTTCCACAGCTTCTGTTTAATGGAAACTTGCTGTGGATTTGGGTGATTAATGGAAGTCAAGCTGAAGCCTATGTATTTTTCTTTTCGTTCACAATGAATTGTGCTTTTCAAATTCTTAGTGATTTAAAATAAATGCGGAAGCTGACGGGGAGCCAGTGGAGTGAGGTCAGGATGGGTGTGATGTGGTCACGCTTCTTGGTGCACGCTTTTGCACTAGCTGCAGTCGGCGGAGCAGAGACTGGTCGATGCCAACATACAGGGAGTTGCAGGAATCCAGCCGGGTTGTTATGAAGGCATGGATCACCTTCTCTTGGTTCTTCTCCGGAAGATAGGCCCTTGTCTTAGCGAGGAGTCTGAGGTGAAACAAGCATTTTTTGTCAAAAAAGTCATTGTCAAAAATCACTGTGTTGTCTACCCTGAATGAATAGTCATATTCAACATTGCTTGATTGTTATTAAAATGATCTGTAATGAAAAAAATACAATAACTTGTAAAAAGATTTAAAAAGATTATTGTCTGTGTGGTTTTGTATTCAATTGTATACCCATAATGCATTACCGTTTCGTCATCAAATTACTGTAGCTTATAATACTGTGAATATTAGCTTCAGCATGGACACAATCTGAATGGGCTATCCAAGTGGTTGCGTATTTGCAAATACTCCAAATACTGATCCTGTGACTGTAGTTAGGAAGATTTACTTATATTTACATGTTTTATTTTATTTTATCTAAAGCCACTTACATTTACAAATAAATACATTTGTCTAAGTAAATGAACTGTCTATCAATCAGGCATCGCAAGACAAAATAATCTCTAAATTTGTTTTAATGATTACAGTAGATGAACTGTAGAGGAGGGAAAAGGGCAGGGTTTGACACTGAAGCCCAATTTATACTTCTGCGTAACATCTACGGCGTAGCCTACGGCCCGGAGCCTACGCCACACCTCTCCAAAAATATAACTACGCGGCAGTGCCTACGCAGACCGTAAGCACTGTGATTGGTCCGCTTGGTAGCACATGATTCCGGCTCTCGTCGGCCAGAATGCGGAAGCCATGGCAGAAAAGTCATTTACTTTTTCTGTAATTACTTATTAATAAATATTTGAAAAATTATGATAACCATCTTATTATCTTAGTTTAATGTAATTTCAATGCATTATAGACATTTTCTTTACAACAAGCATAACCAAAAAAATCGCTATTATGCTGCTATGAGTACACCGTTCCAACGGAGCGCCCCATGGAAGCGTCAAGCACAGCCTTCCCATAAGGAGCGTGATTCACATTTACGAGATGTACAATCCTGTTTATTTAGAAATAAATGATTACCTGTGGCGTTTGACAGCGGATGATGATAGACATATTTAAAGTAAGATGTAGCAGTTTCTAGGCACAGAGGGAGGGTGACACCGAGGAATGGTGCAGAATAATATCCAACACTGCTCAGCACCGTCACTGACGTGCTGAGCCAGTCTTTCCCCCACTCCCGCTGTCTCTCCCTTTCGGGACCCGCTAGTCCGCTCCTTGGCTGAGCCCTCGCTCCCGCCCCGCTAGTCCGCTCCTTGGCTGAGCCCTCGCTCTCGCCCCGCTATTCCGCTCCTTGGCTGAGCCCTCGCTCCCGCCCCGCTAGTCCGCTCCTTGGCTGAGCCCTCGCTCTCGCCCCGCTATTCCGCTCCTTGGCTGAGCCCTCGCTCCCGCCCCGCTAGTCCGCTCCTTGGCTGAGCCCTCGCTCCCGCCCCGCTAGTCCGCTCCTTGGCTGAGCCCTCGCTCTCGCCCCGCTATTCCGCTCCTTGGCTGAGCCCTCGCTCCCGCCCCGCTAGTCCGCTCCTTGGCTGAGCCCTCGCTCCCGCCCCGCTAGTCCTCCCTTTCGGGACCCGCTCCGTCCGTCCGGCTCCCTGCACCTCACCCCCTTTCGGGGTCTCGTGCTGGCTCGCCGCGGCTCTCTCTCTCTCGGTCTCTCCGTGTCTCCGTGCGGCAGGTACTTCCTGCCCTACTCATCTCCCGATGGAACAAACACACACAGGTTAAATAGACCAGTGGAACAATGAGTCTGATCACTGACACCTGTCCGTAATCAGCCCATCATAACGAGCCTGATCACTGACACCTGTCCGTAATCAACCCATCATTCCCCTCCAATGGCAGTCTGGCTCCCTCTGCAGGCCAGAACGCGCCATGTTCCCCACACATCCCCACCGCCAGTTTCGAGGCCGGGGATACAACCGGCCGATAGCCTACTCCCCCCCCCCATCACGGGAGAGGAAGTCGGCCACGACCATCTGCGTCCCCGGCCTGTGAACCACCGTGAAGTTGAAGGGCTGCAACGCGAGGTACCACCGGGTGATCCTCGCGTTGGTGTCCTTCATGCGGTGGAGCCACTGTAGGGGAGCATGGTCGGAGTAGAGGGTGAACGAGCGCCCCAGCAGGTAGTACCGGAGGGCGCCGACCGCCCACCGAATGGCCAGACACTCCTTCTCCACCGTGCTGTACCTGCCCTCCCGCTCCGACAGCTTTCGG
Organism: Nansenia antarctica; assembly: GCF_963989245.1. NCBI lineage: Eukaryota > Metazoa > Chordata > Actinopteri > Argentiniformes > Microstomatidae > Nansenia > Nansenia antarctica. Next base: position 1,430,310 of record NC_137676.1, read on the forward strand.
CTCAGGTACAGCACCGGACGGTCGAATCCCTCCACCTGCTGGGTCAGCACCGCCCCCAGCCCTCTATCCGACGCGTCTGTCTGCAGAGAAAAAGGAATGTTAAAGTTAGGAGCATACAAGACTGTCTCCCCACAGAGGGCGTTCTTAATCCCATCGAACGCCACTTGGCACCGCTCACTCCATTGGACCGGGTCCGGGGCCCCCTTCCGGGTGAGGTCGGTAAGGGGGCTGGCCAGCTCCGAGAACCCCGGCACAAACTGCCGGTAGTAGCTGGCCAGTCCCAGTAACCGCCTCACGTCCTTCCGGGTCCTGGGCCGCGGGGCGGCGGCGATCGCAGTGGTTTTGTCCACCTGCGGTCGCACCTCCCCACCGCCCAGGATGTACCCCAGATACCGGATCTCCCCCCGCCCGATCACGCACTTCGCCGGGTTCGCCGTCAGCCCCGCCTGCCTCAGCGACTGTAGTACCGCAGCCACCCTCTGCATATGCTGCGGCCAGGTGTCCGCATAGACGACAATGTCATCTACGTACGCCGCAGCATACGCAGAGTGCGGCCGCAGAATACGGTCCATCAGCCGCTGAAACGTGGCCGGGGCCCCAAACAACCCGAACGGAAGCGCGGTGAACTGGAATAACCCCCGCGGGGTAGAGAATGCCGTTTTTTCCCGGGCTGCCGACGATAATGGTATCTGCCAGTACCCCTTCGTGCAATCCAATGTTGTGTAATATTTAGCCGTGCCAAGCCGGTCCAGGAGCTCGTCGACCCGGGGCATAGGGTAGGCATCGAATTTAGACACCGCGTTCACCCGTCTATAGTCCACACAGAACCGTACAGACCCATCGCGCTTTGTCACCAGCACGATGGGGCTGCACCAGTCGCTATGCGACTCCTCGACCACGCCCAGTTTTAGCATAGAGTCTAATTCCCGGCTCACCACGTCTCGTCTGTGAGCCGGCAGCCTGTATGGCCGCGTACGTACCGTAACCCCCGGTGGCGTAACTATCTGATGCTCTATGAGGCGAGTACGACCGGGTATAGGGGAGAACACATCTGCGAACCTATGTTGCAACCGATCAACGTCCGCCCGCTGGTTCGCCGAGAGATGGTCGCCTACGCAGGCCGGGGCGCTAGTACTCGTTTTTGGGACCTCCGGCCCGAACTCATCCTGCTCGGGAAGTAGCGTCACCAGGGAAACAGGGACCACGTCGTTCCATTTTTTTAATAGGTTGATGTGGTATATTTGCGTGCAATCCCCTCTATCCGACCGCACTACCTCGTAGTCTACATCCCCAATTCGCCGTGTGACCACGAACGGCCCTTGCCACTTGGCGAGTAATTTAGAGCTAGACGTGGGCAGTAATACGAGGACTTTGTCTCCCGGTGCGAAATTGCGTAGTCTAGTCCCTCTGTCGTACAGCCGTTTCTGCCGCTCCTGGGCCTCGAGCAAATGCTCCCGTGACATAACCCCCAGTGCGTGGAGCTTTGCTCGTAGGTCCAGGACGTATTGTATTTCGTTCTTACTGTCACTAGACCCTTCCTCCCAGCTTTCCTTAATCAGGTCTAGGACGCCCCGTGGCTTGCGCCCGTATAGGAGCTCAAAGGGGGAAAACCCCGTGGAAGCCTGGGGTACTTCCCGCACTGCGAACAACAGAGGGTCTAACCACTTATGCCAATTACGACTATCTTCGTGAATGAACTTACGGATCATTGACTTAGGCGTCCGATTGAACCGCTCACACAGCCCGTCGGTAGCTGGGTGGTACACGCTCGTTCGGACCGCCTTAATGTCTAACAACCCGTAGAGTTCCCTAAGTGTTCGTGACATAAAGTTAGTGCCTTGGTCGGTGAGGATCTCTTTCGGGATCCCCACCCGGGAGATGACCTGGAATAACGCCTGTGCTACGCTCTTTGCAGAGATAGTACGAAGCGGTATTGCCTCGGGGTATCGAGTCGCGTAGTCTATGAGGACTAACACGAACCGATAGCCCTGTGAGCAACGTTCAAATGGCCCGATTATATCCATCCCAATCCGGTCGAATGGTGCCTCTACCAGGGGAAGGGGGCACAACGGTGCCCTGGGCACGGCCGGGGGATTGACTAATTGGCACTCGCGGCAGGATGCACACCACAGATGCACCTCTGCCCGAATCCCCGGCCAATAAAATCGAGCCATTATCCGGTTGAGTGTTTTGTCGTATCCTAGGTGGCCTGCCATCGGGTTATAATGCGCCGCCTGAAATATAGCTTTCCGGCGGCTCCTAGGTACCAACAACTGGGTCGTTTCCTCGTCCCTGCGAGTGTCACGACTCACTCTATACAGTCTGTCCCTAATCAATACGAAATACGGGTGGGCGCGCACAGCGTCTGGCCGTACCAGCACACCATCAATACTGATCACCTGGTCATAGGCGGAGCGTAGAGTGGCGTCGCGAGACTGCTCGAGGGGGAAGTCGGCTACTGGAGGGAACGCAGGCGGCGGATCTGCGGGTGCCGGACCCACCGCCTCCTCCGGCTCCTCGGCAGCGTCGGACGCCCTCGCATCAGCGCAGAGCACTGCGCACGCCTCACATTTCCCTGTCGGTCGTGCACGCACCCCCGTGGTTTCCCCTAATACCTGCGGAAACCCAGCCCAATCTAAACCCAAAATTAGGGGGTGCATGAGGCTCGGACTAACCGCCGCCTTGACACTATACTTTTTCCCCCCATAACGAATTTCGATGGGGACCACCGGATACTGGTGACAATCCCCATGCACACACAGTATCCCAACCCGCGATGCCTCTAACAATGCCCCGGGTCGAACCAGGCGCTGGTGGATCATGGTCTGTTGGGCGCCAGAATCCAACAGCGCCTGGTGCGTCTCACGCTGTACCCTTACTGGGATGTAAAACGCCTGTCCTGGACGCGAGGGAGGGGTCGGACTGCCGACGACGCGGATTACCTGACCCACCTCCATCTCGGGGCATTCCCGGCGGAGGTGGCCAGGCTGTCCGCATCGCCAGCATCCCTCCTCTACCGCTCGTGGGGCCGTCTGTGGGGTGGAGGTTGGCCCCCCGTGTGTGTTCCTCCCCCCGGTGTCCCGCCCCGTCCTCCGGGCTGGCGTTGGTGGCTCCCGCCGCGGCTCCACCCTAGGCCGTACCCCAGGCCGCGCCCCGCCGGCCCGTTGGCGCGGAGCCGGGGTCGGGGTAGGGCGCGGGCCCGGGGCTGGGCCCGGGGCTGGAACCTGCGGTCGAGGCAGGTGGTTGTCGGGGGAGGGGTCGAGAATGGCCTCCGGCGCGTCCCGCACCCCCCTCCTCTGGGCCCGAACCGGTGGCTCGGTGCGGTCCAGTAGCTCGCGGAGCATGGCCCGCTGCTCCGCCTGTCCCCGCATCAACTCCGCCGCCATCACCTCCTGCGCCTGTAGCATCCGGGCCAGGTGCGCCACCACCTGGACCGATGAGTCCATGGTCCTCTGGGCGTGTGTGCCGACCCCCTCTCTGTGCCCCACGTTGGGCGCCAGATGTAGCAGTTTCTAGGCACAGAGGGAGGTTGACACCGAGGAATGGTGCAGAATAATAGTTTTATTTAGTCCAACACTGCTCAGCACCGTCACTGACGTGCTGAGCCAGTCTTTCCCCCACTCCCGCTGTCTCTCCCTTTCGGGACCCGCTAGTCCGCTCCTTGGCTGAGCCCTCGCTCCCGCCCCGCTAGTCCGCTCCTTGGCTGAGCCCTCGCTCTCGCCCCGCTATTCCGCTCCTTGGCTGAGCCCTCGCTCCCGCCCCGCTAGTCCGCTCCTTGGCTGAGCCCTCGCTCCCGCCCCGCTAGTCCGCTCCTTGGCTGAGCCCTCGCTCTCGCCCCGCTATTCCGCTCCTTGGCTGAGCCCTCGCTCCCGCCCCGCTAGTCCGCTCCGTCCGTCCGGCTCCCTGCACCTCACCCCCTTTCGGGGTCTCGTGCTGGCTCGCCGCGGCTCTCTCTCTCTCGGTCTCTCCGTGTCTCCGTGCGGCAGGTACTTCCTGCCCTACTCATCTCCCGAGGGAACAAACACACACAGGTTAAATAGACCAGTGGAACAATGAGTCTGATCACTGACACCTGTCCGTAATCAGCCCATCATAACGAGCCTGATCACTGACACCTGTCCGTAATCAACCCATCATTCCCCTCCAATGGCAGTCTGGCTCCCTCTGCAGGCCAGAACGCGCCATGTTCCCCACATAAAGTTATCTATAAGAACTGTGATTGGTCCGCTTGGTAGCGTCACATTCCGACTCGTAAATGCGGAAGCCATGGCAGAAATGTCCTTTACTTTTTCTGTAATTACTTATTAATAAAGATTAGAAAAATTATGATCACCATCTTATTATCTTAGTTTAATGTCATTTCAATGCATTATAGACATTTTCTTTACAACAAGAACCAACGCAGAACTATAAATTGGGAGAGCCATTGCGTAGGCTACGGCGTAGCCGCGTGTAAATTCGACACAGAAGTATAAATTGGGCTTACGGCTTGTTAGTGCATTTTATGTTCAGACAAGTGAAATTCCTCCAGTTGTCCGACGAACAAGTAAAAACAAAAATAATGTGATGGCAGCTGCTGTTTGGAGCTACCAGGCGCAGAATATAAATTGGTCAAATCGGTCGTCAAACTATTCATGACCTAAAAGTCAGATTTTCTGGGTTTCTTACAACACACAACAAAGTTTTGAAGTACCCACTCGATATTTTTTTCTAACAGTTTCACGATAATTATTAATGTATTTACGGTCGGTAATTAACTGTGGGTGATTTGTGACATCATCACCTGGTGACTGGAAGCAAGAAAAGTGAGCTGAGTTTTTTGCAGTTTTTTGCCTTGAACTATAGGATTTTGATTGGATCACAGAACATCTAATTGCCCGTGGTTAACTAACTACAGAGGCTAATTCTGAGACGGTAAGACCTTTGAAAATAACCAAGGACTCTCATAAAACCGTGATACAAATTTCAACCAAGAAAAGCTAAAGAGCTAAGTGCTAGTTTAACATTAGCTTGTTCAAAAAAGGCATAGCTGAGAACTGATGTCATAATGGAGGCCCAAGCCAAGAAGCATTTTTCAAATGTGAGGATGAGCTTATAATACTATATCCACCTGAGATACAGGGTATTAAAGCCAAAAAGATCTACCGTATTTCCCGGACTATTCATAGCTTTCATGTGACGTCACAGCATAGTGGAAACGCCCACCTGACGGGCAAAAGGCACTTTTTGCGGGCAAAACCCACTTTTTGCGGGTTAATAACTTTGATTTCCCATGGGTTAGGAAAATAATTCCAACGTGTCCGGAAAGAGGAGAAGCCAGGGAATCCAAAAGTTTTTGAATGGAGTCGATCCTCCACTCCTATCACCGTGGACACAGCAAGGAGCGAATTCCCGTTTATAAATATTCCCTCGCCCCGCTAACAGCGGGAGTTGGGAGTTTCGTCCAGCAGCGGTAGAACTCCCGGTTGATCGAGTTTCATATTAAAAGTATATCTTCTCGGGGTGTCAGCGAGGTGGTTAAGGGCTCAAAATGACCGTATACTGATGGTGAATTTAGCAATAATAGTATTTTGTTTGTACCACCTCCATAACCGGTGTTATTCACGGACAAAGCCGGTCAAGGAAGCACCTTTTGCGGGTTAATAACTTTGATTCTCCGGGGGTTAGGAAAATAATTCCAACTTGTCCGGATAGAGGAGAAGCCAGGGAATTCAAAACCATTTGAATGGTGTCAATCCTACTCTCCTATCACCGTCGTGTATCTTGATAGTTCTTCATGGGTGAGGTGGTCTAAATAGCAGGCAGCCGGTAAATTGCGCCCACTCGCCATTTTGAGCGATGTTGCTATGATACTTTTTGCCCGTCAGGTTGGTGGTTGCTAGGGAAGAAACCACGTGACTGAAAGCTATGAATAAGTCACACTTTTTTTCATAGTTTTACATTACCGTCTACAGCCGCGAGAGGGCGCTCTGGGCTTGTGAGAACTATATGCTGCTCCTGTACCACTGAATAATTACTTGAAACATTAACGGGAGCTTGGTGAACTTGTTTACTGGTAACTTGCTTGTTGGACTAGCTGGCTTGTTATGTTAATTTAGCCTATTCAGCCTCCCAGGTTAGTGCTTTATGCTATTGTGTAGCTGAATAACTGTTAATGTGTTACGTTAACATACCGGACACCTATTCAGCCTGTTCTGTGTGCCATTGTGTAGTTGAATAACTTGCTTTTCCAGATTAAATGTCTGTTCTTGGTCTTGGATTTTGTGAAATACATTTCTAAATAAATGCGACTTATACTCCAGTGCGACTTATATGTGTTTTTTTTCCTTCATGATGCATTTTTTACTGGTATGACTTTTACTCCGGAGCGACTTATAATCCGGAAAATACGGTACAAAGAAAAGATTTTAAGACGGCACCCAGAGAATATTTTCTCTGACTACTATAGTGAACCAGAGGAGAGAAGGGTGAGGTGTAACCTTATATTTTACACCCTCTACCCTACCGCCTGGCACACTGACTTTTGTGCTGCTTTCAAATTCATAAGACTGAGGGGTGTCAGCCGTGGAAGACAAATCATCATTGACTTGCATGATGAGAGGAAATTCTCCATCAACATCTACCATAATGGCACAGTGTTGATACAAGGCCCAGAGAGCTGACTGACAGAGTTCCACTCCAGTTTTCCAACATTTAAACAACAAGCTGAGAGCTTCAAGTCAGAATCAGAGATAGAGACCCACCATGAGCCTAAAGGCCAATGCACACGGCGTGCGGTTTTTGTTGCACGACAACATTCGATTGCAATGCACACGGTGTGCGATGTAATTTTGTTGCACCACAACATTCCATTCTCAATTGTTACTTTATTGTTACGTAGTCGGACCAGGCAGGCTGATTACAATAGGCTCTACCAATATTGCTTGCCTTGCTTCCACAATTTCTACAAGATACAACTGGACATATTGTGATAAAATATGTGGGTCCCCTGATTTAGGGGTATTGGTAATGTCAGGAGAGGGAGTGCACAAAACACACAGCCAGAAAGGTGTATTATAAAAGCCACTTTATTATTATGGGCGATGATCAGGCAGACATAGATTCGGAGGACGGAGACAGTCCAACATCTAGCTATTCGCCCTAGGACTCAACTTCCACAACTGATCATGCATCTCAATTAATCATCATAAATATACAGTAGTACAAATTCATCTCATTCAAATAATCATAGGCCTATAAATAAGACAAACATTGGACATTGGCTGAATAGTAAATAATTAAAAGGGCACGTAACTCGCCGGGTATTTGAGACCCCCCCGTGGGGTCTGAGCGGTGCACTGCCAACCGATGAGGCTCAATATGTAAGTCCGTCTGGCTGACGATTGTTCCTGCGTTCACGCTACAATATTGTGCCTACATGCTCGATTGTTATTATTATGTAATATAGGCGTCTTGTATGTGAGATGGGCCGTGTAGCTATGTGGCATGACACGGAAATAAATCATGCATGCAGTAATTCGTAGAGCTAGTAATGTGTATAGTGGCAGCTGTGGGCTATATAAGTGTAGTGGGAGCGTACCTATGTTCCCCCGGTCCTATATTCCCCGGGTTCTATGTTCCCCGGTTCCCCGCTTCCGAAAAACGAACGAACTGAGACTGCAGGTCACTTCCAACAACACCGTGGGAGATAGCTGTGTGATTATTCTCACAGAGACCTGGCTAAATGACTCCATCTTCGACTCCGCGGTCGGGCTAGAAGGCAGGACTTTACACCGTGCGGACAGGACTTTGCTTAGTGAGAAGACGCGCGGAGGCGGCCTAATTATATCTACGAAGGAGAGCTGGTGCTTAAACACAAAAACTGTAAGTAGCCACTGCTCCCCAGACCTGGAATACTTGACTGTTAAATGCCGACCCACATACTGTACCTCCCGAGGGAATTCAACGCAGTGTACATAACATGTGTTTACATTGCGCCAGCTTAGCATTGGCGCGGCTACATGACGTCATCAGTAGTGGACAGAGCGCGGACCCACAGGCAGTTCACATAATCGCCGGGGACTTCAATCATGCTGACCTGAAGGTAGTACTACCGAAGTTCTATCAGCATGTCAAATGTGCAACAAGAGGAGAAAAAACACTGGATAAGGTATACACCAACATCAAGCTTGCTTACAAGGCTAGACCGCTAGCTCATCTAGGCATGTCTGACCATGTGTCAATCCTCCTGATCCCAGCCTACACTCCAATGAGGAAAAGTGCTCCCATCACCACTAAGACTGTCAGAACCTGGCCAGCAGGGTCCGCTCCACTGCAGATCGGCCTGAATGACACCTCATGGCAGGAATATGAGCATGAGGACCTGGAACAGTTCACGTCGTCGGTTCTGAACCCCATAGTGAACTGCACCAACTCAGCCACCGTGGACAAACGGGTCCGGGTCTACCCCAACACGAAGCCATGGATGACTGGGAAGGTCCAAAAACTGCTCAAGGAGAGGGACAACGCCTTCTCAGGGAAGGACACACTGCTGTACAGCACCACCAGGGCTAACCTAAAGCGCGGCATCCGGGAGGCCAAGGCAGACCACAGAGAGAAGATTGAGGAATGCTTCCTGAGCAACGACTCCAGGCGGGTGTGGCAGGGGGTTCAGCACATGACAAACTTCAGAGCCAACAGGCTCACAGCCGCGGAGGACGACCCCCTGCTGGCGGAAAAGCTGAACTCCTTCTACGCCCGGTTCGACGAGGGGCGAACGGAGGTAACCACAACACAAACACCACTCTCTCCAGCTCTCAGCAGCCTCACCCTCACAGAGCATGAAGTGAGACGCGTGCTGAAGGCGGTGGACCCCAGGAAAGCCTCAGGGCCGGATGGCGTCCTGGGACGGGTGCTTAGGGACTGCGCCGACCAGCTGGCCGGGGTTTTCACCAACATCTTCAACCAGTCCCTGTCCCAGGCCACCATCCCACCCTGCCTGAAAACCTCAACTATCATCCCAGTCCCGAAGAAAAGCACGGTGAGCTGCCTAAACGACTACCGCCCGGTGGCACTCACACCAATCATCATGAAGTGCTTTGAGAAACTAGTCCGGGCCCACATAGTCACACGCCTCCCGCCCAACCTGGATCCATACCAGTTCGCCTACAGAGCCCACAGGTCCACAGAGGACGCCTTCGCGACGACTCTCCACTCCACTCTATCCCACCTGGAGAGGGGAAACAGCTACGCGAGACTGCTCTTTGTGGACTTCAGCTCTGCCTTCAACACCATCCTTCCAGACAGGCTAGTGACCAAACTACTAGACCTGGGACTATCACACTCTATATGTGCATGGATCAAGGACTTCCTGTCTGACCGCCCCCAGAGGGTGCGGGTGGGCTCCCACAGCCCTCAGACTCAGCACTGGGTCCCCCCAGGGCTGCGTGCTAAGCCCCATCCTCTACAACCTCTACACCTACGACTTCACCCCCGTCCACCCCAGCAACTCCATCGTAAAGTTTGCAGACGACACCACCGTGGTGGGCTGCATCTCGGGGGGGGACGAGGCGGCGTACAGGGATGAGGTGGAGCAGCTGGGCAAGCTGTGCAAGGTTAACAACCTGCTGCTGAACCAGTCAAAGACCCAGGAAATCATCGTGGACTTCAGGAGGAAAAAATCCAGAGGTCCAGCCCCTGCTCGTCGATGGAGGGAGCGTGGAGAGAGTCTCAACCCTCCGATTCCTGGGGGTGCACATACAGGATGACCTGTCCTGGAAGATCAACACAGCAGCCATCATCAAGAAGGCACAACAGCGGCTCTACTTCCTGAGAGTCCTCAGGAAAGACCACATCGGACAGGAGATGCTGGTGACCTTCTACCACTGCGCAGTGGAGAGCATCCTCACCTACTGCATCTGCATCTGGTTCTCCAGCTGCACAGCCGCAGAGAGGAATGCGCTACAGAGAGTCGTGAGATCGGCCCAGAAGATCACCGGCGCCCCCCTCCCCTCTCTGGAAGAGCTGTACAACACACGCTGCCTCAGGAAGGCCTCCAAGATCTCCAGAGACCCATCCCACCCTGGGTACGAACACTTTGCTCGGCTGCCCTCGAACAGGCGGTTCAGGACCATGTTCGCATGGACAAACGGACTGAAGCTCAGCTTCTACCCCAGGGCCATTCAGGCCCTGAACACAGCAAAGACCTAGGTTCTAGGCCCTGGACAATCTAGACAATTTGATGGCAGCTACTAGATTGAAATCAAGTGCAACACTGAACCACAACTGTGAACATTTCAAACCTGCAAACTGCGACACTTTAAATGAATGTGCAATAACACTATGTGCAATATGACAACCCTCGGGTACATAAGGTTCAGAGATAGGAAATGTTAGAATAGGTATAGCATAGCATAGAGTACACCACAGTGTTTTATTTGTATAGTATAGTATAGTGGATAGTGTACATAGCCTTTATTTATGTAAACCAGCTCTTTTCCCTTCTTGTTTTTAGTTTTTTTTTCCCTAGCACCAGGGGAGCCCCCCCTCCCAAATTTCGTTGTTTGGTACCTGTACTATATCAATGACAATAAAGACCATTCATTCATTCATTCATTCAAAAAGGGTTCTATGTTCCCCGCTTCCGAAAAAGGGTTCCCCGCTTCCGAAAAAGGGTCCTATGTTCCCCGCCTGCCGTTGTGTCAAGTGACCCCAGGTGTCGTTATGTGGTACTGCATGAGAGTTTGACGTGCGACCCCACGTGTCGTTATGTGGTACTGCATGAGAGTTTGACATGTGTCTATAGACATGGGTCTTAAGATGTCTTGGAAATATGAAGAACACAATGAATGTCATAGTATTGTCTCAGCATTTTATATAACTCCCTAGATAGATCATTTTCGAGATGGAATTGAAAATCTTATATTCCTAAAAGAACACCAGTGACAGTGTATATATATACACATTATTAAATATTTTTTCTATATTTTTGTCAAACGAAATCAAATAAATACAGTAGAGATATCAATCCAAAATATAGGCTTTTATTGCAACCAACTAATTAAACTATGTTTGTGCATACATAATAATAATAATAATAACAACAACATAGGCCAAAGTGCTATCCAAATAAATGTGCAAAAATGCAAAAATCAAAAAGATCTAGCCCATACGGACGCTATGGCTGACAGCCCTCCAGTACGAAGCCAGATCTCTGAGGCCCTGCATATACTGTTCTTTCAGCCTCAGTAGACGGGCCTCCAACTCCCTCCACTTCCGTCTCCTTGTTGGGGGAGCGTGGCCTCTGTCTGCCACCCCAGACTCGGGGTAGAAGGGCGCAACATAGAGCAACAGAAAGGACAAGTGAGGGTGCAGTCACACAAAAACCAGGAAACTAAAGGTTGCAATTATGCATGCTGTTTTATTTCCTAGGTTTGGAAAAGGGGAAAGCCTGTCATCCAAAATATTGACAACCCTCTTGCTGGGCAAGCAGCACAGAGACACACTAAATATCAGAGTGCAACATTGTCCCCTGAAACATACAAGTATATTATATCAATGTGTTTCTATGCAGTATCAATAGCAACTAATTTAGATTTTTTTAATTTTAGTTGTTTATCTAAAGAAAATAATATTTTAAAATAATGAATTATCTAAAATAATCTAAACAATAAATCTAAACAATCTAAATGATATGCTATTATCAATAGCATACCCCTTTTATAATTAGCATACTGCATTTCATTCTCAGATTTGATATAAAGACTATCAGAGTTGGGTCATTTGTGGAGACAACCCCAACCCAACTCAACCCAACCCTACTTGGTGAAGACAGGAACCACAGGCAACCGGTGAAAATCACAGGCATATGGGCTACCATGTCAGGTAAAATAGTCTTACTGAAAGACCTTGTATAAAAAATATTGATGGGAATCTATAGCCTACCTTAATACTTGATGTCTTTTATTTTCAGAGAATCCACAGCTCCTGTTTGAAGGGACCGTGTTCCTGCCACTCCACAGACAAGATCCCCTGACAGGCTGTGAAGAGTACAAGGAGGGAGCAAAGCTTCTCTTCCCACCCTCAGCCATCACTGACACCCTCCTGTTCCTACATCATAAATGTTTTTGGAACCACGTCAACTTGTTGGGATAGGTATGAAGTCAACTGCCACCAATGGGCAATACTGTGAAATTGTTGATAAAAGAGTAGTCCACAACATCAGGAACACATGCTACCTGAAGAATAGGTTTCTCCACTCTCATATGGAGTAACTCTCCCATGTCACACTGTGATGGTGGTCATTGTAGTCTGTCTGGGATGGAGGATGTCAGTGTAGTCTCTTTCAGAAGGACAGTTTAGTCTCTCTGTGGTGGAGGGGAATCTTGGGGGAGTTGTTACACAACACATTCTTGTTTATTTATTTATTTGTATTTTAAATAATTAGAGCAACCTGGTCTCACACGGCAGACGTCAGAATTCGACGTTTATGGACAAACGTCGAATTCTGACGTGAGATTGCATCCAAACGTCGAATTCCGACGTGACATTTGCATCCAAACGTCGAATTCCGACGTGACATTGGGGTAGCTCGTTCTGATAGCGCAGGGGTGCGCCTGTTATGTGCGCCTGTCGGGGCTTCTCTCGGGATTATTCCATTTTGAATTGCACTTGCATTAATTAGTTAGGCCACATTTAGGGTTAGGGTTAAGGTTAGGGTTAGGGTAACCATAGGGTTTCCAATTCAAAATGGAATAATCCCGAGAGAAGCCCCGACAGGCGCAAATAACAGGCGCACCCCTGCGCTATCAGAACGAGCTATCCCAATGTCACGTCGGAATTCGACGTTTGGATGCAAATGTCACGTCGGAATTCGACGTTTGGATGCGATCTCACGTCAGAATTCGACGTTTGTTAAAGTCAAAATATAATTTATCTTCCACACATTTATTTCGATTTTTTCAAATCCGCCATATGATACAGACAACTCAAGGCACTCTTGAAGAACCCAAGCCCTCCAAAATAGAAGACCTTATCAATAAGGAGGTTCAAAGTTCTAAATGTATTTCTCAAGTTTATTTATCTCTGCTTGAATGCTTGTCTACAAGTACAGATGCTACGAGGTGTAAATGGGAAAATGATTTAGACATGGATATACGTAAAGAGGACTGGTCTTTCTTTTGTCTTAAAGTTCATAAATGTTCTGACAATATGAGGCACAAACTCCTTCTTTTTAAAATGTTGCATAGAACTTATTATACACCTGCAAAACTTTATAAAATGAATAATGAAATGTCCTTTTTGTGCTGGCGCTGCAAAAAACAGAAAGGGGAGTTTTACCATATGTTTTGGTCATGTAATTTGTTGTTAACATTTTGGAACTTTGTAATTGACACGATAGCATTATGTTTAAATATTCACATTGCAAAATCATCTCGCTTGTGTCTTTTAGGCACAATCAATATGGATCCTTGGAATGAATTTCAAAAAATATATATTGATCTTGCTTTGATTGCTGCAAAGAAGTGTATTGCAATCCATTGGAAATCCGATTACTCTCCTACAATATCACATTGGTTAAATGAAATCTCCAGCTACATTCCATTAGATAAAATATACTATAATATAAGACATAAGAGTCAGGACTTTGTAAAAATATGGCAACCACATATAGATTTTATGGCAAGAAGGGCAGCTTCAGGTACTATTGTTTGATGGACAGTGTTTCTTGTAGGGATGCACGGTGATGTGAATTGCTGTTAATATCATAGCGCATCCCTAATGAATGTATTATTGTGTGTGTGTGTGTGTGTGTGTGTATGTAGGCATGTGTGTTTTGTCTTATTATTATTATCTTTTTGTTGTGTTGTCGTTGGGCGTTGCCGCACAATGGTGGGGGGGGGGGGGGGGGGGGTGGATACATGGGGGTGGGGAAACAAGAAAAAATGTGTTCAATTATATTGTAAAAATGTTTGAATCTTTGGAAACATAATAAAAAATATATAAAAATAAAAAAAATCGACGTTTGTCCATAAACGTTGAATTCTGACGTCTGCCGTGTGAGACCAGGCTGATTAGAGTTAGTATAGATTTGTGACCTCTAGGTAGTGGGCAGTGCCTCTCTCTCTCTCTTTCCCTCTCTCCCTCTCTCTCTCTCTCCCTCTAATTGGCAGGAGTGGCTTCAGGTGTGCGTTTTGTCCGGCTGTTCACTATTACCTCATCGTTAGCCCTGCATAAAGACCCGTTCCAGCCTTCACTTCTCTGCCAGATCGTAGCTTCAGCTTACTGTAAAGATACACTTCCAGCTCCCCTACCTATTTACTACCCTGCCTGTACCTGCCTCCTACTTACCCCTGTTTGCCTTTACCCCCCAGTACCCCTACCGGACTCCTGCTACCTGCCCTCCTGCCTGCCTGCCTGCCCTACCTGCCCTCTTGCCTGCCTGCCCTACCTGCCCCTCCTGCCTGCCTGTCCTACCTGCCCTCTTGCCTGCCTGCCCTACCGGCCTGACCCCTGCCTGCCTAGCGACTACTCTTCCTGCCTAAGCCCCTGCCTGCCTGCCAACTACCCCTCCTGCCTAAGCCCCTGCCTGCCTGCCGACTACCCCTCCTGCCTAACCCCCCTGCCTGCCTGCTGACTACGCCCCCTGCCTGACCCCCCGCTTGCCCTACGACCATTCTCTGCCTACTCCCTAAAATAAATTATACTTTATTTTACTTTAACCTGTCTCTGTCTGTGTCTGCGCCTGGGTTCCCTATCTGACCGTAACAGTACGATCTGGCCATGGAACTGAACCCAGCAGACACAGCATCGGTCCTACGAGCCCTCACAGAACAGGGCAAACTGCTGGGGCAACACTCTGATGCCCTTATAGCCCTGGGAGGGCAATTCTCTACCCGTACTAAACACCTGGAACGGCTAGAGGAGGCGGTTGTGGAGATGAGCAAAGACTTTAAGAGACTCACTTCCACGGTCATCGGATCCGACACCACTCACAGCCCCCCTGCTCCTTCCCCTGGTCCCAGTGGCGGCTCCTGCCAAATCTCTCAGGGGGGGCAATTGTTGCGTTGATGGTTAAGGTGACACGTACAAGGGTAAATTCACCTAAATCAGCGGGCTTAAATAAATTGACTCTCACAGCCATTGGTATTCAGTTATCACATATTTTATTTTAGGTGCAGCAAATCCAGGATAAAGAGCAGTGGCACAGGGGCTGATAATGTGCAATGGATGGATACAACTATTTACATACTACAAAATACAAAATATGGACGGCATACATACTGCTCACTTGTATTGAAATTTAGCTCGTCTCTCTTTCAAAGCAGCAAAACAATCAATGACCCTCTCATTAAAATCAGGCATCTTCCTGACTAGTTCCCTCTCAATTGAAAGCATGGCCAGTGCATTCAGGCGCTCCTGGCACATTGTGTTTCGCAGGAAGTTCTTGATTCTCTTAAGGGTCGAGAAACACCTCTCAGCTTCAGCTGTTGTCATGGGAGTAGTAATTAGGATGTTCAACACAGCTACAGTCTCAGAGAAAGTCTCCTGAAGGTTGTAACTGTGTAGAACCTGGTACAGTGCCAGTGCACCAGAGCAGCCCTTGAACTCAGCACTCTCATAGACAAGGGACAGCTCAGTCTTGAGCTTCACCTGGTTCAGCATGGGGTATGCCTTGACAGTGGTGTTCAGAGCCTCAACAGGGAATGCATGGCAGTGCTGTTGGAACATCTCTCCTTGGAGCAGCGTGGCACTCACAAGGTGGTTGGTGAAAGAAAACCTTTCTTTGGAGTGGGCCAGGATTGTGTCGCAGATCTGTCAAAAGTATGGGGTGTGAAAGAAAATGTGGAAATAAGCACTTTGGAAGTACAACACTGAATAAAGACTGCTACCATCCCATCCCTGAATGTAACTCTGATTGGTGGTGATTTTCCAACACTGTGTTTCAAAACTTGGACCTACCTCTTTAGACAGCCTCTGCTTCTCTTCTTCTCCCAAGACCCTCCTTGATGTTCTGGTTCCTGTGGCTTCTTGCTGCTGCTCTTGAGATGAGCTTTGGTCCCTGAAGGCAGACAGACCAACAGTGTTAAGATTTCAAATAAGAAAATGTAGCTGAACAATCTGCTGTCTTGTAGTTGTAATTGTATCAATGTACAAACTATATTTTTTTTGATCTTACCTTATGGCCTGCATGCTGCTTGTGAAGCTTTGGACGGCATGTTTTATGAAGACTGCGTCAATGTCCTTCTTCTGCACATTGTAATATAGACACACACGCACGCGCACACACGCACGCACACACACACACACACACACACACACACGCACATGCGCACACACGCGCGCACACACACACACACACACATATTTGATCTCCTCTCTTTGGCTCACCCAGATGAAGTGAACCTGACAATCCAGACCAGGAAGACACACAAACATGTTTGTTTTGCCTTTTCAGACAAATGGTGCATGTCTGTGACACCTGTACTTGTCCATGCGTCCGCACTCGGATGGAATAACATGCAGGGAAAGCAGAACAACGCATTTGTTACTTCACATCCCGCTAGCCATGTTTTCTTCTCATACCAACCCCTCGTAAATCCTCGGTTATACGATTTTCCAATTTCCCCTGCCTTTGTATAAACTTGCTTTATAATTAAATTTGGTCTGGGTGGTCCTAATTCCTTTACTGTTAATTTCCCCTGGTTGCTATGACGGCTGAACGGTGTTTCTTTTAAAGATTCAACCGAGTTGTTCAGAACATTACTAGCCGCTATAGCCATGGTGAACGAACGTGATCTGAAATGTAGGTTCGTCTAAAGCTACGCCGGCCGTATGACATGACGTAAGCACGTACGATTCTTTGTGCATGTCCCAAAACCCCATAGACAAATGACCGAATGGCCTGAAGTTACCAAAATAGATTTTACATGCAAGTCTACGAGAACAGCCTAGTGCAATTTCGAGTAGTGTGAAAGTTGCCCTGAAAGGGGCGGGACTTGAAGCTGATTGGATTATACTCCACAGAACACTAGCTGATTGGACTATGATATACTCCACAGAACACTAGCTGATTGGACTATGATATTCAGAAGCAACACTGTCTAGAAGTCATAGAAAAAAAATCTCTCTCTTCTCCCTTTGGTGGGGCATTGTCCAATTGCCCCTAATGAACCAGCCTCCCCTGCCTGGTCCTCCTATGCCCGTTCACGCACCGTTCCACTCTCCACCCACGACTCCACTCCCCGAGCGCTATGGTGGCGACCTCGGTTCTTGTCGTCCGTTTTTACTACAGTGCTCCTTACTGTTCGGGCTACGACCCCAGGCTTTTAGCTCGGACCGCACTCGTATTGCGTACCTCATTGGACTATTGAAGGGTCCCGCTCTCGACTGGGCTGCGGCGGTCTGGGAGAGACAGACAGTAACTTGCGATTCTTACCAAGACTTCGTTGGGGAGATGCGCAGGGTCTTTGACCATCCTGTCGCTGGTCGGGACGCCGCCAGACGTCTTCACTCCCTCCGTCAGGGGACCCGTAGTGTGGCTGAACTAGCCATCGAATTCCGAACCCTCGCGGCGGAGAGCGGGTGGAATGACGAGGCTCTCCAGAGTTCCTTTTCACAAGCGCTTAGTGAGAGACTTAAGGACGAACTTGCTTCCCGGGACGAACCAGAGAGTCTGGAACAACTCATCACTTTGGCTATTCGTCTTGACAACCGTTTTCGGGAGCGCCGTAGGGAGAGGTCTGAACATCAGGAAGTGCCCATTTTCTCCTCCTCAGCCCCGCCCCGATCCTCTCTCCTGTCCTATGCCGGATCCTCCCGAGTACGGACGGAGATGGCCGAGCCTGAGCCCATGCAACTCGGTAGGGCTCGCTTAACAGCAGAAGAACGTACTCGCCGAGTGACTTCCAAGGCTTGCCTATACTGTGGGCGTATGGGGCATTTTCTGTCGTCTTGTCCTCTCCGCCCGCTAAACGAGCAGGCTCGACCGTAATTGACGAGGTACGTTCGAGCCAGACCTATATATCTTCCCCTCTCTCTCGTCCCCAACTTCAGGCTCATCTTCTGTGGCATGGCCAATCCCAGCCCTTTTCTGTCCTTATTGACTCCGGGGCAGATGAGAGTTTTATGGATATTGATGTGGCACGGCAGCTGGGGATTGAACTGGTCCATTTAGAAACACCTCTCAAAGCTAAGGGACTCAATGGCACCTCCTTAGCCCAAATTGAGTTTAAAACCCCCCTTGTTAACCTCTTCCTGTCCGGCAACCATCGGGAGGAGTTGAGTTTCCACATTATTGCATGTCCCCTCACACCCTTGGTACTCGGCTATCCTTGGCTCAAGACCCACAATCCGCAGATTGACTGGCCCATGGGCCAGGTTAGTTCTTGGAGCCCTCACTGTCTCACCCATTGTCTTCGTGCTGCTCGGAGCTCAGCCCCCACCAAGACACTCCCGCTTCATGAGCCTCCTGACCTAACCTCTGTGCCTGTGCAGTACCACAACCTCGCTCCGGTGTTCAGCAAACACCATGCCCAGTCACTACCCCCCCACCGCCCTTATGATTGCGCCATTAACCTCCTTCCCGACGCACCCCTTCCTAGTAGCCGGCTGTTCAATCTGTCCCGGCCGGAGCGTGAGGCCATGGAGACCTACATCCAGGACTCATTATCCGCCGGTGCTATTCGTCCTTCTTCCTCTCCTGTGGGTGCTGGATTTTTCTTTGTGGGGAAGAAGGACGGCACTTTGAGGCCCTGTATTGATTATCGAGGCCTTAATAACATCACTGTCAAAAACAAGTACCCTTTGCCTCTTATTAGCTCTGCCTTCGCCCCCCTTCACGGCTCCACCATCTTCACCAAACTGGACCTACGCAACGCTTACCACCTGGTCCGCATCCGTGAAGGGGATGAATGGAAGACGGCTTTCAACACCCCCCTAGGCCATTTCGAGTACCTAGTCATGCCTTTTGGCCTTACCAACGCCCCCGCGGTTTTCCAAAACCTCATCAATGACGTTCTTCGAGACATTGGAATTTTTGTTTTTGTCTACCTGGATGACATTTAAATTTTTTCTAAGGACCTTGCCACCCACCAGCAACACGTCCGCCAAGTCCTTCAGCGGCTGCTGGAGAATCGCCTGTTCGCCAAGGCGGAGAAATGTGAGTTCCACGTCCCCTCGGTTTCCTTCCTGGGCTACATTATTGCCCAGGGCGAGGTTCAGATGGACCCCACCAAGGTCACCGCGGTTACTCTTTGGCCCGCCCCAACCACTCTGAAGCAGTTGCAGCGGTTCCTGGGCTTCGCCAACTTTTACAGGCGCTTTATCCGGGACTATAGCCGCATCGCTGCCCCTCTCACAGCCCTCACCTCTACCGCTGTATCCTTTCGGTGGACTGAGGAGGCTGAGAGAGACTTTAAGGACCTCAAGGAACGCTTCAGCTCCGCCCCTGTCCTCATCCAGCCGGACCCGGACCTACAGTTCGTTGTGGAGGTGGACGCTTCGGACACAGGTGCGGGAGCTGTTCTCTCTCAGAGACCCAAGGCTGACAGCAAGATGCATCCCTGTGCTTTCTTCTCTCGCCGTTTTTCCCCCGCAGAGAAGAACTATGATGTGGGAAACCGGGAGTTGTTGGCAGTTAAACTGGCTCTGGAAGAGTGGCGTCATTGGCTGGAGGGTGCGGTCGTTCCTTTCATTGTTTGGACTGACCATAAGAACCTGTCCTATATTCAGTCTGCCAAACGGTTGAACTCCCGGCAAGCCAGATGGGCTCTCTTCTTCGGGCGCTTCAATTTCAGCCTTACCTACCGTCCTGGGTCCCGCAACATCAAGCCTGACGCGCTTTCCCGTCAGTTCACGGGGGACGAGACCTGCTCAGACCCGGAACCTATCCTACCTCCCACTTGCCTTGTGGCAGCGGTTACTTGGGAGATCCAGTCTCTGGTGCGCCGTGCACAGCTTGACCAGGCTGATCCTGGCAACGGCCCAGAGAACCGCCTGTTCGTCCCTGACGCTGTCCGCTCCCAGGTCCTACAGTGGGGCCACAGCAATCGCCTGACCTGCCACCCGGGGGTAAACCACACCCTGGCCTTCCTACGGCAACACTTCTGGTGGCCAACGATGGGGGGGGATACCCGGGAGTTCGTCTCGGCCTGCCCCGTCTGCGCCCAGAACAAGAACCTGCACTGGCCTCCCACTGGTCTCCTTCAGCCCCTGCCGGTTCCCCGTCGCCCCTGGTCCCATATATCTATGGATTTCGTCACCGGACTACCACCGTCCGAGGGAAATACCACCATCCTGACGGTGGTAGATCGCTTTTCCAAGGCTGCTCATTTTATTCCGCTGCCTAGCTTGCCCTCGACAAAAGAGACGGCTCAGCTGATGGTCCTTCACGTCTTCCGCATTCACGGACTACCTTCAGACATCGTATCGGACCGGGGCCCACAATTTACCTCTCAATTCTGGAAGGCTTTCTGTACCCTCATTGGTTCCACCCTCAGCCTGTCATCAGGCTTCCACCCCCAGTCCATTGGACAGTCGGAGCGGGCCAACCAGGACCTGGAGACCGCCCTGCGCTGCCTGTCCTCCTCCAACCCTACTAGCTGGAGCCAACAATTGCCCTGGGTGGAGTACGCCCACAACTCCCTTCCCAACCCCTCCACGCTTCTTTCACCCTTCCAGTGCGCCCTCGGATACCAACCCCCTCTCTTTCCTGACCAGGAGGCAAAGGTCGGGGTACCCTCGGCCCAACATTTTATTCGCCGTTGTCGCCAGACCTGGAAGAAGGCTCGGACTACCCTGGTCCGCTCTGTGGCCAGGTATAAGCGCCAGGCGGATCGCCATCGTGTCCCCGCTCCCCGCTACCAGGTTGGACATTAGGTTTGGCTCTCCACCCGAGACCTACCCCTCAAAGTGGAGTCTCGTAAGCTAGCCCCCAGATACATCGGACCCTTTCCCAACAGCAGGATTATCACCCGCTCTGCTGTTCGCCTCTGGTTGCCCCGCTCCATGCGAATTCATCCTACCTTCCATGTCTCCAAGATAAAACCGGTTACCACCAGCCCACTAACCCCCCCACCTCCCGTCCCACCTCCACCCAGGATCATCGACAACCACCCAGCCTACACTGTCCGGCGTATCCTGGACGTACGCCGTCGGGGTCGGGGCTGCCAGTACCTGGTGGATTGGGAAGGTTACGGCCCGGAGGAGCGGTGTAGCTACTTGGTGTGGGTAGATGAATTAATAGTACCTCGATACCCCGATTCAAAAAAATGTAAAAACACAGACCGTTAAAAACGGTCACTTAACCTGCTATGGTTCAGGTGTATAACTCTGCTATGGTTCAGGTGTATAACTCTGCTATGGTTCAGGTGTATAACCTGCTATGGTTCAGGTGTATAACTCTGCTATGGTTCAGGTGTATAACCTGCTATGGTTCAGGTGTATAACCTGCTATGGTTCAGGTGTATAACCTGCTATGGTTCAGGTGTATAACTCTGCTATGGTTCAGGTGTATAACCTGCTATGGTTCAGGTGTATAACTCTGCTATGGTTCAGGTGTATAACTCTGCTATGGTTCAGGTGTATAACTCTGCTATGGTTCAGGTGTATAACCTGCTATGGTTCAGGTGTATAACTCTGCTATGGTTCAGGTGTATAACTCTGCTATGGTTCAGGTGTATAACTCTGCTATGGTTCAGGTGTATAACTCTGCTATGGTTCAGGTGTATAACTCTGCTATGGTTCAGGTGTATAACTCTGCTATGGTTCAGGTGTATAACCTGCTATGGTTCAGGTGTATAACTCTGCTATGGTTCAGGTGTATAACCTGCTATGGTTCAGGTGTATAACCTGCTATGGTTCAGGTGTATAACTCTGCTATGGTTCAGGTGTATAACTCTGCTATGGTTCAGGTGTATAACTCTGCTATGGTTCAGGTGTATAACTCTGCTATGGTTCAGGTGTATAACTCTGCTATGGTTCAGGTGTATAACCTGCTATGGTTCAGGTGTATAACTCTGCTATGGTTCAGGTGTATAACCTGCTATGGTTCAGGTGTATAACTCTGCTATGGTTCAGGTGTATAACTCTGCTATGGTTCAGGTGTATAACTCTGCTATGGTTCAGGTGTATAACTCTGCTATGGTTCAGGTGTATAACCTGCTATGGTTCAGGTGTATAACCTGCTATGGTTCAGGTGTATAACTCTGCTATGGTTCAGGTGTATAACTCTGCTATGGTTCAGGTGTATAACCTGCTATGGTTCAGGTGTATAACCCTGCTATGGTTCAGGTGTATAACCCTGCTATGGTTCAGGTGTATAACTCTGCTATGGTTCAGGTGTATAACTCTGCTATGGTTCAGGTGTATAACCTGTTATGAATGAATGAATGGTCTTTATTGTCATTGCTATAGTACAGGTACCAAACAACGAAATTTAGGAGGGGTGGCTCCCCTGGTGCTAGGAAAGAAAAAAAAAAAGAAAAAAAAGGGAAGGAGCTGGTTTACATAAATAAAGGCTATGTACACTATCCACTATACTATACTGTACAGATAGACGACTAGGGTTGTCATATTGCACATAGTGTTATTGCACATTCATTTAAAGTGTCGCAGTTTGCAGGCTTGAAATGTACATATTTGTGCCTCAGCACTACACCTGATTTTTTCAGTCCAGCAGCTGCCATCAATCCGTCCAGGCTGTCCAGGGCCCAGAACCTAGGTCTTTGCTGTGTGGCTTCAGTCTGTTTGTCCTTGCGGCCATGGTCCTGTACCGCCTTTTCGAGGGCAGCCGGGCAAAGTGTTCGTACCCAGGGTGGGTTGGGTCTCTGGAGATCTTGGAGGCCTTCCTGAGACAGCGTGTGTTGTACAGCTCTTCCAGAGAGGGGAGGGGGGCGCCGGTGATCTTCTGGGCTGTTCTCACGACTCTCTGTAGCGCATTTCTCTCCGCGGTTGTGCAGCTGGAGAACCAGTTGCAGATGCCGTAGGTGAGGATGCTCTCCACTGCGCCGCAGTAGAAGGCCACCATTATCTCCTGCTTGATGTGTTCCTTCCTGAGGACTCTCAGGAAGTAGAGCCGCTGTTGTGCCTTCTTGATGGTGGCTGCTGTGTTGTTCTTCCAGGACAGGTCATCCTGTATGTGCACCCCCAGGAATCGGAGGGTTGAGACTCTCTCCGTCGATGAGCAGGGGCTGGACCTCAGATTTTTTCCTTTTGTCATACAAAATCCTAACCAAGCAAAGCAGCAGTGACAATGGCTATAGCTGTAGTTCTGTTCTGAAAAGAAAGACATCCAATAATACAGACATTAGCCAATTAGACATCACATAAACATAATACATTGATACGGATATTTACAGAGAACATGTCACTTTACAAGTTGTCAATATTAGTTTGTGTGTTTAGAACACATTACCTTGGCTGTAGCCTACCAATGCCCGCAACCAGAAGGCTCTAAACGTGCCTTGAGCCAGGGAACAATAATGAACTCCCTCACCGGAGTAGACAGCTCAATAGCAGGGATATCTGAAATGTATGCATGTATATCACGAGTTAGGCTACATAGGGACCACTACATGACCATATACCAAACACACATTAGCCTACCGACTGGGAAACCAAGGGAGACGCTGCATACCTGAAGTCAGAGTGTAGCCGTGCGTAATCAGTAGGAGTGGCCACAGCTGGTAACGGAGGAGGAGGGGAGCAAGACACAGGCACTTGTCACAGGTAAGCTATTTATAGAGAATATGCCAAGTGGGCGTGATTTACCAATTAACCCCACTGGTTACACTGTCTTAAAATCGTTTCTTTGTACCGTATTTTCCGGGCTATAAGTCACTCCGGAGTAAAAGTCGCACCAGTAAAAAATGCGTCATGAAGAAAAAAAACACATAAGTCGCATTTATTTAGAAATGTATTTCACAAAATCCAAGACCAAGAACAGACATTTAATCTGGAAAAGCAAGTTATTCAACTACACAATAGCACACAGAACAACAGGCTGAATAGGTGTCCGGTATGTTAACGTAACACATTAACAGTTATTCAGCTACACAATAGCATAAAGAACATACCTGGGATGCTGAATAGGCTAAATTAACATAACAAACCAGCTAGTCCAACAAGCAAGTTACCAGTAAACAAGTTCACCAAGCTCCCGTTAATTCTTCAGTGGTACAGGAGCAGCATATAGTTGTCACAAGCCCAGAGCGCCCTCTCGCGGCTGTAGACGGTAATGTAAAACTATGAAAAAAGTGTGACTTATAGTCCGGAAAATACGGTAGATCTTTTTGGCTTTAATACCCTGTATCTCAGGTGGATATAGTATTATAAGCTCATCCTCACATTTGAAAAATGCTTCTTGGTTGAAAATGGCTTGGGCCTCCATTATGACATCAGTTCTCAGCTATGCCTTTTTTGAACAAGCTAATGTTAAACTAGCACTTAGCTCTTTAGCTTTTCTTGGTTCTAATTTGTATCACGGTTTTCTGAGTTTTTTTTTGTGTGGTTATTTTCAAAGGTCTTACCGTCTCAGAAGTAGCCTCTGTAGTTAGTTAACCACGGGCAATTAGATGTTCTGTGATCCAATCAAAATCCTATAATTCAAGGCAAAAAACTGCAAAAAACTCAGCTCACTTTTCTTGCTTCCAGTCACCAGGTGATGATGTCACAAATCACCCACAGTTAATTACCGACCGTAAATACATTAATAATTATCGTGAAACTGTTAGAAAAAAATATCGAGTGGGTACTTCAAAACTTTGTTGTGTGTTGTAAGAAACCCAGAAAATCTGACTTTTAGGTCATAAATAGTTTGACGACCGATTTGACCACTTTATATTCTGCGCCTGGTAGCTCCAAACAGCAGCTGCCATCACATTCTTTTTGTTTTTACTTGTTTGTCGGACAACTGGAGGAATTTCACTTGTCTGAACATAAAATGCACTAACAAGCCGTAAGCCCAATTTATACTTCTGTGTCGAATTTACGCGCGGCTACGCCGTAGCCTACGCAAGGGCTCTCCCAATTTATAGTTCTGCGTTGGTCGGTCTGCGTCGCGTTGGTCGGTGTACTCATAGTTGCATAATAGCGATTTTTTTGTTGTCTTCTTGTTGTTAAGAAAATGTCTATAATGCATTGAACTAAGATAATAAGATGGTGATCATAATTTTTCTAATCGTTATTAATAAGTAATTACAGAAAAAGTAAATTACATTTCTGCCATGGCTTCCGCATTTACGAGAGTCGGAATGTGACGCTACCAAGCGGACCAATCACAGTTCTTATAGATAACTTTACATTAAATATGTCTATCATCATCCGCTGTCAAACGCCACAGGTAATCATTTATTTCTAAATAAACAGGATTGTACATATCGTTAATGTGAATCGCGCTCCTTATGGGAAGGCTGTGCTTGACGCTTCCATGGGGCGCTCCGTTGGAACGGTGTACTCATAGCAGCATAATAGCGATTTTTTGTTATGCTTGTTGTAAAGAAAATGTCTATAATGCATTGAAATTACATTAAACTAAGATAATAAGATGGTTATCATAATTTTTCAAATATTTATTAATAAGTAATTACAGAAAAAGTAAATGACATTTCTGCCATGGCTTCCGCATTCTGGCCGACGAGAGCCGGAATCATGTGCTACCAAGCGGACCAATCACAGTGCTTACGGTCTGCGTAGGCACTTCCGCGTAGTTATATTTTTGGAGAGGTGCGGCGTAGGCTCCGGGCCGTAGGCTACGCCGTAGATGTTATGCAGAAGTATAAATTGGGCTTCAGTGTCAAACCCTGCCCTTTCCCCTCCTCTACAGTTCATCTACTGTAATCATTAAAACACATTTAGAGATTATTTTGTCTTGCGATGCATGATTGATAGACAGTTCACTTACTTAGACAAGTGTATTTATTTGTAAATGTAAGTCGCTTTAGATAAAATAAAATAAAACATGTAAATATAAGTAAATCTCCCTAACTATAGTTACAGGATCAACCACTTGGATAGCCCATTCAGATTGTGTCCATGCTGAAGCTAATATTCACAGTATTATAAGCTACAGTAATTTGATGACGAAACGGTAATGCAGTATGGGTATACAATTGAATACAAAACCACACAAAGAACATTTTAAATTTTTAATAACAACCAAGCAACGTTTCAATGACTATTCATTCAGGGTAGACAACACAGTGATTTTTGACAATGACTTCAACAAGCAGGTCTGCTCTGTGGTCAAAAATAGCTCCTAACTCCTCGCTAAGACAAGGGCCTATCTTCCGGAGAAGGACCAAGAGAAGGTGATCCATGCCTTCATAACAACCCGGCTGGATTCCTGCAACTCCCTGTATGTTGGCATCGACCAGCCTCTGCTCCGCCAACTGCAGCTGGTGCAAAAGCGTGCACCAAGAAGCGTGACCACATCACACCCATCCTGACCTCCACTGGCTCCCCGTCAGCTTCCGCATTGATTTTAAATCACTAAGAATGTATTTGAAAAGCACAATTCATTGTGAACGAAAAGAAAAATACATAAGCTTCAGCTTGACTTCCATTAATCACCCAAATCCACAGCATGTTTCCATTAAACAGAAGCTGTGGCACCTGAACAGCAATTGGACTTAATGCAGAGCAAAAGCAAAGCACATGGGTAGGACTTCCACTGTTGGAAAAGCAAGCTTGTGACTGTTCAAAGTGATTTATCCAATACACAAAGTAAGAGATGAGAACAAACCATGTGGGGAGCCCTGCAAAATAAATACAATGCATATCATACTATATGCACAGCAAAAGCTTTGTATGGACAAAGAGCCTATACATTAATCAAACAAATAGAAAAACTACGTTAAGCATAATTACAAATAGAACCAAACCACCTTTCACTCTTGACTGAAATCTGGTACGGTTTCTCTCCTGTGTGTGTTCTCTGGCGTGTCTTTAG
This sequence comes from Nansenia antarctica, assembly GCF_963989245.1. NCBI lineage: Eukaryota > Metazoa > Chordata > Actinopteri > Argentiniformes > Microstomatidae > Nansenia > Nansenia antarctica. The sequence continues at coordinate 1,457,236 of NC_137676.1, forward strand.
GTTTCCTGCCTGCTTGAAACTCTTCCTGTGTGTGTTTTCTGATGGCCATTTAGGGAATCTGCTCGATTGAAACTCTTCCCACACTGGGAGCAGTGGTATGGTTTCTCTCCTGTGTGTATTCTCTGGTGCTTCTTAAGGTCTCCTGCTTGACTGAAACTCTTCCCACACTGGGAGCACTGGTAGGGGTTCTCTCCTGTGTGTATTCTCTGATGAATCTTCAGGTCTCCTGCTCGACCGAAACTCTTCCCACACTGTGTGCAGTGGTATGGTTTCTCTCCTGTGTGTATTCTCTGGTGCTTCTTAAGGTCTCCTGCTCGACTGAAACTCTTCCCACACTGGGAGCACTGGTAGGGTTTCTCTCCGGTGTGAATTCTCTGATGGCTTTTCAAATTTCCTGCATCATTGAAACTCTTCCCACACTGTGAGCAGTGGTATGGTTTCTCTCCTGTGTGTATTCTCTGGTGCCTCTTCAGGCTTCCTGCTTCACTAAAACTCTTCCCACACTGGGAGCACTGGTATGGTGTCTCTCCTGTGTGTATTCTCTGGTGCTTCTTCAGGCTTCCTGCTTGACTAAAACTCTCCCCACACTGGGAGCACTGGTATGGTTTCTCTCCTGTGTGTATTCTCTGATGAATCTTCAGGGCTCCTGCATCAATGAAACTCTTCCCACACTGGGAGCACTGGTGTGGTTTCTCTCCTGTGTGTATTCTCTGATGAATCTTCAGGTTTCCTGCTTGACTAAAACTCTCCCCACACTGGGAGCACTGGTATGGTTTCTCTCCTGTGTGTATTCTCTGATGCTTCTTCAGGTCTCCTGCTTTACTAAAACTATTTCCACACAGTGGGCAACGGTAGGTCTTCTCTCCTGTGTAAGTCTGTGTGTGTGTTTTATGGTGATTCTTCTGCCTTGAGCTCCTGTGTTGTTTATGGTTTCCTGATGTGGTGGAGCTGGGCTCGCTGTCTGAACCTGGGTTGGAGCTCTGCTGGTCTGTAAGAATAGGAACATAGGCAAGTTTAACTTTAATATTAGTTCTGGCAAGGCAAGTGAATTTGATACAACAGGGGCAATTCAAAGTGCTTTACATACAGCATTAAAAAATACAGCAAGAGGAGGATAGTAAGAAAACAAAAATATAGAAATGAAATAGATAAACATTTAACAAGATAATAAACAATGAATAAAAAGATATAGATTAAAGTGTTCTCTATCTAAGTATGTCTCTCAGAGAGATAAACCTCTGCACCTTGTCCAAGTATCGTGCCCTGATACAGGATTAAGGTCGCAGATTATCACGGGTAGTGGCTGCATGATGATGCAGAAGAAGTTGATTATCATTATTAAAAAACAATAGTCATGAATATGCAAATATTCTGGGTGGGTGGACTGTTGTTGACGTTGCCCGTCCTGCCTGCCTATACTATCTACATACCTATACTAACTGCCTGCCTATACTATCATGTATGATGGCCGCCTCATAATTGTCTATGCAGGAAAAACCCTGTATACTATCTACATGCCTATACTATCTACATGCCTATACTATCTACATGCTTATACTATCTACATACCTATACTATCTACATGCCTATACTATCTACATGCCTATACTATCTACATGCCTATACTATCTACATGCCTATACTATCTACATGCCTATACTATCTACATGCCTATACTATCTACATGCCTATACTATCTACATGCCTAAGCTTTCTACATTTACATTTTACATTTTTGGCATTTAGCAGACGCCTTATTCCAAAGCGACTTACAATCAATACATTTGAATACTAAGCATGTGAATCAGCAGTCCACCATTCGTTGCAGGAAGAGTACTCTAGCTCGGGCCCGGGGCCACTGATAGAAGGAAAAACCTTCTCCCTATTATCGCCTTCTACTAAACCTTTTTTTTTTATTTTTTTTTTATTTTATTACTGGAGAAACTGAGAAACAGTACAAGGGGGGCAATAGAAGTTCTTAGGGACACAGTAGAGGGGAAAGCGGGTGTCTTTAGGAGACGTAGTGGTGAGGGTCAGAAGATGTCTCAGGAGGAGCAGTTAAGATGTAACCTGAAGAGATGGGTCTTCAGTCTACGACGGAAGATGGGTAGTGACTACATGCCTATACTATCTACATGCCTATACTATCTACATGCCTATACTATCTACATGCCTATACTATCTACATGCCTATACTATCTACATGCCTATACTATCTACATACCTATACTATCTACATACCTATACTATCTACATGCCTATACTATCTACATGCCTAAACTTTCTACATACCTATACTATCTACATACCTATACTATCTACATACCTATACTATCTACATACCTATACTATCTACATACCTTTACTATCTACATACCTATACTATCTAGCGGAACAGGCTTACTTCCCGAACCTTGTTGACCCGACAACCTGTCATGTTGGAGCGGAGAGGTACCAGGGAAATGTTCGCATAGTTTGAAACCCATGTCAGACACACACACACACACACACTCACACTCACTCACTATCAAATACATTATCAAGCTACGAAAATACACTTGATTACATGATATACTGTATTATAAATGGAATTTTATTTGTTCAATGTTGCATGGAAATTCGTTGACGATTACAGACATAATCAAATGTAGGTTGTTGCAATTACTTTGGTGCGGTAGCTATAGCGTGCAACACTCAACTGGGAGAGCTACTGTACAGTCTCTCATTCATAATTGTCTGTACATAGACATACAATATCCTATCACTATTGCGTATGAAACTTGGGTAAACCCTGTTGTATACATAGCTTTATACAAGGTAGATTTAAAAAATGTAAGGATACTGGGTGGTAGAACGCATCTAGGAAAAGTCATGAAAGGAGGGTCCTGAAAAGGTGAGTTTAATTATTATTATTATTTTTTATTTATTTAAATGACCCCATCTGTGACGGAGATGCCGTCACGACCTGTCGACTAAGTCGGACAGGCCATATATACACCAGTGGAGGCTGGTGACTTCCAGAATTGAGGAGGCCAATTTTTTTTCTGCTTGCTCGCTTCACTCGCGATGGAATGTTCCCTGTTCTTCTTATCTGTCTTTGTTAAAAATTATTAATTTGTGTTTGGCGGTACTGAAGGGATTGGGACACTCTCAGGATGGTGGATGAAGCAGCTTTTATTGCCTGCACAATGGGTCATCAAATAAACAAAACAATTGGCATGAATCTCTGGTCCGCCTGCAGCAGCTATTGTCCCTTCTGCTCAGGCTCACAACATTCACCACAACATACTACATACAATTATTAATTATTAATATTAAAAATAAAACTGTTCAATAAATCCTAAATGTTGTCTACCTATTCGATGTATAAATCGCGCCAGAATCTCGCCGACTTCCGAGGTCATTTTAAGCAAAAGTATTTGGCCAAATGAGCTATTATTTTCAGGGATAATAGCCATGGGTGTTCTAGCGTGTCCTGCACTGAAGTGACTGGCGAATTCTCAAAATGGCTTCATGTGATTGCTGATTGGACGAACAAAATGTCAATCTTTCAGCCCTGGACTCAATGCATGATGAGGCCAGGCCTCCTGTGCCCACCCATTTTCAGTGATTTGACCAATCACATATTGCCATGAAAAAAATTGCATTACATTGACTTCTATGAGAAACCACTTTCCGACAGGAGGCCTGGACTTTCCGACAGGAGGCCTGGCCTCCTTCAATAGAAACGGATAGGGATTCTGGCCTGTAGGTGCTTTACAATTGCAATATTGGGTTTTAGCCATGGAAAAATTCTGATTTATGAACAAAACGGAAATAATATTAATATAATATAATATGTTAAATAAATAAATACATAAAATAAATATAATTATTGTTTTTTTAAATCTCTCTCTCTTCTCTCAAATTATTGGGGAGGCCAGGCCTCCTCCACCTCTATGGAGGAGCCTCCACTGATATATACATACACACTCCCCGTTCCCTACTATTCTGTAGGTTATCATGTTCGTCTACACCTTCCATTTACAAGCCCTCCACAGTTATATACACACATAAACAATCACGCAAATACACCATGGTGTAAGGCACTCTGTTTATTGTACGTTTGACGGTTTGTGGGTATTGTTGTCGTTAATGTGTTTTGACATGTATGTGGATGTGTGTACTGTACTGTAAAATACTTTGTGTTGGTAATATAGTAGAATATTGTATTTACAGACAAGTGAAGTTAGTTTGGCACTAACTAATTATGGTATGTGAACTTGGTATGTTCCAAGGGGGCGGGGCTTAGAGTTTAAGAGTAAACCCTAGGGAGTCGGAGTTTGGGAGAGCCAGGATGCTGTGTTATATGTATGCTTTGTCTTTGTCAGCACAGGCCAAATAAATACACCTTGCATGAAAAATGCTGCGACTTTGCCATAATTTGAGAAAGGAACCAGTGGTGGTACTGTCATGCCAAATCGTGTGCACTGCCAAATCGTGTGCACGGCCATCAGCGCGTCACGACCAAACGCGTCACGACCAGCTGGCACGCGTCACGACCAGCTGGCGACTGTGACGCGGCAGTCTAGTGTTTTTGAAACCTCCGTTTTGGCCGCCATTAGCGAAAAGCTTTAATTTGGCTCTACAAGTGTTAATATGTCATTTTATGAAGTTTTAATATGTTTTCAGGCGAGAAAGTAACCATATATATTCACAAAATGTATCCGGTTTATCAAAATAACCCTTATATCTATCTGATCTGACGTTAGGAGGGAGTTAGCGATTAGCGATGTTTAGCTTAGCTTAGTTTAACAGAAGTATCTTCACTTTTAACATGACTTCCCGTGGTCGTAGAGGGCTGGTCGACGGCTTAAAATGACCGTGTAGACCTGTAGACCCTATCCAGCTATAGTCTTGTGTTTCTACCCCGGGCATAGCCGGTGTTATTCACGGACAAACACTCCTGTTAGAGTGGTTCTAGTACACTGGACATAGGTAACACAGAGAGGCTTCTCCTCTCTCTCTCCATCCTACACCCACCCTGCCTTCTCTCTCTCTCTCTCTCTCTCTCTCCATCCTACACGCATCCTATACTACACATCATAAAAAAGTGTGTGTGTGTCTAGGAGTGTGTGTCTAGGACAGTGTGTGTCTAGGACAGTGTGTGTCTAGGAGTGTGTGTGACTAGGAGTGTGTGTGACTAGGACAGTGTGTGTCTAGGAGTAGAGAGTGAAACGTGGGCTTAAACACGACTAGACTAGTGTGATCATGTAGTCATATTACTGTGTTAGTAGAAATGATGCGTCTACTACTCTACACAGTGGTTAGTGAAACTGGACCAGTCCGTGTGTGTCGCGAGTATTGAACTTGAGGCTGCGTTCGTAAATTCGCTCTGAGAGCCCCGGAGCGCACACTGGGTTCAACGTCATAAAGGGACCAAGTCATTTGATTGGACAAGAGGCATTCCGTGAGTGCTGATCAGATTTCCAGAGCGTATTTACGAACGCGCCCTGGCTGTCACCCGAACACCGCGAGCTAGCGTAGTGTAGTGTAGTGTAGGATGGAGAGAGAGAGGAGAAGCCTCTCTATGTGTTACCTATGTCCAGTGTACTAGAACCACTCTAACAGGAGTGTTTGTCCGTGAATAACACCGGCTATGCCCGGGGTAGAAACACAAGACTATAGCTGGATAAGGTCTACAGGTCTACACGGTCATTTTAAGCCGTCGACCAGCCCTCTACGACCACGGGAAGTCATGTTAAAAGTGAAGATACTTCTGTTAAACTAAGCTAAGCTAAACATCGCTAATCGCTAACTCCCTCCTGGGCTTAAAGTGACAAGTAATAACGTTGTGAAAAAAACCGTCAGATCACATAGATATAAGGGTTATTTTGATAAACCGGATACATTTTGTGAATATATATGGTTACTTTCTCGCCTGAAAACATATTAAAACTTCATAAAATGACATATTAACACTTGTAGAGCCAAATTAAAGCTTTTCGCTAAACGGAGGTTTCAAAAACACTAGACTGACACGTCACAGTCGCCAGCTGGTCGTGACGCGTGCCAGCTGGTCGTGACGCGTTAGGTCGTGACGCGTGCACACGATTTGGCAGTGCACACGATTTGGCATGACAGTACCACTCTTGTGACATTTGGTGGCAGTGGTGGGATGGCAAGTCGCAAACCAGTGCGTCCGGGCCTGGGCCGGAAGAAGACCAGGACGGGGCTGCGTTCAGATCGGTTGGCCCCAGCAGGGAAAAAGGAGAAGGCATGGCAGACACCGACCACCTCTGAGGAAGAGGACAGCCAGGGAGATGACAAGCCCGGGCCTAGCTCCAGGCGGACTGGGTCAGCCCCAGTTGAATCGGCAGCGGACCCTGGCTTGGTGTCCCTGTTTCAGAATTTTTTGTCTATACAGCAGAGGAGAGATGAGGACCTACGGGAGGAGCTCCGCGGCCTCCAGGCATCACTCCTCCCATCACAGTCCAGAGGGGCTGGGGCAGCAGTCCCTTCGGGTACATCCGAATCAGCCAGCAGTAGTCCCAGATGGGCACTCTCGACTCCAGCCCCAAGAAGGCCGGGTGTTTCGTCGTTCAGCGGGGGGCAGCGTGCCAGCAGCCCAAGCGGCCTGGCTGACCTCGTCAGCGGGGGTGACGTGCCGGTGTTTCAGCGGAAAGAGCCTAAAATGCCATTGTACCAGCAGGGGGAGGACATTGAGAATTACCTCCTGCGGTTCGAAAGAATGGCAAGGACATGGCAGTGGCCGGAGGGTGAGTGGGCGTGTCGGCTGATCCCGTTGTTGACGGGCAAAGCCCTAGAGGCCTACACCGCCATGGACGAGGACATGTCCAATGTCTATGTGGATCTGAAGGAGGCACTGTTGCTGAAATTTGACATTTCATCCGAGACCCACCGCCAACGTTTCCGGGCGGCAACGACACCACCAGGGAAATCACCGACAGAGACGTATCACCGCCTGAGAGGACTCTACCGACGCTGGATTCGGCCTGAGAAGCAGACGAAGGACCAGATCGGGGAGACAATCATCTTGGAGCAGCTTCTGCGGGTTCTACCACTGGACACGCAAACCTGGGTTCGAGAGCACGAGCCACAGGATGGACTCGCCGCTGCGAGATTGGCCCTGCAGTACCTCAATGCTCGAAGAGGAGCACCGCCACGACCTGTGCTCGCTCCAAAGACTGCCAGAGACCCAAGGGATGGGGAAGGTAACTTTGGGGGGGTGAGCTTTGGGAAGGGGGAGGTGAGGGAGCAGTCAGCCAGTAGGGGTGGGGTTGGCCTGGTGCTGCAAAGAATACCTCTGTGTCATTGGCTGCTATAGGCATAAAAGGAGAGAAACTCATGGTGTGGCCCCCATCTTCCCCTGACCTCAACCCTATTGAGAACCTTTGGAGCATCCTCAAGCAAAATATATATGAGGGTGGGAGGCAGTTCACATCAAAACAGCAGCTCTGGGGGGCTATTCTGGCATCCTGTAAAGAAATTCAAGCAGAAACTGTCCAAAAACTCACAAGTTCAATGGATGCAAGAATTGTGAAGGTGATATCAAAGAAGGGGTCCCATTTTAACATGTAACTTGACCTGTTAAGATGTTTTTGTTTGAAATAGCTTTTGATTTCAGTAAATATGACCTCCTAATATGACCTCCTAACTCTAAATTCATCAAATTACCATTTTTAGTTCTTTACAACCTATAAAATGTTTTGAAACTCAGTTGTGCATAATTATTTGGAACAGTGCATTTTGAGTTTTTTTATAAAAAAAAGAAATACTGTTATCATTGGGAGGTTTGTTCAATAAAATTTGAATTATACTCTAACGGTTGATGACTTGAAAATTATACTGATTGTCATTTGCATCGACTATTTAGGAAAATCTGAGAAATATATAATTTGCATAATAATTTGGAACGAGGTGTAAGGCTCTCAGGCATTCTGTACTTCCAAAGTCGAGAGCTAAAGCAAATAATATTAATTAATTAATTTGACAGAATACATGCTACTGAAAACAGCTAGTTGACTGTCCGCTGTGAAAAAGCTTGTCCGTAACGTCCGTAACACTTTGCGGAGCTCCTGTAAACAGCTGGTGGGGAACAGCGCTGGACCGGAAGCTAACCAGCCGTATTAGTAGAAGTAAAGTGATTGTGCATGTAGTCTGATTATCATTATTCATGATCGCAGAGAATTACGCTACATTTTCAATTATTAGTTCTATTCTGTCATGAGCATCAGAGAATGACTGACAGGCCGGTAGAATATGAGAATGGGATCATTTGAATAATATATTCTAATATATTATTAGCCTATAAGCGTGTGTGTTTCATGCAATACCATTATTGCATGAAATGGTCAACATTTTAATGTTGTCAGCTACGAAGCGGATGTGTTTACTAGAACATGGAAATGCAAACGCTAATCACATTATTGCATTACAATTGTCATATTGACTCAAGTAATGCAGGAAAGAGTGGAAAATGCTATTGTGGGATTGCATAGTAATTTTCAGTTCAGAATTAACTTTTTTCAGAATGAACTTGAATACCAGCTACATGAAAATGAAAATGCAAATCATATGATTGCATTTGATTTTGAATATTGACCGAAAGAATGCGTGCAAAAGTGGAACATGCAATTGCAATCTCAAATTGCATTAACATTTGAATTTAGTCCACTATATGCTTCCATACACTGGTAGCAATGATTTTACAACAGGGCAATTACACTCACCAATAACAAAGACTTACCATCCATCTCACTGTCTTTCATCTCCACTCTTCCTCTGTCCTCTTCTTTTACCATCACTCCCTCCTCTCTCATTTGGTCTCCTCCATCCTCTTCTTTTACCATGACACCATACTCCTCTACATCTTCTTCCTCCAGCTTCACTGCCACCATCTCTGGACCCCACTGTGGGCTTTTCAGGGCTGGAGAACCACAGCCAGATCCGGGGGACTCGGTGCATTCTGGTTCATACATGGTTACCATGGTTACATGAGCTGAAGAGGACCTGCGGCTAGAAACACTGGAGGCACAAACAACGCAGGGTCGATTAGAAATGACAGACAAACAGTTCACTGAACTCCCATCTAGACTGACAGGACACGTCCTGCAAATGGACATGGATTACTGATTGCATTTGTTGTAATTAAAGGGTCTGGAAAGTAGACATTAAATGGTTCCAATTGTATTTTGTGTCCAGGAAAAATGTTAACACAAAATAAACTATGGAAATAAGCTTCTTGTTAGGCTCAACTTCCTGGTCAGACAGTTCCGAGGGCTGTATGGTTGTGGACTTTGCACGCTTGACTGGCAGCTCCCTTTCAAGCTAGCTTGCTGCGATATCATACATGACATTCATCTATTAGATGTGCTTATAGTTCTGCCCTTTAATTACCAACTGTTTAGCTACTGTTGAAATGTGTTACTGAGCTATTACAAATCGACTTATTAGTCATGCAACTGGCAGTATTATTCACCATATCAATTCAATGACCACCATTTGCATACTTGACACCTGGCACCCTATGGTGAATTATTGAACACAATACTTGTGGACAGGATTCACAGCATATGTGTGACTTACTGATCAGTTGGAGCACAATGGTGTTGCTCTCGTCTTCTAATTTGTTGCTGTATTGTCACAATATCCGCCATGTTTAGTTTCTTCCCACACTGGACGTAGCACTGGCGCATGTCGTCATGACCACAACCATGTTTCGTTTGCCCAGAGATTTGCCCTGCCGCTGTCCTTCTCTCCTGTTCCTGTAATCCAATCACTGAGCTGCTCTTGTGACCACCTGACTCACATCCAGGATGTGATTGGTCCGCCCTAGCGCGGCCTGTGGTTGGCCTTTGTTGAGAGGAATTCCTACCATAGCACTCTTCGATCTTGACCTCTTGACCTCTAGTCTTGACCTCTGAACTGGCGTTACTGTCACTATCCATGTCATTACTGTCACTATCCATGTCATTCGGTGCTTCAGAGAGTCGATGCCTCTCTTTAAGAGCATGTGCATCTTGCCCTGAGGCATTTGTGCTGAGCATCTCATCTTTGGCCTTTTGGTTTTTGATGTAGTCCCGTAAGAACCTATCCCACGGTGTGTCGTACTCTTCTTTAATGTTGGGAGAGTGATGGTTCCTACTGTGGGTGGGAGGTGGTGGTAGTGGTGGTGGCTGGAGCCTAATAAGATTGTCCTTCCGGTGGTTCTCTCCTTCTGTCTCTGCATCAGGGGACCCAAGGTGTGTCCTCTGGCTCTCTGACACTGAATAAGCAGAAGCATCCATCTCACTGCCCAGATGGAGAGTTAACAGTGCAGGGAATCCTACAAATAAAGATGATCAAAATATTAAAACAAGAGTGAAGAAATGTATTAAAAGGTCTATCAGCCATCAAAAGGTTTGTGGATATTTTTTAAAAGACATTTAGGCCGAGGCCTCTCTTTATCAGATGCTCTAAATGTTAAATGTCTCATCCACACTCATTTTAGTTTTTATTTTGATTCATATTTATTTATTAGCCTATTAGTATTAGGCTATTATTTGATCGGTATGGGCAGTAGCCTATATCGGTCGATATTGCTCATAGATTATAGGTGATCCATATCGGTCGCAAAAAAACGGTGTGGGGGCATCCCTAGTCTGTCTGTTGTTTGGTTAAATCTGACCATGACACGTATCACAGCCTGAACACCAGAGGATAATCGTGATGGCAGTGAATTGTAATAAATCCGAAAATATTTATACAAAATACAAAATATTAGTATGAAAAAAACGGAAAAGTTTGTGCCATTTATCTTACATGGAATAGTACTGCTCTGCTGTTGTCCACTAGTTGTTACGAAAACCACCATTGTGAATTTCTAGGAACAACTAACTAGATTTGACTCATTGTATTTGATTGTAATTAATAATGATCTATTATACAACAGTTAGATCCGACCAAGTAATTTGATTGGACAAGAGGCATTCCATGAGTGCCAATACACAGTATAACAGCATTGGGACTTTTAACACTAGAACAGCCGTGAGGTGTTAAACAGCACCAGTGAGTACAAAAAAAATTCTACCTTTGCACTCGATCACATTTCAGGACCCTCCTTTCATGACTTTTCCTAGATATGTGCGTTCTACCACCCAGCATTTTTACATTTTCAAAATCGAGTTAGTATAAAGCGTTTTAGCAGTATTTCTGTGTGTGTCTGTGTATTTGTGGCTGCCATCTTTTTCTCCAAGCCTGCAATTCTCTTTTATATCAGCAGAGGTAGCAAGGGGGCACACACTGTGCTCAAATTCAGGCTTCAGTGCTGAATGAGACACAGTGCATAAGACTGATATTTGTGTTTATATATAGGCTACAATAACAATCAAAATAAGATATGTATATGTGCAGACAGTTATGAAAATGATAAACTGTACAGTATGTCTCCCAATCAATGTTCGTTCAGACAATACAACCAAAGGCGTAAAAATACTGATGTTCTCATAATGTAATTATATATATAGCTAAATTAGACTGTAGACTGCTATGGAGGTATATTGAAACCAATATATAGATTATATATATAGATTATATATACAACCTGATTGGATTAAATAAGATTCTGTTGTGATTGTGTTGACATTGTTGTGATTGCAAAATAAATCTTGGTTATGTAATGTGTAAAGAACATGATGACACGAATGCCTATTATGATGATATGCAAAACGGACAATCTGTCTATGAATCTTGGTTCAATCAAGGTTGTACATAGATATACGCAGATTCATATTTGGATAGTTGATTTTGGCACCATTGTATAGTAGCCAATTGCAGAGAGTATACATTATTTTGTTTGTTTACTGCACATTATAAATGAAATGATGTGTATTAATTATTTTTGTTGGTTTGAATCCTCACTGTGTTCATGTGTCTGCTGATGTTAGGGCCGGCGTGAAGTTCACGACAAATAAACAGACTGTGTGAAGTTCATAACTATGATAACACAATATTGCAATATTTATTACTATTCTTTTTTAATAATGATAATCAACTTTCATTCATTAGTAAAGCTCCCGCAGTCTCAATCAATCTCCTCTCCATATATAGCATTTAATCTGTTCCATAGTTCGTTCTCAGCTGACTCAAGCTTCATATTAGATTGCTCTAATAATTTCCCCACTTCTCTGCTTATAGGAACGTTATGCATTTTAGAGAAACATGCAGAGCATGTATTTGACAAAGAAACGTGTAGGCTAAGAACTAGTTTCTAAAGTGAGTTACAATCACTTGATGGTTGATACACGGGGGAGGGTAATCTTATTGATCGTTTCCCATTAGCAAACAATAGCTGCCAATTCATGAGCGAGCCAAGCGGGTTTCAAAGCTGCCAAGCGGGTTTCAAAGCTGCCAAGCAGGTTTCAACGCTTACAAGCTTACAGCAGTCGATTGTCTGCTGATGTTACGGGCACGGCCGGCGTGAAGTTCACGACAAATAAACAGACGTTATCACTGTGAAGCTCATAACTATGATAACACAATATTGCAATATTTATTACTATTATTTTTGTATAATAATAATCAACCATCATTCGTTAGTAATGAAAACTCCCGCAGTTCCGATCAATCTCCTCTCCACTTTACACATTACATAACCAAGATCTCTTTTGACATCACAACAATGTCAACACAATCACAACAGAATCTTATTTTATCCAACCAGGTTTTATATTTTGATTATGACATCATGTCTTTCAACATTGTCACACTTTTTATTACACACATTAGCGGATGTATCATTCTGTACTCTTTCTCTCCTTTCTTTCATGTATTTTCTTTTCTTTTTCTCAATTAGTAGTCTCCTAATCTCGCTACAGTTTGAGCGAGACTGTAACTGTCATTGTTTGAATGAATGAATGAATGGTCTTTATTTGTCATTGATATAGTACAGGTACCAAACAACGAAATTTGGGAGGGGGGGCTCCCCTGGTGCTAGGAAACTAGGTGCTAGGAACTGGTGCTATAACTGTGTTCATGTTATAATGTTTAGTGAACGAACAATTGTTGGGTGTTTGCCACAAATCGGAATTATCTTGCCGTGAAATGTACATCAAATAACATGATGTCGGCGATCTACTAGAACTGCGGGACGACTGCAATGTAGGCTACCATATATATCTGCCATATCATACCGTTTTATATTGAAAAATATGATGGTAAATAAATACATGTGGGACCGATGTATGATATGGCAGAGGTGTGGTGTGTATCAGTCTGTCTCGTTCCAGCGAGTCAACTCGTGTTGACTCAATAAGACATGCGCTTGATGGGGGGAGGGTTGATGGCTCTCGATCGTTTCCGATCAATGAACAAAGACATCGGGTTCCCCCGCAGTCACAGTGCTACATGAAAATATCTAGCCACACACCACATAGCATACCTCCGCCCTATATGTATTTATCATCATATTTCTCAATATAAAACGGAGGTACGATATATGGCAGATATATGTATGGTATATTATGGCAGTTTCTGGCGCCTGTCCCGTTCTGTTGTTCAAAGAATATAATATAAAACGCATCACTGCACTGCTGTCTGTCCTGCGTTGTTTTGTTTGCATTGCATTTTAGCACAGTGCGCCGATTAGATAGAAGATGTTCTACAGAGGGTGATGTAACCCCTCCCTCCCCTCCCTTCCCCCACCCCTCCCCTGCTGTTGTGTCTCGATACCTGGTCAACACAGCTTGGGATTCCAAGGAAATTACTTGGAACTATGTGTGAAAGGGACAACATTGCAATATATATTACAGTTATTTTTTAATAATGATAATCAACTTTCATTCGTTAGTAATGAAAACTCCCGCAGTCTCGATCAATCTCCTAGATCAATCTCCTCTCCACTTACGTTACATACATGCATACGTTATTATATATATAAATAAACCTTGAACTGGCCAAGCATAAAGGCTGAAGATGGAAAGTCACTACAGGCCTATGCACTGTATTTGAGAGGATGCAACAATGCCATGCAAGACTTGCACTATCTGGAAGAGCTTGATAGCCCATCAAACCTCAGGCTTATTGTTTCTAAGTTGCCCTACAAGTATAGGGATAAATGGAGGTCTATTGCCTGCAATATACTTGAGATTAGTCATGGCAGGGCTAAATTCAAAGACCTTGTTGGCTTCATTGGAAAAACAAGCAACACAAGCAACAAGCACAAAAATTGTTTTAGATCCTTTGAATTTAGCCCTGCCTGTAATGTCAGCCTGTCAGCCCCTACAACTGCTGTAAGCTTGAGAGCCGTGTTTGAAACCCGCTTGGCTCCCCTTGGGAGGTGTGGGGGATGGAAATCCTTTGTTTGGCTGATCTGCGACTATCAAGAAGAATAAGATTACCATCCCCCATGCTTCAACCATTATATCAAGTGAATGGAACTGACTTTAGAAACTAGTTATTCTGGTTTATTTGCGAGGACCACAGGAAAGGCCAAGGATTTCCACTTACACATGTGTGAGGAAAAGTAACAGCGTTTTGTTACAGAACTGTTCGCAAATGTTCCATTTGTTCATTTGCTTTATTGAGGTGACTCTGCGAAATGACAATAACTAAACAAGTCCTGACAATAAAAATATATGTATAATATTGTATATACCGTATTTTCCGGACTATAAGTCGCACCCGAGTATAAGTCGCAGCAGGCCAAAAATGGGCCATGAAGAGGAAAAAACCACATATAAGTCGCACTGGACTATAAGTCGCATGGTTCAAGGGAACGGGCTTGGCGGAATCAGCGGGGAAAGAAGACCCTGTTGAGCTTGACTCTAGTCTGGCACTGTGAAGAGACATGAGAGGATTTGTAAGCCCAGGAAGGACATAATTCACGTTGAAACTTCTTCTGAAAGGTTAAGGAATACTTGTATTATCGAGTGTAAAGTCCGCTAGCTAGCGCGGGGCTAACAACATGGCGTCGCGGAGGAAAAATGAAACTTTGAACAGCCTCTAAAAGGTAATAAATGACTTTAATATCGTTTCTAACGTCCATAACATTGTGTATAAGGTCCATAACATCATGTTTAATGTCCACATTGTCGTGTTTAATGTCCACATTGTCGAGTATAATGGCTATTCTATCGCGTATGAAGCGCTACCGGAAGTAGCAGAATGCTACTCACGGGTACAACATTGCAACGTTAAACAGCCTCTGGAAGGAATAAATGACTTTAATATCGTTTCTAACGTCCATAACATTGTGTATAAGGTCCATAACATCATGTTTAATGTCCACATTGTCGTGTTTAATGTCCACATTGTCGAGTATAATGGCTATTCTATCGCGTATGAAGCGCTACCGGAAGTAGCAAAATGCTACTCGCGGGTACAACATTGCAACGTTAAACAGCCTCTGGAAGGAATAAATGACTTTAATATCGTTTCTAACGTCCATAACATTGTGTATAAGGTCCATAACATCATGTTTAATGTCCACATTGTCGTGTTTAATGTCCACATTGTCGAGTATAATGGCTATTCTATCGCGTATGAAGCGCTACCGGAAGTAGCAAAATGCTACTCGCGGGTACAACATTGCAACGTTAAACAGCCTCTGGAAGGAATAAATGACTTTAATATCGTTTCTAACGTCCATAACATTGTGTATAAGGTCCATAACATCATGTTTAATGTCCACATTGTCGTGTTTAATGTCCACATTGTCAAGTATAATGGCTATTCTATCGTGTATGAGGCGCTAGCGGATTTACTCCTTGGTTCATGTCAGTCAGAGATTACCGTATGTCAGTTCATGTCAGTCAGAGATTATGAATTATTGATATATAAGTCGCACCGGACTATAAGTCGCAGGACCAGCCAAAGTATGAAAAAAACCGCGACTTATAGTCCGGAAAATACGGTAATGTTTTTCCTGTATATCACTGTAGACCACAGTCTCACTCACATATACACAACACAACACTGTTGTGTATAATACAGTTTTCTCAGTCGCTTTGGTGCATTTCTCACATCACTATTAACATTTGCACAACAGTTGTCAGTGTCATCAAAATGAAAAGTCCTGACACCATTGTTTATGAACAAGATAGTCAAATGGCTTTGTCATGTTTTCATTATGACAGTTCACTCTGTAAGTGTTTTCCAATGCAAAAAAATTAGATCTTGAAAGTGAAACCGCAGGGTGCGTTCGTAAATTCGCTATGAGAGCGCGGAGCGCACACCGGGTTCAACGTCATAAAGGGACCAGGTAATTTGATTGGACAAGAGGCATTCCATGGGTGCTAACCAGATTTCCAGGGCGAATTTACGAACGCATGCTAGCGAATTCGACGACGAAAATCGTCAGAGGAGATATACGGGTTATTTTGATAAACTGGACACATTTTGGGAATATATATTGGTACTTTCTCACCTGAAAACATATTAAAACTTCATAAAATGACATGGTAACACTTGTAAAGGCAAAATTACAGCATTTTTTTTTTTGAAAAAAAATGGAGGATTCAAATCGCCTTCTGCTTGCCGGTGCGAAATGCATTCTGGGAAAAGGCGTTGGAGCCTGGCAGACGGCCTTGTGTGACATCGCCCTCCAGCGATCTTTGTGCGTCAGTACACTCTTCTCTATGTTAAACTATCATAGTGCTGAATCACACCTCATCGCGATTGAATAAGGTCGCGATCCGCCGCGGTCGTAGTGTTAACTATCTGAATCATTCCGCCGTACAGGTGTTCTATTAAATGACCGTTAATTAGACGACATTAACGGTCGTTATCTATCAGATTATCTATGTGTGTTGGTTTCAAACAAAGATGGATATATTTCCAAATATAACATTTGAGTTAAATAATGAATGGTCATCAGAAGAGGGCCAATGTGTTTAGGTCTGAAAGCTCGCAGATGGAGCAATGTACTCAGTGGTGTAGTCTACGTGATACGCAGGACTACGCCGTATACCCACTAGGAAAGGCCAAGGATTTCCGTATACCCACTTAAAAATGTGTGAGGATACGTAACAGCGTTTTGTGACAGAACTTTCACTTTCATTCATAAAATTCACCCCGTCTGTGTTACGAAGCACTTGACTTTTGGACCATTGGGACTGACTATAGCGTCATATAGGCTACCATCAACGGGGGGAGATGCGACATGAAATATGTCAAAATGCAGCACTATCATGCACAGATCAGCCTTATAACATGTAATTTATATATATATATATATTAGGGATGCACGATATTTATCGGCCCGATATTGGGAAATTAATGTTATTAAATATTTATCGGTTTTATAACATTTTTGCCGATATAGAGCCGATAATATGAAGCCGGAAATATTTCCGGTTCCGGTTGTCGCGCTCATGATGCTGCGCCTGCGACAGGGTTTCCGTTAGAAAAAATGTGTGCCGGTCAACGTGTCCGATAGATTTCAATTTACCGGACAAACGTGAGATATTCCGGTCATCATATTAAAATATAATATAGCTGTTTGTCGCGGTGATTACTGTTGTGTAGCCTAGCCTATATATGCCGTTTAATGTCTATTTCTCATCCGATACGATTAGATGCGAGCTATATAATAAATATAATAATATAGGCTTTCATGATTCGCATGCGCGCTATGCCATATGTCCAGCGCTGAACGCACGCCACACTGGGAACTGAACAGACTGCATCGATCAATGAACGGACTCCACATTACGTTAACTGAAGTCTGTTAAATTG
Organism: Nansenia antarctica; assembly: GCF_963989245.1. Classification (NCBI taxonomy): domain Eukaryota; kingdom Metazoa; phylum Chordata; class Actinopteri; order Argentiniformes; family Microstomatidae; genus Nansenia; species Nansenia antarctica. The sequence continues at coordinate 1,474,951 of NC_137676.1, forward strand.
TTTGGGATTAATGTGAGTTTTCTATTTTCTCTTTTCAGTTTTACCCTTTTTTATCAATAAAACAACGTCATTTCTATAACCAGGTCTCGCTGGTTGGGAAGGCATTTAGTTTAGCTGCCTGTCAAATCATACTTAATCGGACTCGGGAGTATGACAATGAGGAGAACATAACTGTTTATTGAGAAACGATTGATAGGCAGGCTGGGATACGTATATAAAGAAATACCACAATGTCTAGATTTATAATATTTTATTGAAAAGTGCAAGAGGTTACATGTAGGCTTCTGGCGTGACACATAGGCTAGCCTAATTTCCGTTCATATGCCTTTTATCAGATAAAATAAAATAGAATAAAACTCTTTGAAAATAAATAGGCTTTAAATGAACTTGCAATGCGCATAGGCTAATTTCCGTTCGATGTTAATAGGCCTATAGTAGCCTATGCCTTTTCTCAGATAGGGGATAGCCTTAAATAAAATAGCCTGCTATTCAGGCTTTCAGTAGCTCAGTCAGTCCCACATACTGATGACATGCGATGCCATTTTTTGCCATGTGAAATGCAACTTGTAGCTGAGAGTGCAGCTTATTGTTAGCCGTTTCATTAGCCTGCTCACAGTGGCCTTTCATAGCGGTTTGCTGTTGCCTCAAACTGACCGCCGATATGTGGTCACTGCACCGACTGTGATCAGTGAGAGCCGACATTCTCATATTCGTTGCTCCTCTCATGAATCCGTTATTCCTCCCAGATTTTTTGCACGGTGAGCAGAACATTTTTCCTTCCCCATCTAAACGCAGCCAGGGGAAATTTTCTTTCCATTCAACTCGGAACCCTCAAGACTTTTTGGCTGGAGGAGCCACTACGGCACTACTTAAACTTTGTCTTGCCATGTTTACCTCTCGCTTGCTATGGTGCACTTTGAGCTGCAACGTTTGCAGGTTAAAAGCGCTAGCCTATACAAATAAAAGTTATTATTATTATTATGGTGGCCCGCTACGCAGGGTTGCCAGATGGGCCGGGTTATCGCCGAATGGGCTACTGGGTTTAGCGGTAATAGACTGGTTAGGCTGTAAATTGTCAATCTCATCTGGCAACCCTGCCGCTAGGCAGGCTATTGCTGCTGTTTCGCGGAGTCATCATCATGCCGGCGTCAAATCATATAATAATAAAATAAATATATAGCCTATATATTCGTCTTTTTTAATATAAAAGGAATCAGAATGTGACAATTAAACTTTAGCGAATTGTATTCAAATTGTGCTTAGAGGGAATTATTTTCACCGGACATTATGACCGAAGAGGTTTACATTTGTCGGACTTAAACACATTTTACCGGACAAAGACCGGTAATTACCGGTTAACGGAAACCCAGGCCTGCGTACAGCCACGCAGTGGCAGTGTAGAGACGAGAGCGAAACGGTGTGGACATTTTTCAGAGTTTCTGAGGCAGATAGTGCGTTTGCAATTTGCAATACATGTTCGGCAAAAGTTCGGAGAGGAGGGCAAAGGTCTACGAGTTACAACACAACGAATCTCATAAGTCACCTGAAGATTCACCATTGCAAGCACGCTGTATGGAAGGAATATGATTTTGGCATTGAATACAGCGATGAGGGAACGAAAACAGTTAACAGAAACGCGTGTCACAGAAATGCTTCACGCGTGTCCTATATGCACATAATATGCGCACAATGCATATATGGGCTACACCACTCGCATACGTGAAACCGCTATAAATAGCTCTCTTAATATGTATACTTTGAGGAATTCGGTTGTTAAGTCTGACGTCAAACGTGACGTTTAGCAATTTCCGGGTCCAAACCAGAAATTCCCTGCACCATAATACCAGTGTACTACAGCGGTAGAATGACAGTTCAATCGGTTTTTAGACTCTGATCTATTCATACAACAAGGGACGCAGCACTTTCCCGGTTTTCCCATATTTGTCAGTGTCTTTGAGCCTCGGAAAAGCGCTATATAAATATAATGAATTATTATTATTACTGAGTCATTTCGAAGAGAGCGCCTCAGCCAACGTTGGACCCGGAAACACGTTACGACTTAACAACCGAATTGATTCATTGTTATTGTTGTCTGGAGGTAATCGGCTATCGGTTTACATGGCTTGTAAATATACTTTCGTTTTAGGACGTGTTCAAAAGCAAGGACTGTGATCATCTAATTATGTGTAGTTATGTGTTTTTAGCATGTTGATGTTTTATCAGCATGTTGTGATGTTATTAAAATACAGTTGAAACTTTCGTAGTGCCGTGCTTTGTTAGCCGCTAGCTGTTAGCAGCATTTGTTTCCGGTTTCCTGGATGACAGCCTTTCAACTGTGAAATTATATCTGTTCTCATATCGGTTATCATATCGGTTATCGGCCACGAGAAGCGGGTAAACATGGGTTATCGGTAGGAAAAAATGCATATCGTGCATCCCTAATAAAGATAGAGTCTCGTTCCCCAAGCCAGAAATCTTGCGTGATCAAACGTGATCTAACGTAGTACCCTGACTAACCTGTACGAGGCAGCCATGTGCGACAGGGCAAATAAAGTGCTGAAGAACGAAAAGAAGAAGTCAGCTCGCTTCTTGATTGGCTACTAGGGATGGACGGTTTTTCGGTTATACCGAAAACCGGGGTTTATAAAAATAGAAACGTTTTTTTATCAAAACCGTCTGAAACCGGATTTTTTAATTTTATTTTTATATATATATATATTTTTTTTTTACATTTTATCAAAATATCATAGATTGCTATATAATACATGCCTAGAGTGTGTACAAGAGTGTGTGGTTGAAGATGCTATAAAAGTGATTTTGTAAACACTAACTTTGTTATAACTTGTCAAATAGATGACATGTCTAAAAAGACGGGTCACGTGACAGCTTCTCTTCAGAGCAGAGAGTGAGGAGAAAAAAAACAATGGCTAGCGTGAACGAGTTGGTGTTCAAGAAAAACACGACTTCTGTTGTATGGACTCATTTTGGTTTCGTACCAAATGACACAGGTGAGCCAGCAAACGTGGACGAGGCAGTGTGTCGACACTGCATGAATAAGGTGGTAGCCAAAGATGGCAATACTTCGAATTTACGTCGCCATCTAAAAACAAATCACCCGCTTATTGCTGCAAGGATGGTCTCGTGTTCACAGGCCGACGCTGCTCAAGCAGGCCCATCCACGCGACCTACCACTTCACTGGTACAGCCAAAAATAATGGGTGCGTTCGCAGGGAAAGGCAAATATAAAAAGGACAGTATGCGATGGAAAACCTGCACTGTTGCTGTGACCAGGTATTTGGCTAAAGAAATGGTCTCTTTTCAGACGTTGGATAAGACATCGTTTAAGGCCATGATACAAACTCTGGACCCCCAGTACGAGCTGCCTGGACGGAAATATTTTTCTAAAACGGCCATTCCGGAGCTTTATAATAAAGTTAAGCAGGAGGTTCACGTGCTGCTGTCGGGGGCAGACAGTTATTCATTGACGACAGATATGTGGTCGTCAGTCAACATGACACCATATATGTCGTTGACGTATCATACAATTACACCCGAGTGGAAACTGGAGTCGAAATGCCTTCAGACCACGTACTTTCCTGAGAGCCACACAGCGGTCAATCTTGCTGACGCGCTCGGAGACGCACTTCGGGAATGGCAACTGGACGAGAACAAACTCTCGGCAATAACCACGGACAATGCTGCCAACATTGCTGCCGCAATCAGGTCCCTGCATTGGCCGTGGCTTAACTGTTTCGGCCACAACCTTAACCTGGCTGTGACAAACGCAGTGCAGGACCAAAGACGGACGACAGACCGTGCCCTTGGACTCTGCCGGGAAATCAACGGGGCATTTTCACACAGCTGGCACCGTAAGAAAGAGCTGCACAAAAAACAGCTGGATTAGGACTCCCAGAGCATAGTCTCATAACGGTAAGCCAGCATACACCAATTTATTACAGGCCTAATGTGGTGCAGAATGACTAATAAATAATCTTACAGGTTAATACAGTGCATGATGTTTGTTGTTCATTATTGCCTACTTCTTAAATCATTGTAATTAATTAAGTAATGAATTAATTTTAAAATGTTTTTTTAATCGACAGGATTGCGCTACTCGCTGGGGTTCTAAACTCGCAATGGTTGAGCGCATCCTGGAGCAAGCACAGGCGATCAGGCACGTCCTGTCTGATGACAGAAGGTGCCACCTCCAACTTTCATGGCAGGACACTGATGTCCTGCAGGCTGTGCAGGCTGCTCTCAAGCCAGTCAGTAATTTTACTGACATTTTGTCTGGAGAGAACTATGTCACCAGTTCCTCTCTCCAACCCATGCTCCAGCTCTGCAGGGACGATGTGTTGGCTGTGTCAGATGAGGATGTCCAGTTGACAAAGTCCATAAAGGCTGGAATTCTTATTAAGCTTCAGGCCAGGTATGAAGGTGATGCGGTGCGCGAGCTGATGCGCAAATGCACCTTCCTTGACGCTCGGTACCGTGGAGGATACGAGAGGGATGACACTGCTCTGGGTGAGACAAAGTCCGTGTTAGAGACCGAGATGGTGAGACTGGAGAGGCAAGGAGGTGCAGCAGCCGGTTCAGTGGCCATCAGAGTGGAGGACGAAGAAGGAGAGAGAGATGCGCAGCCTGTACCCCCGAAAAAGAAGAAGACTTTGGGCAGTCTGCTGCAAAAGAAAGTTCGGGCTGCGGCAGGTCCCCACGTCACCACAGAGGAGCGAGCAGAAGCAGAGATGACTGCCTATTGTCGCGAGCCTGTGGTTGACGGGGACGAAGACCCTCTTCTGTGGTGGCAATCAAATGGAGCCCGCCGTTTTCCACTGATGTCGCGGGTGGCCCGAAAATATTTGTGCGTGTGTGCCACAAGTTCACCTTCAGAGCGGGTGTTCAGCGCAGCAGGCAAAATTGTAAGTCCGTTCCGAGCGCAGCTGAATCCTGAAAAGGTGAACATGCTCGTGTTTCTTGCGAAGAACCTCGATTAACGGACTATTTAATAGCCTTTAATAGCTTTTATGCTCATTTTTTGTTACTGCCGGTTTTTGTTATTTAGTTATTAGCCATAGGTTGTGAATTAGAATTAGAATGAATGTGATATCTTTGCACAATTGTTTTACCTGCTTGCACTCAATTTGGACTCGTTTGTATTTATATTTATAGATGTTTTTGTTTACGTTTTCTATTCTATTGTATATTCTATGTTGTTCAAAGAATAAAACTGGAACATGTCACATGTTTGTCGTGTGTGAAAATAACAATGATACAGTCTGAATCTGCCGCGCAATGAGTGAGAGATTTGGTCAGTTGTGAAGAATAACTGAGGATTAATATCTAATTGGGATTATATTTAAGGGTAACGAATCACTCTATGGGAAAGATAGTTGCCTTCAGTTATTGGTAGATAGGAAAGGTTTTTTACAATTACTCGCTTAAATTTAATAAGATAATTTTCGCTGCTCTCTGTAAAGCGCATTGGGTCACTTTTGTGAGAAATGCGCTATAGAAATAAAATGTGATTTGATTTGATATCAATCAATCAATCAAACTTTATTTATGTTCTATAGCACAAATCATGCATTGAATGTAACTCCAAGTGCAGTATTTACTAAACCACAATATAATAAAACAAGAGCTATACGGATCAAGAGTGTTTGTGCACAGCGCCACTGTGTGTGAAGGCGCTACTGAAAGTGATGACAGAACGCATGTCTCAGAAGATACGCGGTCACTTAGTGACGCAAAGGTAGTTCTGTATTTATCTCTATCTGTATTAGTACATTTATTTTGAAAGCTCTATTTTGACAGCTCTACCATGGGCACTTTTATTTTGATGGGGCATTCTTTGTTGATTGACTTACGACAGTTCAGGACGAGTCAGTCTCGCGGCATGTGGTTTTTATGAAAAGCTTTAAGTATGTTCACTGCATAATTCTAAGTCTAATATTTCAGTGATTATTGAGCAGTATTCAAATATTTAAATACATTGAGCAGCAGCTGAAACTTTGTCTAAGAACCAAGATATTGAGAAAGCAGTTCATTCAATGAAGACGCTGTTCCAAGAGATGATCTTCCGTGCAGGCGTGCACCCTGGATCAGCGGAGCTGGTGTGTTAAGTGTTCATGTGTTTTCATGTATGGTGTAGCTTACAAAAGTCTGCCTTTCCACTTATATTTGTGAAACTAAGTAGCCTAAATGTGTTGCGACTGTGCTTACGGTGTTTTAATGGTGTTCGACATGAGTGTATTGTAGCAGTAGGGCTCAATTATTTGAAATTGGCGCTCTTTATTTTTTTTTAAAAACCCCGGTTTTAGTCTTTGACGGTTTTTCGGTTTCAATAATTGGAAACCGTCCATCCCTATTGGCTACATTCCATCCACGTCACAATCGGACTCGGGAGCAGGGTTGCCAGATGGGATTGACACTCTCTAGGATAACCACAGTCTAAAACCGCTAATTCCACACAAAAAAACTAGCCCATCTGGCAACCCTGCTCGAGAGTTGTCAGGAGTGGGGAGTTGCCGAGTCACGTGACCTGCAGAAGAGATGGCTGCGTAGCGCGCTCGCTCCTGCCCTATTTCCCTTATTTCTTTTGAAACTACTCATAGTAAACTTTTATTTAATAATTCTGATACAGTAAATGTTATTTAACAACTCATAGCTCAAAATGCCGCACACAAGAAAGTCCAAGCCATCCTCTCCTGACCCAGAATCTTCTCAAGACGAAGTGGAGACAAACGAGCTAGCGAACATGCTGAGTAAGGCTATGGCGGACCAACGTCTTTTCATTGAAAACCAATTCTCTGGTATGAACGGCAAACTTGATGCAATCAAGACCGACCTAGCTAACTGTACAAAAGACGTGCAGAAACTCCGCGGTGAATGCACTGAACTTCGCAAAAAGATGGAGAAAGCTGAGGAAACTACATTTGATAACAAGGCTAACCTCGAAGCTAAGCTAGCTGATTTAGAGGACCGTAGCCGACGTGACAACATACGCATTATGGGAATACCTGAGGGAAACGAGGGTTCCAACGCGGTCCAATACATCTCCTCCAATCTTCCCAAATGGTTCCCCAACTTGAGCGGAGAGACGTTAGAAGTCATGAGGGCACATCGTCTCCCTCTTCCCCGTAATGCCAATGCCAATGGCTCACAGACCCTCATTTGCAAGATGTTACGATTCACAGACCGCGACAGAATCCTCAAAGCTGCCCGGCTGACACTGCTCAACCTCGGCGAGAGGAGCATCCGCTTCTCCGCTGACTACAGCCAACATACCATCGCTCGGCGCCGACTCTTCTCTACTGCCATGGACATCGCGAAGAGGCGAGGGTTCCAATCTTTCCTCCTTTATCCGGCCAGGCTTAAAGTGATCCACGGTTCCCATCAGCGTGTCTTCGACTCGCATGCCGAAGCAGAGGACTTCCTCAACGCACAGAAGCCATTGGAGGCTGGGGACTGAACGCAATTTGGTGATCGTTCTCGCACACGCAGGAGTACAGGTTGGATGGTTGGTGTTAAACCACTGAGCGCTTGATCATTTCTATTTAATTAGGCTAGTTATCCTTTTTTATTTTATTTTGTTTCACTAACTGCCACATGTCAGGACATACGAAAGGGTAGTGTTAAAATTGCTTATGTTTCAAATCCCTGATTAAGTTGCTGAGTTAACATTACCATTAAGCCAATATAGCCTACTTGATGGTGATTTAAAGGACCGAAAATACAGCAATTATTAAGCCTATCATAGAAAATTATGCATCAGAATAATATCGTTTTTTCTTTTTATGGGATAGTTACCCAATACTGCCTATGTAGGCAACTGTTTTGGTTAAGGGAACGGGCTAGGTGACTGTGTTTATAGCCCCCGTTCTCAGCGTCAGGTGTCTAATGGTTTTTGGGGATATGGGGAATATGTTTGTTTATTTTTATTATTATTTTTCTTGTCACACGTTATTTGGTGGCATTTCTGGGTATTTTGGCGATATAGGTGGGGGGTGTTATAGTTCTTCTTGTTCTCACTATATTGATGTTCATTACAATGTACTGTCTTTGTTTACCAGACCCACAGGTCTACTCCTGTTGTTCATTTCTAGGGAGTGGGTAATTCCTACTGTTGCCCCTCTTTCTACACAGCCCAACTCTCATCTAGTATGACAACTCTTCAAATAGCCAGCTGGAATGTGAATGGTTTAAATGGCCCGATCAAACGTGCGGCATGTCTAGATTACCTCTATAGGAAGAAGGTTGATATAGCATTTGTACAGGAGTCACATCTTAAAGCAGCTGATGTACGTCGTTTTGCTAACAGACACTACTGTATAGCAGCGTCGGCTTCATATAATTCCAAATCCCGTGGTTCTCTTATTGTAACAAAACGCTCCCTATCTATAAATGTCCTGGAGAAGTCTGGCAGTGCTGATGGGCGGGTCTCACTGATCAAAACCATTATTGCTGGGCGAAAGCTGGCATTCTTGTCTGTTTATGCCCCCAACCCTTTTGACAAAGAGTTTTTCCAACAACTGTCAGTGATAATGTCAGAGTTGCAGGACTATGCTTTGATCATGGGTGGGGACATGAATGCGACCCTGGACCCTGCCTTAGATCGCTCACATCCTCAGGACCAACATTCTCACTCCCAAAATTCAGCATCGGCCTTTCTGTCACGTTTTATATCAGACTTTAACCTCCTGGACACATTCAGAGTTATTAACCCCTCGGTTAAACAATACAGCTTCTTTTCCAACAGACATAAAACATACTCCCGTATAGATTACATTTTCATTTCTCCATCCATTTCTGAATTACATGATGCATTAATGTTTCCTTGTCCACTTTCTGATCACTGTGTCATTATGGTCAAATTGACTTTAGCTAATACACCAACTAAAGCATCACGCTGGCGCTTCAATACAACCCTTCTGAAAAATATTGATTATTGTACTTATTTTAGGAGCGAGCTTGATAAATTTGTATCTGAGAATGTTGGTAGTGTTGATGACCCTCGTATCTTTTGGTATGCGTTGAAAGGGTGTATCAGGAACGTTTCAATATCTTTTTCATCCCACCTTAACAAGACTCGGTTGGGCAGAATTGATGAGATGGAATCCGATCTTGCAACACTGGAAAAACAGCAGCAGATATCTTTCTCTGAAACTAGGGACCGGAATATCCGTATTTCCAAATTAGGACTTAACTCTCTTCTTAGACGACGAGCTGAATTCTTAATCCATAAGACTAGACGAAATTATTATTTTAACGGCCCCAGACCTAGCCACCTCCTAGCCCTTAGACTGAAACACGACGAAAAGTTCTCAACCATATCAACTATCAAGCCTAGTGATTCTCATGATACCATCTCCGACCCCAAAGCAATTAACTCTGAATTCCGTAACTTCTATTGTAAGCTATATTCTTCCGAGGTCATTCTAGACAGGGACAATTGTAAAACTTTTTTGCAGAGCCTAGATCTTCCCTCCCTGAATAAGGACGAATCTGACCAGCTGCAGACTCCAATATCCCTGGAGGAACTGATAAACGCTATTCAAAAGATGAAGAAGGGTAAATCGCCGGGTTGGGATGGCATCCCTCCTGAATTCTACCTTACCTTCTGGGATGTGTTAGGCCAATTCATGTTAGACATGATTACTACTTCTGTTGAGAAAGGGTGTTTCAATAGGGACACCAACTCTGCCATTCTATCTCTCCTTCTAAAACCTAACAAGGACCCCACCCTCTGTAGCAGCTACAGAGCATTATCAATATTGAATGCCGATGTAAAGATTTATGCCAAGGTGCTGGCCTCTAGACTTGACGTGCATATGACCAAACTCGTTCATCATGACCAAACAGGATTCATAAAAACTCGCCAAGCTGCGGACAATATTCGTAGACTGCTCCATGTACTCCACTTCTCTCAGGATATTAAGTCTCCATGTGCAGTCCTATCATTAGACGCTGAAAAAGCTTTTGACAGGCTGGAATGGGACTATCTGTGGCTGGTACTAGACAAATTTGGCTTAGGTTCAGACTTCACTAAATTGATCAAAGTTTTGTATTCAAACCCCTCAGCTATGGTCTCTACAGGAAATATAATTTCACCTTCTTTTAAAATGTCAAGGGGCTCTAGGCAGGGATGTCCGCTCTCGCCAATCCTATTCTGTCTCTCACTCGAGCCATTAGCTCAAAAGATTCGGCAACACCCTCTTATCTCCTCTATCAAGTTTTGTAATACATCACACCACATTTCATTATTCGCCGACGATATTCTGTTATATATGGATAAGGCTCCAGCATCCATTCCCAGAGTGTTGGACACTTTTGAAGAGTTTGGCACTCTGTCAGGCTACAAGATCAATTGGTCCAAGTCTTCATTAATGCCTCTCAGTACTTCTCTTGATCCATCTACCCTACCATCTCACATTCCAGTCGTTAAGTCTTTTAAATACCTCGGGGTAGATATCTTTCCCTCTCTGTATTCAGTTGTAACCAAAAACTTCCAAGGCATCTTAAGCAGAGTGGAGGCAGACATGAATAGATGGTCACTTCATCCACACTCCCTACAAGCACGTGTCTCCATTGTCAAAATGGATGTTCTTCCCAGGGTACATTTTTATTCCAATATGTTGCCAATCTCACCTCCCAAGGGTTACTGGGACAAGATCCATAGTCTTATATCAAAATGTATTTGGAAAGGCAAGCGCCCTCGCTTAAAACTATCCACTCTACAGCGCAGCAGACAGGATGGAGGTCTAGCTGTCCCCAATTTTAAAATGTATTTTTGGGCGTATGTGCTGCGCCCTTTATCAACCTGGTTAGATTGTAATGCATCGGTTTCATGGCGAGCGATAGAGGAAAATTTGGCTTCCCCTCACCGCTTACAGGACTTAGTGTACTCAAGTCTATCTACTAAACAATCCAAATCTAAGCTGGGCCCTATAATGTCCTCTCTTTTATCAGTATGGCTGGCTGTCGAGAAGGCAACTCACTCTCAGTTAAAGTGGCACACCCATACTCCTATCTTCCACAATTTCGCTCTTCTAACCGGAAAAGTTCCCTTTTCATATCCCCAATGGAGTGATAAAGGTATACATGTTCTTTCTGACATTTCTAATGATGAGGGTCTTAGAATGTTTAATGATCTGCGTATGACCTACAATTTACCAGGGTTCTCATTTTTTCTTTACCTGCAACTTAGATCTTCCATGCGTGCATATGGTGTTCCCTGGGGACAATCTCTATATACCCATGAGCTTCACACGATGTTAGATGTGGGAGTACAGACAAGGGGTTTAGTCTCTAAATTATTCACTCATTTACTAGAAGCCTCCTGTAAACCTCTTGCTGTTCACCAGGTATGGGAGAGAGACCTTGATTTTTCTGATGGGGATATTGATTGGATGACTGTTTGGGACAATCTGGATATCACATCTAAAAATCCTAATCATAAGCTTATTCACTTTAACTTCTTACACAGGTTAAACCTCACTCCGAGAAGACGCCACCTCATGAAAATCATACCCTCCTCAATTTGTGATCTGTGTTCACTCGGTCATGTGGGCTCCTTTTTACACATGTACTGGGAATGTCCTGGGGTGGCGGCATTTTGGAAACTAATATCTTCAACTTTATCTAATCTATTGGGGATCCATATACCTTGTTGTCCGAGATTATTGATCTTGAATGATACTTCATCATTGGATCTGTCAGCTTCCATGTTTCGTGTTTTATTTGCTGGTCTTACCGCAGCCAAAAAGATGTTAGCATTACGATGGAATCCTCCACATACTCTTACGCGTAAACAATGGCTGCTGTCTTTCCTGGACATACTATACATGGAACAATCTATAGCCAGAATACATGGAGCTAAAGAAAGGACAATTCAAACATGGACCTCTGCAATACATAGGATAAAAGAGTTGATGGAGTGACTGTGTTGTAGGCTGTGTTGTATGTGAAGTTAACCTGTAATTGTTGTATTATTATGATTGTATGATATACCAAATATAGTGTAATGAAGAACTATGGGGGGGGTGGGGGTGGAAGGGATGTTATCGCCATGGGGGGGGGGTTACTCATGTGTTTATAGTGTGGGAGGGGGGGGGGTTAAGATAAGGGGGGGAAAAATCAGGGCAGACACTTATTTTGTTTGGTGTATTAATGTGAGTTTTTCATGTGTACTGTTTTGCAATAAATAATTGATTACAAAAAAAAGGAGTGGGGAGTTGCCCACACACAAGAGGACTTTTGATCGTAAACATTGAACACGTTTAATATTTACGATTGTCGGCCCCGACCACTTTCCGAGCAGATTGTCGGGAGAAATTGAATCTTAAAACACCTCACACCACAGGATAATCTTGTAGGATAATCTTTAGAGCCATCCGATAATCGGGCATTTGCGGTCCTTGGTCGGAAGGGGGGAAATCAGCCAGATTATCTTTATGTGTGTACCAGGCTTTACAGAGAAAATCCCCATTCATAGTTTTTCTTTGTCACTTCACTTGCTTCACTCATACCGAACCGTGGGCCAACTGAAATGAATATTCTTACTTCCCCTTTACATTGTGTGGGGTTAGGGTTTTCTCAATTTTTATTACGGCCAAGAGCCGGTCATGATAATTTTGATATGTTATGATTATGGTCATTTGTTGTCGTCATACGAAAATTTTCTTTTTTCATTGGCAATTTTCATTGTGCTATTGAAATTCTTGGTGTGCTACCAAATTGTTCAACATGGTAGCAGAGTGTTACCTGGGGAAAAGGTAAGCGTCAAGCCCTGCTTAGCTAGCCAAAGTTTTTGTTACGGTACGTTTACAGGGTTTTTCCTGGCTCAAAATGAGGCGGAGGTGGTACCACAGGCGTTTGACATCGGGGGGACCCATGAAGCGGGGCTGTCTGGGGTCCTCACACGAGCGTCAAACACTTAATTTCTTGCATTCTGGTGAATTGATATGCACCAATTTGTGCCTTTTCTGCATCAATTTATGGTGGAAATTTCATTATTTATGTAAAGGAAAACACAATATTCAGGCACCAGATGACCATTCAAAATATAATGCAATATAAGGCACTCAGGCATTCTGTACTTCCAAAGTCGAGAGCTAAAGCAAATAATATTAATAATTTAATTTGACAGAATACATGCTACTGAAAACAGCTGGTTGACTGTCCGCTGTGAAAAAGCTTGTCCGTAACGTCCGTAACACTTTACGGAGCTCCTGTAAACAGCTGGTGGGGAACAGCGCTGGACCGGAAGCTAACCAGCCGTATTAGTAGAAGTGAAGTGATTGTGCATGTAGTCTGATTATCATTATTCATGATCGCAGAGAATTCAGCTACATTTTCAATTATTAGTTCTATTCTGTCATGAGCATCAGAGAATGACTGACAGGCCGGTAGAATATGAGAATGGGATCATTTGAATAATATATTCTAATATATTAGCCCAGGGGTCGGCAACCTATGGCACGCGTGCCAGCAGTGGCACGCGACAGCTTAAACAGTGGCACGCGACAGCTAATCAATAAGTGCGAGAATGGGAGATTTATTTTTTTTATGTTGGCCGCGTTCGTAAATTCGCGCACACTGGGTTCAATGTCACAATGGGACCAAGTAGGATCAGGCCCGTGAATGAGTTCTCTCTTGCCCGCGGGATGATATTTAATTACTATTAAAACCGGCCCGCAGTATTATGTGCCCGCAGCACCATAATACTACAAGTCCCAAGATGCATTGGCGCGTACCGAGTGCCCGCGAGCGAGCGCGACCCCGCGTCTTCTCTTCACTTCAGTACTAGTCATGAGCAGCAGCAGCACAGTCACAGTGGAGGCCGAAACATCGCCGTCAATTCCCGAGTGTTCCCGAGTACACCGTTTGCTGACAAACTCGGCATACTTGCTGCCGAATTCAGGCGGAGATTTTCCGACTTTGAAGCCCAAAAAAGCAGGCTTCAACTGCTCAGCAATCCATTTGCAGTTGACGTGGAAAGTGCACCAGCAAATCTCCAAATGGCGCTGATTGAGCTCCAGTGTAATGACACACTGAAGGCAGAATATGAGTCCGTGGCGCTGCTGAGTTTGCTCGTTTCATCCCCGACACAATGCCTGAGCTGCGCACCCAAGTTGCTCAGACACTGTCTATGTTTGGCAGCACATACGTGTGTGAACTACTGTTTTCGTTGATGAAACTAAACAAAACATCACATAGGAGTCGTCTTACTGATGAACACCTGAACTCAAACCTGAGGATTTCCTCAGCTCAGAGCCTGACCCCAAACATTAATGAACTTGTACTCAAGATGAGACACCAAGTATCGGGCTCAGCCTCAGACAAGTGAGCAGAAAGGACTTGGACTTGATATTTCTTTGAAGGGAAAAAAAAAAAAATTCTCCAGTTGAATGGACCCAGGGACATGTTGCCTAAGAAATTAATGCAACTGTTTTGCACTTTTGCAAGTTTGCACTAACTTTTCTAATTGTATTATAGAAGACAGTCATTGGTGAGGATCGGAGCAGCACACTGATTTGTTTTTAATGCATGCTGTTTCATTTTTGCATTTATCTTGCCATTGAGCTTTGAATGAAAATTACATTTAGCTGTTTACCTGTAAAAAAAATAAAACGTTTTCAATTTATTACTGAAAGAGCCTTGAGAAAATATTGCAACTGATTTTATTTATGTTTTACTTAATTTAATGTAATGATTAATGTTAAGTGCAATATAGGCTGTGTTATTGGTATTGGTTCAATATGTGCAATAATTGCGAGTTTTAATAAACATTGAACCAGCCCGGCCCTCCACTTGTACCATTTTTTAATTTTGGCCCCCTGTGTATTTGACTTTGACATGACTGGACTAGAGGCAGTCTCAGGGACGCTCCGGCGCTCTCAGGGCGAATTTACGAATGCAGCCCTAGTCTCTCATCCACTCCACGAGAGTCGTATTCTGGCGCCAATTTTCTAAGTAAAATTCTGAATTCGATTCGATACTTGTATCAATATAACTCAAGTTGTTCAAGGATGAAGCAGACAAGGCCGAATCAATAAGACGTGCTGTGTCAAGGTATGGGAAGCAGGCCAGCACCTTTAAAGCATTTGCCACTGCTAAAAATCACGCAACTGAAGCAAGCTTTCGCATTGCTCATTGCATTGCGAAACGTGGAAAGCCATTCACTCATGGAGAATATATTAAGGAGGCTTTCCTCTGTAGCTCAGATGTTTTGTTTGAAGGCTTATCAAACAAAGACACAATCAAATCAAGAATAAAAGACATCCCAGTGTCAGCCAGAAGTGTGGAACGAAGAATAGGAGAAATGGCAGAAAACGTGAAAGCGCAGCAGACCGCTGGTTTGAAAGATGCGACGGTGTTTAGCCTCGCACTTGATGAGAGCGTAGATGTGAATGACATGCCACGTCTGGCTGTCATAGCAAGATACTGTGATTCTGCTGTAAGGGAGGAGCTCTGCTGCCTAAAACCAATGCCAGAAACAACAAAAGGTGAGGATATCGCTAAAGTTCTTATCGAGCATTTTGTGGAGCGAGGGATGGATATTAGCAGGATTTTTGCAGTGACAACAGATGGTGCCCCTGCCATGGTCGGGAAACAGAGGGGAGCGGTTGCATTAATTGTGTGCAACTTAAAGTGACCAAGTACCACCCCCAGATAATGGAGTTGAGCAAAGGAAAACAGGGCCAGGGATCACGACATTGATTGTTAGGACTGTTTACATGGCTTTGTATACATAGCTCTTTGCAACCAAAATATATTATATATTTTAATTCATACAAGTAAGACCCTTGTATAATCACCCTCCAGTTAGGCCTACTTATTAAAATGATAACCATAGGGAGCGCAGTTAGCAACTTTGGTAGAAATTGAGCGCTCCAATTTGCCTAAAGTTGTGCTACGCATCACAAAGTTTAGTTGTCTTAGATGTTATGTTGGTAATTTTGTTCAAGTTTCAGTTAGTTACATTTTTAGGTTTATTTAGCATACATGGTTTTGCATACATAGCTCTTTGCTGTAAATTGTTGTTCATGTTGTGGAATAAAATTGCAGATCTGTTGGTCTGTTTGGTTTGGTTTGATGTCGAGTCATAATTAATGTTGATATTGTGGTTGGCACACTGACTAACAAGAACATTTAAAAATGGCACTTCATATCAAAAAGGTTGCCTACCCCTGTATTAGCCTATAAGCGTGTGTGTTTCATGCAATACCATTATTGCATGAAATGGTCAACATTTGAATGTTGTCAGCTACGAAGCGGATGTGTTTACTAGAACATGGAAATGCAAACGCTAATCACATTATTGCATTACAATTGTCATATTGACTCAAGTAATGCAGGAAAAAGTGGAAAATGCTATTGTGGGATTGCATAGTAATTTTCAGTTCAGAATGAACTTTTTTCAGAATGAACTTGCATACCAGCTACATGAAAATGAAAATGAAAATCATATGATTGCATTTGATTTTGAATATTGACCGAAAGAATGCGTGCAAAAGTGGAACATGCAATTGCAATCTCAAATTGCATTAACATTTGAATTTAGTCCACTATATGCTTCCATACACTGGTAGCACTGATTTTACAACAGTGCAATTACACTCACCAATAACAAAGACTTACCATCCATCTCACTGTCTTTCATCTCCACTCTTCCTCTGTCCTCTTCTTTTACCATCACTCCCTCCTCTCTCATTTGGTCTCCTCCATCCTCTTCTTTTACCATCACACCATACTCCTCTACATCTTCTTCCTCCAGCTTCACTGCCACCATCTCTGGACCCCACTGTGGGCTTTTCAGGGCTGGAGAACCACAGCCAGATCCGGGGGACTCGGTGCATTCTGGTTCATACATGGTTACCATGGTTACATGAGCTGAAGAGGACCTGCGGCTAGAAACACTGGAGGCACAAACAATGCAGGGTCGATTAGAAATGACAGACAAACAGTTCACCGAACTCCCATCTAGACTGACAGGACACGTCCTGCAAATGGACATGGATTACTGATTGCATTTGTTGTAATTAAAGGGTCTGGAAAGTAGACATTAAATGGTTCCAATTGTATTTTGTGTCCAGGAAAAATGTTAACACAAAATAAACTATGGAAATAAGCTTCTTGTTAGGTTCAACTTCCTGGTCAGACAGTTCCGAGGGCTGTATGGGCGTGGCCTTTGCACGCTTGACTGGCAGCTCCCTTTCAAGCTAGCTTGCTGCGATATCATACATGACATTCATCTATTAGATGTGCTTATAGTTCTGCCCTTTAATTACCAACTGTTTAGCTGCTGTTGAAACGTGTTACTGAGCTAATTCAATTACAAATCGACTTATTAGTCATGTAACTGGCAGTATGATTCATCATATCAATTCAATGACCACCATTTGCATACTTGACACCTGGCACCCTATGGTGAATTATTGAACACAATACTTGTGGACAGGATTCACAGCATGTGTGTGACTTACTGATCAGTTGGAGCACAATGGTGTTGCTCTCGTCTTCTAATTTGCTGCTGTATTGTCACAATATCCGCCATGTTTACTTTCTTCCCACACTGGACGTAGCACTGGCGCATGTAGTCATGACCACAACCATGTTTCGTTTGCCCAGAGATTTGCCCTGCCGCTGTCCTTCTCTGCTGTTCCTGTAATCCAATCACTGAGCTGCTCTTGTGACCACCTGACTCACATCCAGGATGTGATTGGTCAGCTCTAGCGCGGCCTGTGGTTGGCCTTTGTTGAGAGGAATTCCTACCATAGCACTCTTCGATCTTGAGCTCTTGATCTCTAGTCTTGACCTCTGAACTGGCGTTACTGTCACTATCCATGTCATTACTGTCACTATCCATGTCATTACTGTCACTATCCATGTCATTCGGTGCTTCAGAGAGTCGATGCCTCTCTTTAAGAGCATGTGCATCTTGCCCTGAGGCATTTGTGCTGAGCATCGCATCTTTGGCCTTTTGGTTTTTGATGTAGTCCCGTAAAAACATATCCCATGGTGTGTCGTACTCTTCTTTAATGTTGGGAGAGTGATGGTTCCTACTGTGGGTGGGAGGTGGTGGTAGTGGTGGTGGCTGGAGCCTAATAAGATTGTCCTTTCGGTGGTTCTGTCCTTCTGTCTCTGCATCAGGGGACCCAAGGTGTGTCCTCTGGCTCTCTGACACTGAATAAGCAGAAGCATCCATCTCACTGCCCAGATGGAGAGTTAACAGTGCAGGGAATCCTACGAATAAAGATGATCAAAATATTAAAACAAGTGAAGAAATGTATCAAAAGGTCTATCAGCCATCAAAAGGTTTGTGGACATTTTTAAAAAGACATTTAGGCCGAGGCCTCTCTTTATCAGATGCTCTAAATGTTAAATGTCTCATCCACACTCATTTTAGTTTTTATTTTGATTCATATTTATTTATTAGCCTATTAGTATTAGGCTATTATTTGATCGGTATGGGCAGTAGCCTATATCGGTCGATTTTGCTCATAGATTATAGGTGATCCATATCAATCGCAAAAAAACGGTGTGGGGGCATCCCTAGTCTGTCTGTTGTTTGGGTAAATCTGACCATGACACGTATCACAGCCTGAACACCAGAGGATAATCGTGATAGCAGTGAATTGTAATAAATCCGCTACAAAATATTAGTATGAAAAAAACGGAAAAGTTTGTGCCATTTATCTTACATGGAATAGTACTGCTCTGCTGTTGTCCACTAGTTGTTATGAAAACCACCATTGTGAATTTCTAGGAAAAACTAACTAGATTTGACTCATTGTATTTGATTGTAATTAATAATTACCTATTATACAACAGTTAGATCCGACCAAGTAATTTGATTGGACAAGAGGCATTCCATTAGGGCTGGGTTCAAAAAATCGATTTCCCGATTCTGAATCGATCTTCATTAAATGAGCGATTTATCGATTAATAAATCCCGAGATCGATCTTTTTTTTTTTTTTTTTTTTTTGCTTGCAGCTTCAACCCGCAACGAGATCTCGTGGCCAGATCTCGCGCTACAATAATTTATCATATCTCACGCAACGTGAGGTCTCAACACTAAAATCTAAAAACATGGCGATGGCAGGGACACTCAAGTCACCACCAGGCTTAAAGTCAGATGTCTGGGTGCATTTTGGATTTTAAAAATGTGACGATAGAGATGAGCTGGACAAAAGCAAAGTCATATGTAAATAAAAAGTACATTCATGTAACTGCTTTGGAGTCAATTCATTGATATGTTTAACAATGCTACATGTTATAGGGTTCCTTGAACCATTTATAGCATTAGTTCGGAGAATCTCTTTCATATTCAAGCAAAAAATGTATATTGTAACTAGATCGAATCGGAATCGAATCGAATCGTGAATCGAATCGAATCGGGAGCTGTGAATCGGAATCGAATCGTTTCGGGAAATCAGTGGCGATACCCAGCCCTACATTCCATGAGTGCCAATACGCAGTATAACAGCACTGGGACTTTTA
The DNA here is from genome assembly GCF_963989245.1 of Nansenia antarctica. Classification (NCBI taxonomy): domain Eukaryota; kingdom Metazoa; phylum Chordata; class Actinopteri; order Argentiniformes; family Microstomatidae; genus Nansenia; species Nansenia antarctica. The sequence goes on from NC_137676.1 coordinate 1,494,455, forward strand.
ACTATCTGAATCATTCCGCCGTACAGGTGTTCTATTAAATGACCGTCAATTAGATGACCTTAACGGTCGTTATCTATCAGATTATCTATGTGTGTTGGTTTCAAACAAAGATGGATATATTTCCAAATATAACATTTGAGTTAAATAATGAATGGTCATCAGAAGAGGGCGAATGTGTTTAGGTCTGAAAGCTCGCAGATGGAGCAATGTACTCAGTGGTGTAGTCGACGTGATACGCAGGACTACGCCGTATACCCACTAGGAAAGGCCAAGGATTTCCGCATACCCACTTAAAAATGTGTGAGGATACGTAACAGCGTTTTGTGACAGAACTTTCAATTCATAAAATTCACCCTGTCTGTGTTACGAAGCACTTGACTTTTGGACCATTGGGACTGACTATAGCGTCATATAGGCTACCATCAACGGGGGGAGATGCGACATGAAATATGTCAAAATGCAGCACTATCATGCACAGATCAGCCTTATAACATGTAATATATATATATATATATATATATATATATATATATATAACGTTAGACAGGGAGCGCAGTTCTGAAATGAACGATATGAAAAAAATCACAGTATACCCACTAGAAAAAACTAGACTACACCACTGAATGTACTATCTTGTCAACTGGTCTGAATCGCATTCACACATTCACCACCAAAGCGACTGTCAACCGAGTCATATTTCACTGGTTGCACAATAAATGGAAACGTACAGCTAAATGTACACGACACAAAGTAGCTAGCCTGCGGATGTTTGAATACATTACTTGAGAAGTTACAAAGCCACTTTGCCTAACTAGTTTGCAGTGTAGCTTCATGTTCATGTTCATTCCATTCAAGGACAAATAGACTGAAGCTCAGCTTCTTCCCTAGGGCCATTCAGGCCCTGAACACAGCAAAGACCTAGGTCCTAGGCCCTGGACAATCTAGACAATTTGATGGGATTTACTAACGACGTGTGCGATGTGGGGAATACAAGTGATGGTGTGGTTCACTTTCTCTGTGCTGCTGTTGTCTGGAGGGGAGATGAAAGCCCGGAGCTGCAGCGAGGTTAGACAGGCTTACACGGCCAAAGACACCCCCTCCCCCCTCCCTCCCCCACCCGGCGACGACCCCCCCTCCCCCACCACCCGGAGACTCTCTACCGAAACCGTGGAACAATGGACAACCCCCCCCATCCCCCAATCCTCACCCCCCTACCTGGTCTACACTCTGAGCAAACGCAATGTTATTATGTCGCCCCCCCCCCCCTCCCCCCCGCCTAAATCTACTGGTGTTTTTGTACCCCCCCCCCCCCCACCATGACCACACACTGTACATACTTGTTGTTTTGTCCCCCCGCCCGAACTACCCATTGTACATATTATATGTCTGTCCCCCTGCCGGAACTACCCACTGTACATACTTTGTGTTTTGTCCCCCGCCCCCACCTGTGGTGTATGTCCCCACCTGTCCTACCCGCTGTACATACCTGATGTTTTGTTGTATTGTATATCTAGTATTGTTCTTCCCATGATGGATGTATTTTTTATCTTGTAGATAGTACTAGTTATTTGTCTGTATTATCTTGTAGATAGTACTAGTTTTTTGTCTGTCTTACATGTAACGATTAATTGAGTATCAAGGACCCCAATTGAAATAAGCCAGTGGCTTTCTTGGGTTTTTATCCTGTTAGTTGACCTTGTATGTAATATGTACTTTCATGTACCTCAGTGTTTCCTCTACATGCATTTCATCGTGGCGGACCGCCACGATGGAATTTCCTCCGCCACCATTCAGATTTCTCAACCCAAAAAAAAAAAAAAGATTTAGGCCGCTTTTCAGACCTTCACAGCGCTAGACACACCCACAAGCGCTGAAACTGGACCAGTCCGTGTGTGTCACGAGTATTGAACTTGAGGCTGCGTTCGTAAATTCGCTCTGAGAGCCCCGGAGCGCACACTGGGTTCAACGTCATAAAGGGACCAAGTCATTTGATTGGACAAGAGGCATTCCGTGAGTGCTGATCAGATTTCCAGAGCGTATTTACGAACGCGCCCTGGCTGTCACCCGAACACCGCGAGCTAGCGTAGTGTAGTATAGGATGCGTAGTGTAGTGTAGTGTAGGATGGAGAGAGAGAGGAGAAGCCTCTCTATGTGTTACCTATGTCCAGTGTACTAGAACCACTCTAACAGGAGTGTTTGTCCGTGAATAACACCGGCTATGCCCGGGGTAGAAACACAAGACTATAGCTGGATAAGGTCTACACGGTCATTTTAAGCCGTCGACCAGCCCTCTACGACCACGGGAAGTCATGTTAAAAGTGAAGATACTTCTGTTAAACTAAGCTAAGCTAAACATCGCTAATCGCTAACTCCCTCCTGGGCTTAAAGTGACAAGTAATAACGTTGTGAAAAAAAACGTCAGATCAGTGTTTTTGTTTTTATTGACAACGGAATTACATGCTGGAAAAACATGCAGACACAGACAATAAGAGACACACGGGAGAAGTACAGGAAAACATTTAATTTTTTTGGGCCATCCTTGAGTTTTGGCTGAAATTACGTCGTTGTTTTGAGCGCGCGTGCGCGTTTCATGCGCGTGCACGCGAAAAAATCGCGGGCGCGCGCTGTGCGCGCGCGGTCAGCACTACCCGCCACCATTGTAACAATTCCTGGAGGAAACACTGTACCTACTTCTGCAAATCTTCTAATAAAGTTTTCAATCAATCAATCAAAAAAAATGGCAGCTACTAGATTGTAATCATAAGTGCAATATTGAAATACAACTGTGAACATTTCAAACCTGCAAACTGCGACACTTTAAATTAATGTGCAATAAGACTATGTGCAATATGACAACCCTTATGTACATAAGGTTCAGAGATAGGAAATGTTAGGATATTTATAGCATAGCATAGAGTACAGCACAGTGTTTTATTTGTATAATATAGTAGTATAGTATAGTGGATAGTGTATATAGCCTTTATTTATGTAAACCAGCTCTTTTCCCTCCTTGTTTTTAGTATTATTATTTTTTCTTTCCAAGCACCAGGGGAGCCCCGGCCCCCCCTCCTAAATTTCGTTGTATGGTACCTGTACTGTATAAATGACAATAAAGACCATTCATAAAGACCATTCATTCATTCATTCATTCATTCATTCGATGTTCACACAAATGTAGCTGTGTTGTACCATTAGATGACGTCATTCTATTTATTTCTAGGCTTCCTGCCTAATTTTCCCATAATGCATTGCATCGTGCTTGCTGCTTACGTCAGAGGCGCAAGCTCAATAAACAAACAAATCATAATAGGCGGTGGGCCGAAGCTGTCTATCTGCTTTCGTTTGTGAAATGATCGATCTACAACTACAGACTAGTTGATTTTTTCATATAAGCTAAATCGGTTTTTTTGGAACATGTTTCCGTCTTTTGGCAGCCGATTTTCGAACGACGTTTTATGAAAAGTAAACTTACGATCCATAAGTTAATAAGGAGAATGATTGGGGCTACTATACCGCTAACCAATCAAAACCCGTTAAAGCGTCACCTGACTTGACGTCTGCCAATGATATTCCTTCAAAATACGGAACTATGAAGTAAACAACGTATTATCTGGAAAGACGAGAAGACTGAGTTGTTTCGGATAACTTTACTGTCAAGTAATGTTTCAGGTAAGATTTGCATGTCATACTAATTCATATCACATATTAATGAACAAGTCCATGTCATGTTGTGTCAATACAAACATGTTCTAATATGCTATTTTAGTGAAAAATCCGAACTAACGTCACCCGCGATTGTGAAGCTTATTAATTAACAAGCTAGTTATCTAACTTTAAAGGGTACAATAGCTAATTTACCTATGTCAACTATGTCTATTCTCAATAATTTCAGTAATAATTGTGCCAAATTGGGACCAGTAACATTAACTTGTGTGTGAGTATGTTATATGTGTGTGCAAGCATGTTTTTGATATTGTCAATCGTCTCACTTTTACGAGGTGAGCTGGTAAGACAAAACCCAAGACTAAGTGTATCTTCACTTGCCTTGCCTATAATTGACGAGACTAGACAAAGATTCAAGTGTTAGAGAACATTTATAACACTAGTGTGTTTTCGCAGTGCAAACACAGACACATGTCTGTACATGGTAGGTTGTTAGATTTGCATGTGCATCTCCCTTTCACACATTTAGTTTTTTTGCAGGAGCAGTATACAAGCTCTAAAACTGCGACTGGGGCTGGGGGAAGTGACATCCAGTCAATCTCAAAGAAATCTCCCTCTATCTTCCAGCCATGGCTCATTGGCGGAGGGATGTCTGGCTGGCTCTCAAGGGACCTCCTGTATATGGCTGCCTGGTAGTTTGCCCGCTGAGTATGTTTGTGCAAGGCATCCTTATTTGGTAGACTTCGGTCATTGCACTTCCCACTCTTAAACATTTGACACCTAGCTAAATGTACATCCCTACAGCCTTTGTGGTCGTAGAGGTCGCATGTAAATGCCTCAAGTTCCTCATAAAGTTCTGTTGGCAGTTGAAAAGCTGTTCCCAACTTTTGGAAAGTAGCACAATGCTCTTTGTTGGACAGGAGTGTTTTTACGGCCTTCACTTTTCCATTGCCGTGCAGTGCACTCACTGTATCACAGCCGGTGAAACAGTGAAATCCAATTAGCGCATCAGAGACTTCATCTCCAAGATGGCTGTGTATTCTCTGTACGTGTATGGTGCGTTTGTTTGTCCCTTTCCCTGTGTGGAAGTACAGGTTTGCTCCTATTTCCTTACAGAAAGCGATAGCCAGTACAAACACATCTGTGTCAGGACTGCTGATCACAACATGTGAGCTATACTGTGAGGCATGTGCACAGTGAAGCAACAGCCGGGTGTCTGCCTCCTCCTGTATTGAGAACAGTGTGAGCAGTGGTAAAACCTCAAGTTCTGTGCCACTGCTGTTGACTCTGATCACATGACACTCAGACCCATGTCCAACAATCAAAGTGATTAGTCGGGGTGGATCAAGAGACCTCTTCCTTGTTTTAAGTAGATACTGATGATCAGGAGTAGGGGTAGGTGCAACACATGGAATCATTTTTTGAATAATTATGCCATTAGTGTTGTGTGTAGTCCCCTTGCCAGATAGTGTTTCCTCTCCAAAATCATTATTGTCCCAAACCAGAGTTGCTTGCAGCTTTACTTGGATGTTTTGGGGGATGTATGTGACACCGCTTTGTAACTGAGTCTGTGAATGAATGAATGGTCTTTATTGTCATTGATATAGTACAGGTATCATACAACGAAATTTGGGAGGGGGGGCTCCCCTGGTGCTAGGAAAATAATACTAAAAACAAGAAGGGAAAAGAGCTGGTTTACATAAATAAAGGCTATATACACTATCCACTATACTATACTATACAAATAAAACACTGTGCTGTACTCTATGCTATGCTATAAATATCCTAACATTTCCTATCTCTGAACCTTATGTACCCGAGGGTTGTCATATTGCACATAGTATTATTGCATTCATTTAAAGTGTCGCAGTTTGCAGGTTTGAAATGTTCACAGTTGTGTTTCAGTATTGCACTTGATTACAATCTAGTAGCTGCCATCAAATTATCTAGATTGTCCAGGGCCTAGAACCTAGGTCTTTGCTGTGTTCAGGGCCTGAATGGCCCTAGGGTAGAAGCTGAGCTTCAGTCTATTTGTCCTTGCGGACATGGTCCTGAACCGCCTGCCTGAGGGCAGCCGAGCAAAGTGTTCGTTCCCAGGGTGGGATGGGTCTCTTAGTATTTTTTTCCTAGCACCAGGGGAGCCCCCCCTCCCAAATGTCGTTGTTTGGTACCTGTACTATATTAATGACAATAAAGACCATTCATTCATTCATTCATTCATCATTTATTCATTCATATTTTTTTACAGCCCTTTCTGCAATTTGGCTTTCTGCAGTGTGAAGATTCACCCACTGTAGAGAACAATGTACAAATTTGGTCCAACTTGCATCTGAAAATACTATAATATTGTCCATTCGGTTTGTTAAATGCATACAACACTCCATAATTCATCACATCTCGTTATTTCCCCGCGGTTGCTAGGATTAACATCCAGTCAGTTGCTAGGGTTAACATCCAGTGTTTACATTTCGGGGTCCTAATGAAGCCGTACTCGAATTCTGATTGGTTTATCAACTAGAGCGACCAGCGATGTCCCTGAGCAGACAGACGATTAAAAAATAAGTTTGTGAAAATCTCCGACATAAATACAGCTGCCAACAAATTGTTATAGACTTAAGAGAATTACTTAATATTGTATGTAAGAGATCGTTTACTCTGTAGATGGAAAAATATCAACTTCGCGATAAACATCAATTAAATGAAATAACAATTAAAATTATTATAATTAAAATTATAAACGCGTTCGGCCCACCACCTATAATCTCTAGTCGCTTATTACTGTTAACTAATAAATGTCGCTGCCAGCGGCGCTTTTCCATCAGCGGCCCGGGTCGCTTCGGCTCGGTTCGGGTCGGCACCGTCGGCACGCTTTTGAACAGTTCTGGTTTTCCACTATACACAACAGACCAGGAACGAGTAGGAGGAGTAGGTGATAGTAGGCGGAGTTACGCGTCTTAAAAGCGCGCCATGGTGGTGACGTATATTTTCACGAGACACAACACAGGGCTCTACAGTGCGACCATTTCACTCGCATTTGCGACTAAAAATACATCTGTGCGACTAGAGAAATAAATTCACGAGCACACGTGCGAGTACCGTTTTTTTTATATATTTTTTTTTATTCTAAAAATAAATCTGCGCGAACCGTGTGGCCACATTTTAAGCCGTCAGCCAGCCCGCTACGACCACGGGAAGTCATGTTAAAAGTGAAGTTACTTCTGTTAAACTGGCGCTAAGCTAAGATCGCTAATCGCTAACTCCCTCCTGGGCCTTAAAGAGACAAGCGCCCTTTTCTCATCTCAAGCTTCATTAGCTTCATTAGCTCACCACATCTACAGATTTGGTCCCACACACTCCAGATTTGAACCCAAGGTTACAACCAGGGTTAACTACCCAGGGTAGAAAGTAGAAAGCTCTCAGACCTTCAGAACCCATTGAAAGTAGTGGAGGTACTCCAGAAGTCCAAATGCATCTCTAATCCTAGGAAACCCTAGGAAGCAAGTTGGCATGAAAATGCAACATGTTGTACTTGCGTGTGGCAGAGAGGTGGGACCCCCGGGGATGGTGGTGTGCTAACAGCTAGCCGCCGCAGAGGCACCGTGCTGGGCTGGCCACCTCCACATGTCACCACCCCGGGCAGCATGGGGCTGGGGACTGGTCATCTGGATGTGGGGTAGTTTAATACCCCTAGATGTGGAGTTGTCTGGCCACCGTGTGTGACTGATGTAGCCTGACCCAGCAGCAGGGAGGTGGGCAGCATGGAGACAGACCTCTGCATGGCCTGGCTGGGCTGCTAGCTGACAGACCTAGCCCTAAAGCCTGGCTGGGCTGCTAGCTGCTAGCTGACAGGCATGACATGGATGAATGAATGAACATGCTGCTAACCAGGAGAACTTGACACAGCTAGTTACCATAATACAATGCCATCAACTCTGCGTCTAGTAGGGCTGTAGGCATGGGCCAATGTGTGATTTTGGTGCAAAAATTGCAAAATCACTAATAAAAATGTGTTATAATTACATTTTTCACTGTGCTCCTAAATTTCTTTGTGTGCCCCTAACATTTTTCATTTAGGAGCACATGTGCTCCTAGTGAAAAAGGTTAGCGTAGAGCCCTGCAACACAGCCACAACAACAGCGACATGGAGGAACTTGAAGCTATCGTATACTTTTTCCTCGGCATGTGGTATATTATTAACCGTGTTTTTTTGGAGAGAAAGAGAAAGAGAGAGAGGAAGCTATGTACACATAATAAAGTCATGTTTTTTGAACCCTTAAAACCACTGCCTTCACTTGTCTGCTTTATGAACTGTAGTATCATTGTGTGCCGTGTTATTCACGGACAAACACGGTGCCCGGAGGCACCCTTTGCGGGTTAACTGTGATCTACCGTGGGTTAGGATAACAATTCAAACGTGTCCGGATAGGGGAGAGGACAGGGAATCTGAAACCATTTGAATGGTGTCGATACGACACTGTTATCACGGTCTATGACACAGCGCGGAGCGAATTCCCTGGTAGAAATTGTCTGTCCCCCCGCTGATATCCTCCATGACGTGCTGCTGCTTAGAGCAGCGGTGAACTCCCGGTTCATTGAGTTTACGGTTAAAAGCATATCTTCTCGGGGTGTCAGCGCGGTGGCTAAGGGCTCAAAATGACCGTATACCGATGGTGAAGTTAGCAAATGAGTATTGTGTTTGTACCACCTCCATAGCCGATGTTATTCACGGGCAAAGACGGTAAACGGAGGCACCCTTTGCGGGTTAATAACTTCGGTTTACCGTGGGTTAGGATAACAATTCCAACGTGTCCGGATAGGGGAGAGGACAGGAAATCCAAAACCATTTGAATGGTGTCGATCCTACACTCCTATCACCGTCGACACAGCGCGGAGCGAATTCCCTGGTAAAACGTTTCTCTGCCCCCGCTGTCAAAGGGAGTTTGAACCAGCAGGCGCGGTGCTGCGAGCAGCAGCGAGTGAACTCCCGGTTCATTGAGTTTACGGTTAAAAGCATAACTTCTCGGGGTGTCAGCGCGGTGGTTAAGGGCTCAAAATGACCGTATACCGATGGTGAAGTTAGCAAAGGAGTATTGTGTTTGTACCACCTCCATAGCCGGTGTTATTCACGGGCAAAGACGGTGCATAATAGCGATTTTTGTGTTATGCTTGTTGTAAATAAAAGTTCTATGATGCATTGAAATGACATTAAACTAAGATAATACGATGGTCAGCATAATTTTTCGAATCTTTATTAATAAGCTATTACAGAAACTGTAGTGACATTTTCCAAGAGCGAATGTGGTATTTAAAGATGGCGGTTAGCGAAAAAATCTATTAACATGGGATGACGATTTCCATTGACCAATCAAAGGTGTGCAGCGTCACACGTCACACGCAGCCTGGCAAAAAGGTTCCGGGTCTAAATTTGGTTCCTGGTTAAGAAGGGTAGCTAAAGAAGCGACCCGAACCGAGGCGAGTTTTCAGGCGAGAAAGTAGCCATATATATTCACAAAATGTATCCGGTTTATCAAAATAACCCGTTTATATATCTGATCTGATGTTTTTTCCCCCACTTCTGTGGGAAACTTCGCTAGCAACATTACGTTGCTAAGATACCTTACTTTATCTCCGCTGAGGTAACGGCGATAAGCTCTACTCGTGTTGCTAGCGAAGTTGCCAATGGCGGCCAAAATTGAGGATTTAAAAACGGAGGGTTTTGCTTTGCTCGCTGATTGGCTATAATGTTCTTCTTCTACGTTTTATGTGACAATGTCTTTTTAGTAACAACTTGCGCATTACTAAGTATTTACTAGCTAAGATTGACAAACGATTGGCGTGGTGCAACCGAAATTTGTAAACAACTAGTTTGAAACTAGCTAGTAACTACTAGGGGTTTAGTAACTACTAAATGCCTACACTTAGTAATGACTTGACGCCAAATGTGTGCAACCCAGGCCTGTACGGACCATTGTATCTAGCAGCTCTCTGCTTCATTCATCAATCACTCCAACTCCTACCGTCAAGTCGGCCCTCCGTTGTTGTTCAAGCTAGTGTCGCTTTCCCAGTCTTTGTGTAATAAGTGAACATACTGTAATGTTTGCCCTCTGGCACAGTTATAAACGTCATAAATGACTCGTGTTGTCTTCGGTCTCAGCACTGTGTGCGTTTACTGATCCACCATCTTTGTTTCACATCCGGTTCCTTCTTCTTCTTCTTCTTCTTCTTCTTCTTCTTCTTCTTCTTCTTCTTCTTCTTCTGTTGGGTTTCACGGCAGCTTGCATCCTTCGCGTTGCACTACTGCCATCTTCTGGATTTATCCAATTCCTACATTGTCCATTTCGTCACAGTCTCCCTATCAGGCCAGTTCTCATGAGAAATGTGACCAGACACTTCCTGCCCTGTCCACTCCCACCACACTCCAATACGCCCTCCACACCTTCTCTCGTCAGTCCCCATCTGTTCAGTCGCTCCATCAGTTCCTGTCTTTCTGACGCATATTTCCTGCAGTTAATAAGAACATGCTCTACTGTTTCTATTACAGGACAATAGTCACATAAACCTGTCGGGTGTTTTCCTATATTGTGTAGAGTTCCATTCAGATTACTACGCCCTATTCTTAGTCTGGACATTACCACCTCCTCTTTTCTATTTCCTCCCCTGATTCTCACACCACCCACTCTGTTTTGTAATGCATATAATTGTCTTCCCCTTGTCTCCAAATCTACATTTTCTTATCCCGTTCCTTGGTCTCGCGGGAATAGCTGACCTCTATCCTATGGCAAGCGGTGAGGTACAATATTATGGTTTATAGTATATCAGATGCATCAGATGTTACAACTCCTTTTAAAAAGTGCTGCCGTACACACTAACAATAAGGCTAACAGTTTTTTTTAAAATACAAATATAATCACAATAAAATACAAATATGATGCAAATATGATGGAGAGGCCTGGGTGCCATACCTGTTGTGAATCAAATCAAATCAAATTTTATTTGTATAGCGCATTTCTTACAAGATGCAACTCAATGCGCTTCACATAATGAACATTCTCAGTCAATCAATCAATCAATCAATACTGACAGAGCCGCAAGCAGGCAAAAGTAAAAACCTGTACACTATGTAGCCAGGAAAATTCCCTTGCAGCCCTCTACACATAGTTTGCCTACCAGCACCCAACCCTTTTTCCTGTCAACACAAATCTCAAAACAGTATGTTTTGATGGCCTAGTGTTCCTAGTTCTATAATGTCCAATGTCTCCCTTAGTAGCAAAAGGCGACATTGAATAAGTAGGTTTTGAGGTCTCGCTTAAAAATGTCCTGAGTTTTAAACAACCTCAGGCCCTCAGGTAGGGTGTTCCACAATCTAGGAGCATATATGCTAAAAGCTGATCCTCCAAATCTCTTAGTCCTAGCCTCTGGCACTATTAGAAGTTCCGTGCCACTAGACCTCAGTGGTCTAGCTGGTGTGTATCTTATGAGCATGTCCACCATGTAATTGGGCGCATCGCAGTGGAGTGATTTATAGACTAGTAAAAGGATCTTAAAGTCTATTCTATAACTGACAGGGAGCAAGTGTAGTGATCTCAAGACAGGTGTGATGTGCGCTCTTTGTTTGGTCCTAGTAAGGACACGAGCAGCAGCATTCTGAACCATTTGTAGTCTATTAATCATTTTTTGGGGGAGACCTGTCAGGAGAGCATTACAGTAATCTAGCCTACTAGTAACAAACGCATGCATTCATTTTTCGGTGTCTGCCTGGGAGAGAAATGATTGTACCTTAGTGATGTTTCTTAGATGGTAGAAGGATGTTTTAATAGTATTATTAATATGAGTTTCAAAATGTAGATCTGGGTCAATTATGACACCAAGATTCCTAGTCTGACACTTAGTGTTAAGAGCTAGTGTTTTCAAGTGTGCAGATAATTTCTCTCTCCCAGTTTTCTCGCCAATGATCAATACCTCTGTTTTTTCTTGATTGAGTTGGAGAACATTTTGTGTCATCCAAATATTAATATCAGCAATACAATCTATCAGGTGGTCGATCATCTTGTAGTCGTTGGGAGTTACTGCGATATAAAGCTGAGTGTCGTCAGCATAGCTGTGGTAGTTAACGCATGTATAGGCTAAAAAGCAACGGTCCTAAAATGGACCCCTGGGGAACTCCACAGGTTGCGCTATAATTTTTTGACTTATGGTCACCAAGGGCTACAAAGTAGTCTCGGTCAGCCAGGTAAGTCCTGAACCAGTTTAATGATGAATATTTATCTGTCCATCATGTCACTGTTGACTTCAGTCATCAATTAATTTATATGAAGTTAAAGAGGCAATCTGGGATTGGTGCATCCATGTTTTAACTTGTAAATTAACATAACCATCACAGTCTCTCTGTCTTAACTGTCTCCCTCCATCTTGATTGACTGCAACTAGAGAGAGAGAGAGAGAGAGAGAGAGAGAGAGAGAGAGAGAGAGAGAGAGAGAGAGAGAGAGAGAGAGAGAGAGAGACAGAGAGAGACAGAGAGAGACAGAGACAGGAACAGAAAATGTGCTCCTCATTTTCAGAAGCGTCCCCGGAGGACTTCCGGTGTGACCCAGGAGGAAGTGACTGCATTTAAATGTGAAGAAAGAGACATGGCGACGCTGACTCTCACCCGGCCTCTGGGACAAGGCTTCAACTTCTCAAACGGCAACAGGTGAGAGTGTGATATAAATGTATGAGGGTTAGAGTTAGGAGAGGAGGGGAGAGGAGAGAGGGAAGGAAGGGTTAGAGTTATGAGAGGAGAGAGGGAAGGGTTGGAGGTAAACGTGACTGTGCTCCGTTGCGGGTTAGCCGGGCTGCTAGCGGATAGCCTCGCTGATAAAGACGTTTGGTTGCAAATTACAATCAAATTCTCCTCGTGCCCAACAAATTACTACAGCGTCGTCAGTGTCCTAGAACCACTCTACGTGTTACCGTCAGTGTCCTAGAACCACTCTACGTGTTACCCATGTCAGTGTACTAGAACCACTCTACGTGTTACCGTCAGTGTACTAGAACCACTCTACGTGTTACCCATGTCAGTGTACTAGAACCACTCTATGTGTTACCGTCAGTGTCCTAGAACCACGCTACGTGTTACCGTCAGTGTACTAGAACCACTCTACGTGTTACCGTCAGTGTACTAGAACCACTCTACGTGTTACCGTCAGTGTACTAGAACCACTCTACGTGTTACCGTCAGTGTACTAGAACCACTCTACGTGTTACCGTCAGTGTACTAGAACCACTCTACGTGTTACCCATGTCAGTGTACTAGAACCACTCTACGTGTTACCCATGTCAGTGTACTAGAACCACTCTACGTGTTACCCATGTCAGTGTACTAGAACCACGCTACGTGTTACCGTCAGTGTACTAGAACCACGCTACGTGTTACCCATGTCAGTGTACTAGAACCACTCTATGTGTTACCGTCAGTGTCCTAGAACCACGCTACGTGTTACCGTCAGTGTACTAGAACCACTCTATGTGTTACCGTCAGTGTCCTAGAACCACTCTACGTGTTACCGTCAGTGTACTAGAACCACTCTATGTGTTACCGTCAGTGTACTAGAACCACTCTACGTGTTACCGTCAGTGTACTAGAACCACTCTACGTGTTACCCATGTCAGTGTCCTAGAACCACTCTACGTGTTACCCATGTCAGTGTACTAGAACCACGCTACGTGTTACCCATGTCAGTGTCCTAGAACCACTCTACGTGTTACCGTCAGTGTACTAGAACCACGTGCATATATATACTGCCACTGTCTTCCAATTCTGGTGTCAGTGTAATATTTAGATTACATTTCTTCACTCTTGTTTTAATATTTTGATCATCTTTATTCGTAGGATTCCCTGCACTGTGAACTCTCCATCTGGGCAGTGAGATGGATGCTTCTGCTTATTCAGTGTCAGAGAGCCAGAGGACACACCTTGGGTCCCCTGATGCAGAGACAGAAGGACAGAACCACCGGAAGGACAATCTTATTAGGCTCCAGCCACCACCACTACCACCACCTCCCACCCACAGTAGGAACCATCACTCTCCCAACATTAAAGAAGAGTACGACACACCGTGGGACGACACACCGTGGGATATGTTCTTACGGGACTACATCAAAAACCAAAAGGCCAAAGATGAGATGCTCAGCACAAATGCCTCAGGGCAAGATGCACATGCTCTTAAAGAGAGGCATCGACTCTCTGAAGCACCGAATGACATGGATAGTGACAGTAATGACATGGATAGTGACAGTAACGCCAGTTCAGAGGTCAAGACTAGAGGTCAAGAGGTCAAGATCGAAGAGTGCTATGGTAGGAATTCCTCTCAACAAAGGCCAACCACAGGCCGCGCTAGAGCTGACCAATCACATCCTGGATGTGAGTCAGGTGGTCACAAGAGCAGCTCAGTGATTGGATTACAGGAACAGCAGAAAAGGACAGCGACAGGGCAAATCTCTGGGCAAACGAAACATAGCTGTGGTCATGACGACATGCGCCAGTGCTACGTCCAGTGTGGGAAGAAAGTAAACATGGCGGATATTGTGACAATACAGCAGCAAATTAGAAGACGAGAGCAACACCATTGTGCTACAACTGATCAGTAAGTCACACACATGCTGTGAATCCTGTCCACAAGTATTTTGTGTTCAATAATTCACCATAGGGTGCCATGTGTCAAGTATGCAAATGGTGGTCATTGAATTGATATGGTGAATCATACTGCCCAGGGCTCTACAGTGCGACCATTTCACTCGCATTTGCGACTAAAAATACATCTGTGCGACTAGAGAAATAAATTCACGAGCACACGTGCGAGTACAGATTTATTTTTTTTTATTTTTTTTATTTTTTTAAATTCTAAAAATAAATCTGCGCGAACCGTGTGGCCACATTTTAAGCCGTCAGCCAGCCCGCTACGACCACGGGAAGTCATGTTAAAAGTGAAGTTACTTCTGTTAAACTGGCGCTAAGCTAACATCGCTAATCGCTAACTCCCTTTTGGGCCTTAAAGAGACAAGCGCCCTTTTCTCATCTCAAGCTTCATTAGCTTCATTAGCTCACCACATCTACAGATTTGGTCCCACACACTCCAGATTTGAACCCAAGGTTACAACCAGGGTTAACTACCCAGGGTAGAAAGTAGAAAGCTCTCAGACCTTCAGAACCCATTGAAAGTAGTGGAGGTACTCCAGAAGTCCAAATGCATCTCTAATCCTAGGAAACCCTAGGAAGCAAGTTGCCTAATGGCATGAAAATGCAACATGTTGTACTTGAGTGTGGCAGAGAGGTGGGACCCCCGGGGATGGTGGTGTGCTAACAGCTAGCCGCCGCAGAGGCACCGTGCTGGGCTGGCCACCTCCACATGTCACCACCCCGGGCAGCATGGGGCTGGGGACTGGTCATCTGGATGTGGGGTAGTTTAATACCCCTAGATGTGGAGTTGTCTGGCCACCGTGTGTGACTGATGTAGCCTGACCCAGCAGCAGGGAGGTGGGCAGCATGGAGACAGACCTCTGCATGGCCTGGCTGGGCTGCTAGCTGACAGACCTAGCCCTAAAGCCTGGCTGGGCTGCTAGCTGCTAGCTGACAGGCATGACATGGATGAATGAATGAACATGCTGCTAACCAGGAGAACTTGACACAGCTAGTTACCATAATACAATGCCATCAACTCTGCGTCTAGTAGGGCTGTAGGCATGGGCCAATGTGTGATTTTGGTGCAAAAATTGCAAAATCACTAATAAAAATGTGTTATAATTACATTTTTCACTGTGCTCCTAAATTTCTTTGTGTGCCCCTAACATTTTTCATTTAGGAGCACATGTGCTCCTATTGAAAAAGGTTAGCGTAGAGCCCTGCTGCCAGTTACATGACTAATAAGTCGATTTGTAATTGAATTAGCTCAGTAACGCGTTTCAACAGCAGCTAAACAGTTGGTAATTAAAGGGCAGAACTATAAGCACATCTAATAGATGAATGTCATGTATGATATCGCAGCAAGCTAGCTTGAAAGGGAGCTGCCAGTCATGCGTGCAAAGTCCATGCCCATACAGCCCTCGGAACTGTCTGACCAGGAAGTTGAGCCTGACAAGAAGCTTATTTCCATTTATTTTGTGTTAACATTTTTCCTGGACACAAAATACAATTGGAAGTTGGAACCATTTAATGTCTACTTTCCAGACCCTTTAATTATAAACAAATGCAATCAGTAATCCATAGATTATTGCATTTGCAGGACGTGTCCTGTCAGTCTAGATGGGAGTTCAGTGAACTGTTTGTCTGTCATTTCTAATCGACCCTGCGTTGTTTGTGCCTCCAGTGTTTCTAGCCGCAGGTCCTTTTCAGCTCATGTAACCATGTATGAACCAGAATGCACCGAGTCCCCCGGATCTGGCTGTGGTTCTCCAGCCCTGAAAAGCCCACAGTGGGGTCCAGAGATGGTGGCAGTGAAGCTGGAGGAAGAAGATGTCGAGGAGTATGGTGTGATGGTGAAAGAAGAGGATGGAGGAGACCAAATGAGAGAGGAGGGAGTGATGGTGAATCAAGAGGACAGAGGAAGAGTGGAGATGAAAGACAGTGAGATGGATGGTAAGTCTTTGTTATTGGTGAGTGTAATTGCACTGTTGTAAAATCAGTGCTACCAGTGTATGGGAGCATATAGTGGACTAAATTCAAATGTTAATGCAATTTGAGATTGCAATTGCATGTTCCAGTTTTGCATGCATTCTTTCGGTCAATATTCGCAATCATATGATTTTCATTTTCATGTACCCGGTATGCACATTCGCTGTCAATATTAAAATGATAATACAAAGCCATTTGACATTTCATTTTCAAAATCATGCGCTGCTTTGTAACTGACAAAATTCAAAAGTTCATTCTGAACTGAAAATTACTATGCAATCCCACAATAGAATTTTCATTTTCCACTTTGTCCTGCATTATTTGAGTCAATATGACAATTGTAATGCAATAATGTGATTAGCGTTTGCATTTCCATGTTCTAGTAAACACATCCGCTTCGTAGCTGACAAAATTCAAACGTTGACCATTTCATGCAATAATGGTATTGCATGAAACACACACGCTTATAGGCTAATATATTAGAATATATTATTCAAATGATCCCATTCTCATATTCTACCGGCCTGTCAGTCATTCTCTGGTGGCAGGACAATGTTCAATGGCAGGACTAGTGCAAGTCATTTGGGATTCCCTGGTTAGATGCTCATGAGGGGGCGGACTGGTCATATCTACGAAGGACTGCTGGTGCTTAAATACAAAAACTGTAAGTAGCCACTTCTCCCCAGACCTGGAATACTTGACTGTTAAATGCCGACCCACATACCTCCCGAGGGAATTCAATGCAGTGTACATAACAGCTGTTTACATTGCACCAAGCGCGGATGCTAGCTTAGCATTAGCCCGGCTACATGAAGTCATCAGTGGTGGACAGAGCACAGATCCTCAAGCAGTACACATCATAGCGGGGGACTTTAATCATGCTGACCTGAAGGTAGTACTACCTGTTCGGTCTACTAACGCCGACCGAAAGGCTGGACTGAAGGACACGGATACCATTCAACTCGTTTTTCTTATTTTTAGTGAAAATTGAATAGATTGTAAAACCTGCGAATGCAGACAACAAAACATACATGAATACACAGCTCTGACACATTCAAAGACTAAAACAAAGCATATAAATGTTACACAAAGCACGCATCAAACACACTAACCGTGGCATCCCTCAAGTCCTGGCATCACACAATGAACCCATACGCACGGTCTCCCACTATTTAAGCACCTAATCACAGCCCCCAATATCCCTACGCATACCTGATCTATATAATCAAACAATTCCCACGCAGTTATGAGGCATAACTCAAAATAATGTTACTAATATCTAATAATCAATAATTAATAATAACTAATAATTATTCAAATAACATTTAAAATAACATTCCACATACACTGAAACACCCCATCCTAACTGGACAGTACACTACCCAAGTTTTATCAGCATGTTAAATGTGCAACAAGAGGAGATAACACACTGGACAAGGTATACACCAACATCAAGCTTGCCTACAAAGCTAGACCGCTAGCTCATCTAGGCATGTCTGACCACGTGTCCATCCTCCTGATCCCAGCCTACACTCCCATGAGGAAAAGTGCTCCCATCACCACTAAGACTGTCAGAACCTGGCCAGCAGGGTCCGCTCCACTGCAGATCTGCCTGAATGACACCTCATGGCAGGAATATGAGCATGAGGACCTGGAACAGTTCACGTCGTCGGTTCTGAACCACATAGTGAACTGCACCAACTCAGCCACCGTGGACAAACGTGTCCGGGTCTACCCCAACACGAAGCCATGGATGACTGAGAAGGTCCGACAACTGCTCAAGGAGAGGAACAACTCCTTCTCAGCGAAGGACAAACTGCTGTACAACACCACCAGGGCAAACCTGAACCGTGGCATCCGGGAGGCCAAGGCAGACCACAGAGAGAAGATTGAGGAATGCTTCCTGAGCAACGACTCCAGGCGGGTGTGGCAGGGGGTTCAGCACTTCAGCACTTCAGAGCCAACAGGCTCACAGCCTCTGAGGGCGACCCCCTGCTGGCGGAAGAGCTGAACTCCTTCTACGCCCGGTTCGACGAGGGGCGAACGGAGGTAACCACAACACAAACACCACTCTCTCCAGCTCTCAGCAGCCTCACCCTCACAGAGCATGAAGTGAGACGCGTGCTGAAGGCGGTGGACCCCAGAAAAGCCTCAGGGCCGGACGGCGTCCTGGGACGGGTGCTGAGGGACTGTGCCGACCAGCTGGCCGGGGTTTTCACCAACATCTTCAACCAGTCCCTGTCCCAGGCCACCATCCCACCCTGCCTGAAAACCTCAACAATCATCCCAGTCCCGAAGAAAAGCACGGTGAGCTGCCTAAACGACTACCGCCTGGTGGCACTCACACCAATCATCATGAAGTGCTTCGAGAAACTGGTCCGGGCCCACATAGTCACATGCCTCCCGCCCAACCTGGATCCATACCAGTTCGCCTACAGAGCCCACAGGTCCACAGAGGACGCCATCGCGACGACTCTCCACTCCACTCTATCCCACCTGGAGAGGGGGAACAGCTACGCGAGACTGCTCTTTGTGGACTTCAGCTCTGCTTTCAACACTATCCTTCCAGACAGGCTAGTGACCAAACTACTAGACCTGGGACTATCACACTCCATCTGCGCATGGATCAAGGACTTCCTGTCTGACCGCCCCCAGAGAGTGCAGGTGGGCTCCCACACCTCCACAGCCCTCAGACTCAGCACTGGGTCCCCCCAGGGCTGCGTGCTGAGCCCCATCCTCTACAACCTCTACACCCACGACTTCACCCCCGTCCACCCCAGCAACTCCATCATAAAGTTTGCAGATAACACCACCGTGGTGGGCTGCATCTCGGGGGGGACGAGGCGGCGTACAGGGATGAGGTGGAGCAGCTGGGCAAGCTGTGCAAAGTTAACAACCTGCTGCTGAACCAGTTAAAGACCCAGGAAATCATCGTGGACTTCAGGAGGAAAAAATCTGAGGTCCAGCCCCTGCTAGTCGATGAAGGGAGCGTGGAGAGAGTCTCAACTCTCCGATTCCTGGGGGTGCACATACAGGAGGACCTGTCCTGGAGGACCAACACAGCAGCCATCAGGAAGTAGAGCCGCTGTTGTGCCTTCTTGATGAGAGTCCTCAGGAAATACCACCTCAGACAGGAGCTGCTTGTGACCTTCTACCGCTGCACAGTGGAGAGCATCCTCACCTACTGCATTTGCGTGTGGTTCTCCAGCTGCACAGCCGCAGAGAGGAAAGCGCTACAGAGAGTCGTGAGATAGGCCCAGAAGATCATCGCCCCCCTTCCCTCTCTGGAAGAGCTGTACAACACACGCTGCGCTCAGGCAGGCGGTTCAGGACCATGTTCGCACAGACAAATAGACTGAAGCTCAGCTTCTACCCTAGGGCCATTCAGGCCCTGAACACAGCAAAGACCTAGGTTCTGGGCCCTGGACAATCTAGACAATTTGATGGCAGCTACTAGATTGTAAACATAAGTGCAATATTGAAATACAACTGTGAACATTTCAAACCTGCTAACTGCGACACTTTAATGAATGTGCAAAAATACTATGTGCAATATGACAACCCTTGTGTACATAAGGTTCGGATACAGGAAAAGTTAGGATATGTATAGCATAGCATAGAGTACAGCACAGTGTTTTATTGTATAGTAGTATAGTATAGTAGATAGTGTACATAGCCTTTATTTATGTAAACCAGCTCTTTTCCCTTTTTTATTTTACCCTTGGACCTCTTGTTTTTTAGTCTTTTTTCCAAGCACCAGGGGAGCCCCCCCTCCTAAATTTCGTTGTATGGTACCTGTACTGTATTAATGACAATAAAGACCATTCATTCATTCATGACAGAATAGAACTAATAGTTGAAAATACGTCTGGTTAGCTTCCGGTCCAGGACAGCGGACAGTCAACCAGCTGTTTTCAGTAGCAAGTATGCTGTCAAATTAAATTATTAATATTATTTGCTCCAGCTCTCGACTTTGGAAGTACCGTACAGAATGCCTGAGAGCCTTATATTGCATTATATTTTGAATGGTCATCTGGTGCCTGAATATTGTATTTTCCTTTACATAAATAATGACAGTTCCACCATGAATTGATGCAGAAAAGGCACAAATTGGTGCATATCAATTCACCAGAATGCATGAAATTATGTGTTTGACAAGGACCCCCAGACAGCCCCGCTTCATGGGTCCCCCCGATGTCAAACGCCTGTGGTACCACCTCCGCCTCATTTTGAGCCAGGAAAAACCCTGTAAACGTACCGTAACAAAAGCTTTGGCTAGCTAAGCAGGGCTTGACGCTTACCTTTTCCCCAGGTAGCACTGTGCTACCATGTTGAAAAAAATTGGTAGCACACCAAGAATTTCAATAGGACAATGAAAATTGCCAATGAAAAAAGACAATTTTCGTATGACGACAACAAATGATCATAATCATAACATATCAAAATTATCATAACCGGCTCTTGGCCGTAATAAAAATGGAGACTCACACAATGTATTTTTTTTTAAATGCTACTATTTATTTACATACTGTTACTTTACTTCATTTTGCTTATACTTATGGAACTTTAACATTTAGACACATTCCAGAATATGACTGGTATATTGTATAATATAAATATATATAAACAAAAAACACTTTCAAATGTGAATTACATAAACACTTTCAAATGTGACGTGTTGTGGATTGGAACTACAGATCATAAGCTTTCAAATGATGTGTCATACATTGAAATCCGAAAAAAGATGACGAAGTTAGAGTCATTTGAATGTTGTTAGACGTCAGGCACATATCGGGTTAAACACTGTCATGAAACCGGAAGCAAACGCTGCGGCTAACAAAAAACAGCGCTACGAACGTCTAAACTGTATTTTAATAACATAACAACATGCTGATAGAACATCAACATGCTAAAAACACAACATAACTATACATAATTATATGATCACACAGTCCTTGCTTTTGAACGCGTCCTAAAATTAAAGTATGTTTACAAGCCATGTATCACTTACCGTTAGCCTCAAACAATAACAATGAACCCATTCCACAAAGTATACATGTAGCCGTTTCACGCGAGTGGTTTACAGTTTCACCAGCTGGCGTCACAAAGAAAGTGCCTCTTAGGCTTGAGGACTAGTATATAATAGGAGAGGAAGAAATGAAAGTAAAAATGCACTTAAGCTATGAGAGCTGTATCCAATATACCCATTATGCGCATTTTAAGCGCATATAGGACACGCGTGAAGCATTTCTGCGACACACGTTTCTGTTCACTGTTTTCATTCCCTCATCGCTTATACACATAAGATTGACTGCGCATGACAGTAGTTCAGCAGTCTTTTAGTCGCACTGGTGCTATTGAATGTATTTCCAAGTCGCACAGAAATATATTCACTCGCAAATGCGACCAAAACAGTCGCACTGTCGAGCCCTGCTAAGTGCACACTGAACATGGTGGTTTCAGCTCACACTCACAAAGCTAGCTATTTAGTAGGGGTGTAACGGTACACGTATTTGTACTGAAATTGGACTGTAACGGCCAAGCTCCACCTGCTGCGTTGCGTCACCTCGCCATCGGCGTTGCGTCAACTTCCCGTTGTCCAAGCTCCACCTGCTGCGTTGCGTCACCGTCAACGTTCTACTTGCTCCACTGTGACATTTTTTGTATACGGGAATAATTTCACCCTTGACTGCAATATGTCCACAACAATAACAACATCATACAGAACATTTTCCAATCAGGGTAATATTTTTTCTACATATTCCCAAATAGATAGTTGTTAGTTCAGTAGATGTTCAACTAACTGTCAACAACATTTCAACTAACTAACCATTAATCCTAAACATTGCCCTAACCTTAAATCTAACCCTATCCTTAACCATAAATCTAGTTACATATCAACAGAGTTGCAGTTGATAGTTTGAGCAGCTGTGGATCATCTATAAGGGAATAAAGTGTGACCCCAGTCAAGTATGAATTGTCATACGGAGCCCGCGAAGCGCGAGGAGAGCTCAGAGCCCGAGGAGCTCTCGGTTATTAACAGAGACGTTCATAGCGGGAATTTCTGGATCAGGAGAGCACCTACATTCTCTTACAACATCTCTTTCATCAATTATGGGTACGTAGTACGCTGAGTAGTTGGCTACAAGCATTTTCAATCTGGTATTATCTCTATTAATCGCTGTGGTGATTTAACAGCTGATAAAAAATATATAATCATAATATCAAGTGCACTACAAACAGAGCAAAACAATAAAACAACACCAGAAAACAACCAATAGGCTATGCAATTATAACCAACAACTACAATTGTACATATACAATTGGTCTCATTGTGACGTCTGCGTCCACCGTCAAAAATCTAACTTTTTTGAATGTTTACTTTTGACGCAGCCATCGGACGCAACGCAACGCTGACGCAACGCAGCAAGTGGAGCACCTTTCATTGATTACAATGCATTTGATCCCAATTCCGGACGCAACGTACATTTGACGCAACGCTCGATGGCCATGGTGGAGCTTGGCCGTTAGTCGTTCAGTTCGGTACGCGTGTGTACTGAATGAATGCAGCATACTTTTTTGCGCACACACGCCACAGAGAGATTGTCAGTAGTTTAGCTTAGATAGTTTAAACTAGAGCTTGAAGTTCCTCCAGCTGAGCTGCTACTGCCAGCCCTATCTTTGTACATTGAGTTTGCCTTTGATAATGGCCATCAATAATATAATGTTTTATTTCACTTCATTATGAATTGTTCTGGGTTCAGTCTGCTGTCATCCATCCTTAACATGACATGCAAGTGAAGTGACAAAGAAAAACTATGAATGGGGATTTTCTCTGTAAAGCCTGGTACACACATAAAGATAATCTGGCTGATTTCCCCCCTTCCGACCAAGGACAGCAAATGCCCGATTATCGGATGGCTCTAAAGATTATCCTACAAGATTATCCTGTGATGTGAGGTGTTTTAAGATTCAATTTCTCCCGACAATCTGCTCGGAAAGTGGTCGGGGCCGACAATCGTAAATATTAAACGTGTTCAATGTTTACGATCAAAAGTCCTCTTGTGTGTGGGCAACTCCCCACTCCTGACAACTCTCGAGCAGGGTTGCCAGATGGGCTCGTTTTTTGTGTGTGGAATTAGCGGTTTTAGACTGTGGTTATCCTAGAGAGTGTCAATCCCATCTGGCAACCCTGCTCCCGAGTCCGATTGTGACGTGGATGGAATGTAGCCAATAGGGATGGACGGTTTCCAATTATTGAAACCGAAAAACCGTCAAAGACTAAAACCGGGGTTTTTAAAAAAAAATAAAGAGCGCCAATTTCAAATAATTGAGCCCTACTGCTACAATACACTCATGTCGAACACCATTAAAACACCGTAAGCACAGTCGCAACACATTTAGGCTACTTAGTTTCACAAATATAAGTGGAAAGGCAGACTTTTGTAAGCTACACCATACATGAAAACACATGAACACTTAACACACCAGCTCCGCTGATCCAGGGTGCACGCCTGCACGGAAGATCATCTCTTGGAACAGCGTCTTCATTGAATGAACTGCTTTCTCAATATCTTGGTTCTTAGACAAAATATTTGAATACTGCTCAATAATCACTGAAATATTAGACATAGAATTATGCAGTGAACATACTTAAAGCTTTTCATAAAAACCACATGCCGCGAGACTGACTCGTCCTGAACTGTCGTAAGTCAATCAACAAAGAATGCCCCATCAAAATAAAAGTGCCCATGGTAGAGCTGTCAAAATAGAGCTTTCAAAATAAATGTACTAATACAGATAGAGATAAATACAGAACTACCTTTGCGTCACTAAGTGACCGCGTATCTTCTGAGACATGCGTTCTGTCATCACTTTCAGTAGCGCCTTCACACACAGTGGCGCTGTGCACAAACACTCTTGATCCGTATAGCTCTTGTTTTATTATATTGTGGTTTAGTAAATACTGCACTTGGAGTTACATTCAATGCATGATTTGTGCTATAGAACATAAATAACGTTTGATTGATTGATTGATATCAAATCAAATCACATTTTATTTCTATAGCGCATTTCTCACAAAAGTGACCCAATGCGCTTTACAGAGAGCAGCGAAAATGATCTTATTAAATGTAAGCGAGTAATTGTAAAAAACCTTTCCTATCAGGGCTCTACAGTGCGACCTGGTACACACGCGAGCCTGGTACACACATAAAGATAATCTGGCTGATTTCCCCCCTTCCGACCAAGGACAGCAAATGCCCGATTATCGGATGGCTCTAAAGATTATCCTACAAGATTATCCTGTGGTGTGAGGTGTTTTAAGATTCAATTTCTCCCGACCATCTGCTCGGAAAGTGGTCGGGGCCGACAATCGTAAATATTAAACGTGTTCAATGTTTACGATCAAAAGTCCTCTTGTGTGTGGGCAACTCCAGACTCCTGACAACTCTCGTGCAGGGTTGCCAGATGGGCTCGTTTTTTTGTGTGGAATAAGCGGTTTTAGACTGTGGTTATCCTAGAGAGTGTCAATCCCATCTGGCAACCCTGCTCCCGAGTCCGATTGTGACGTGGATGGAATGTAGCCAATCAAGAAGCGAGCTGACTTCTTCTTTTCGTTCTTCAGCACTTTATTTGCCCTGTCGCACATGGCTGCCTCGTACAGGTTAGTCAGGGTACTACGTTAGATCACCTTTGATCACGCAAGATTTCTGGCTTGGGGAACGAGACTAGACTGTCGTAACGACAGATCTTTATTAGGGATGCACAATATGCATTTTTTCCAACCGATACCGATAACCGATGTTTACCCGCTTCTCGTGGCCGATAAACGATATCATAACCGATATGAGAACAGATATAATTTCACAGTTGATAACCTGTAGTTCATGCACACCTGAAGGTAAGAAAGGCTGTCATCCAGGAAACCGGAAACAAATGCTGCTAACAGCTAGCGGCTAACAAAGCACAGCACTACGAAAGTTTCAACTGTATTTTAATAACATCACAACATGCTGATAGAACATCAACATGCTAAAAACACATAACTACACATAATTAGATGATGACACAGTCCTTGCTTTTGAACGGGTCCTAAAACGAAAGTATATTTACAAGCCATGTAAACCGATAGCCGATTACCGATAGCCTCCGGACAACAATAACAATGAATCAATTCCTCAATGTATACATATTAAGAGAGCTATTTATAGCGGTTTCACGTATGCGAGTGGTGTAGCCCATATATACATTTTGCGCATATTATGTGCATATACGACACGCGTGAAGCATTTCTGCGACACGCGTTTCTGTTAACTGTTTTCGTTCCCTCATCGCTGTATTCAATGCCAAAATCATATTCCTTCCATACAGCGTGCTTGCAATGGTGAATCTTCAGGTGACTTATGAGATTCGTTGTGTTGTAACTCGTAGACCTTTGCCCTCCTCTCCGAACTTTTGCCGAACATGTATTGCAAATTGCAAACGCACTGCCAATCTGCCTCAGAAACTCTGAAAAATGTCCGCTCTCGTCTCTACACTGCGTGGCTGTACGCAGGCGCAGCATCATGAGCGCGACAACCGGAACCGTAAAAATATTTCTGGCTTCATATTATCGCCTCCATATCGGCCCAAAAAAAAAAACGCTAAATATTTAATAACATTAATTTCCCAATATCGGGCCGATAAATATCGGCGCCGATAATATCGTGCATCCCTAATCTTTATGTATGTGGTGTGCTGTATTGGGAATATCGGCGCACACCACACACACAATGGAATCAGTATCCTCATCCTCCTGGACCTCTCTGCTGCCTTCGACACTGTCTCCCACACCATCCTCCTCAACCGCCTCTCCACCCACCTGGGTGTCACTGGTACAGCCCTCTCCTGGTTCACATCATACCTCTCCAACAGGGAACAGTTTGTCTCCATCCACGGCTCAAGCTCCCCCACCAGCCCCAGTCAACCAAGGCGTCCCGCAAGGCTCTGTACTCGGTCAGATCCTCCGTCGTCACGGCTTTAACTACCACTGCTACGCCGACGATACCCAAATCTACCTCAGCTCCACCCCATCCTCTCCGCTCCCCCCCCAGTCCCTCATCAACTGCCTGCTCGAAATAAAACCTGGAGGACATCTAACCTCCTTGTAGCACCCTATAATGTAATAATTTCCTGATAATGTAATAACACCTGATAATGTAATAAAATGTCCACTTAACTCCATTGAAAATGTAATAAAACCCAATAATGTAATAATTGACCAATAATGTAATAAAATAACCTGACTGATATTGTAATAACATTTTTACTGATAATGTAATACCTTATTACCTTATTACATTATTGGGAAAATAATTAATTAAAAGCCGAAACCCTCATTCAAGCCTTCGTCACCCCCCACTGGACTATTGTAATGGAGTCCTGTTCGGGGTTCCCAACAAAGCCGTGGACAGGTTCCAGTACGTGCAGAACTCAGCTGCCAGGGTCCTCACCCACACCAAGCCCTGGCAGCACATCACCTCCACCCTCATTCACCTCCACTGGCTCCCGGTCAAGTCCCGCATCACTTACAAAATCCTCCTCCTCACCTACAAATCCCTCCACGCCTGCGCCCCTCAGTACCTAACTGACCTCCCCCAGCATACCCCTTCCCGGAACCTGGGACAAGGGACGAGAGATAAATATGACAGAAAATCCATTTTAGGAATAGCAACTGTCTACTAGCACTCTACTGCACTCTACTGTCGCACAATTAATCAGAGCTTTGAACTCCCCCAGGGAGATGAGATTATTAACACTACAACAGCCATGGGTGGGGTCATTTGACCTAGTAAGTAAAAAAAAAATTAAACTCACCTTTTCAGGACCCACCTTTCATGACTTTTCCTAGATGCGTTCTACCACCCAGTATCCTTACATTTTCTAAATCTACCTTGTATAAAGCTCTTTCTACAACAGGGTTTACCCAAGTTACATACGCAATAGTCATAGGATATTGTATGTCTATGTACAGACAATTATGAATGAGAGACTGTACAG
This sequence comes from Nansenia antarctica, assembly GCF_963989245.1. Lineage (NCBI taxonomy): Eukaryota > Metazoa > Chordata > Actinopteri > Argentiniformes > Microstomatidae > Nansenia > Nansenia antarctica. The sequence goes on from NC_137676.1 coordinate 1,521,805, forward strand.
TAGCTCTCCCAGTTGAGTGTTGCACGCTATAGCTACCGCAGCAAAGTAATTGCAACAACCTACATTTGATTGTCTGTAATCTTCAACGAATTTCCACGCAACATGGAACAAATAAAATTCCATTTATAATACAGTACATCATGTAATCAAGTGTATTTTCGCAGCTTGTGTGTGTGTGTGCGTGCACGTGCGCGTGTGTGTCTGACATGGGTTTCAAACGATTTCCCCGGTACCTCCCCGCTCCAACATGACAGGTTGTCGGGTCAACAAGGTTCGGGAAGTAAGCCTGTTCCGCTAGATAGTATAGGTATGTATATAGTATAGGCAGGGTTCGAGTTATAAGCTGAACTCTGTGGGGGTCTCCAAAATAACAGTGCGAAATGTTCTCATGCACGCGCGAATCATGCCCACACAGCGATGGGACTTACACGTTTTAATTAGCTATAGGCAGTAGCGGATTAAGGTGGTCAGTGGCCCTAGGCTACTCCTTTGTGTGTTGTTCGTGTCGTTCAATGAGAAACAGGATCTTTTTATAACTTTTATTAACGTGCTCCGTGTACATCCAACTCCATCTACCGAGTATCTACCAGTTCCTGTGCCCTCACTACCACTACATCATCTCCGGTCCTGTCCTATCACAAGGACCTCTACTGACACCTAGTGGTAGGAGTATCCAATCGTCACATCCTCCTTTCTTTGAGGTAATAAAAATAACAAACAGCTAACAGTTCAAGTTACACAAATTACAGGTATCAGCTACAATCTTAACTGCAGCTATGTCCTTAAAGCATTTGACTGAAACACACAACCAAACATGTTTACTATGAACTAACCCTTAAACTTTCTTTTATATGTATAACATATCAACTCAAAACATTAAACACATTCTTTCTTACACATTCATGCTTATTGTCTTTTTTTTTTTTTTTTTTTTTTTTTTACAAGTTCAGTCTATCAGGCTTTGTGATGTGTCTTGTGGATCTTCTTATCACAGGTTCACTTGACATGTGTGTGTTAGTGTGTGGTTCAGTATATCTGTCTGTGTTACAGTCACTTGGAAGTGGACGGATGGGCTCAGACTCACTGCAGGCTTCACTGAGCTCTGGAACAGCTTCTGGAGTTTTTAGGAGACTGCGGCGATTGCGTCTGAAGATTTGTCCTTCTTCTGTTCTCACCGTGAATGACCGTGGAGCTACTTCGTCAAGAACAGTGGCTTTTGTCTTCCATCCATCAGGACCTTGAATCCTGACTGTGTCGTCGCTTGAGAGTGGTGGAAGCTGCTTGGCTGTTCTGTCATAGAATGACTTCTGCTTCATCTTCTGTAGCTGTAGCTTTTGTTTCAGCTTTGGACGTCTTCTTTGCTGTGAGTAACTCGGCAGTGTGGTACGAAGCTTTCTCTTCATGAGCAACTCAGCAGGTGACAGTCCACACTCAAGAGGTGATGCTCTGTAGCTGAGTAGAGCAAGGTATGGATCTGAGTCACTGTCAGCAGCTTTCTTCAGGAGTTGCTTGAGAATGTGGACTCCTTTCTCAGCCCTTCCATTAGACTGTGCATAGAGAGGACTGGAGGTCACATGATTGAAGTCGTACTGTTCTGCAAACTCTCTCCACTCTCCGCTACTGAAGCATGGTCCGTTATCAGACACAACGGTATGTGGTATGCCATGTCTGGCAAAGATCGATTTTGTGTGTGTTATGACACAGGCTGATGACATGTTTGCTAGCAGTGCCATTTCAGGGAAGTTGGAATAATAGTCAATGACTATTACATAGTCTCTTCCTTTGAGATGAAACAAGTCCATTCCTACCTTGTGCCACGGTGCTGCTGGCACATCAGCTACTATCATGGGCTCTTTGGTTTGCTTGTTCCTATGCTCCTGACATGTTTGACACCTGCTTATCAGTCTCTCTATGTCTTTGTTGATTCCAGGCCAGTAGACAGTATCTCTCGCCCTTCTTTTACACTTTGCGACACCGAGATGACCTTCATGGATCCTCCGTAGCATGTCCTGCCTCAGAGCTCTTGGGATGATGATTCTGTCGTGTTTTAGCAACAGCAGCCCATAGACTACACTCAGCTCACCTCTGACATGGAAGAACTGTGGACAGGAACCTGGAGGCCATCCATTTTGCATGTTGTTGATGACTTGTTGCAGCTCTGTGTCTTTCGCTGTTTCCTCAGCTATCTGTCTGGACTTGGAGTCTGATACAGGAAGCACAGCAGACACCATGTTCACATGCCTCTGAACATCCTCTTCAGTTGTACTGACACTGTTCCCTGTTGGTGCTCGCGAGAGTGCGTCAGCGAGTACGAGATGCTTTCCTGGTGTGTAGATCAGTCCAAAGTCGTATCTTTGCAATCTCATCATCATTCGCTGTATTCTTGGTGACATCTCATTCAGATTCTTTTTGATTATAGCGACTAATGGACGATGGTCTGTCTCTACAGTGAAGCAGGGGAGGCCATATACGTAGCTGTGGAACCTCTCTAGCCCAAACACTAGCCCTAAACACTCCTTTTCTATTTGAGCGTAACGACACTCAGTTTCTGTCATAGACCTAGATGCATAGGCTACTGGTTTCCAGTGTTCACCCTCAGCCTGAAGGAGTACTGCACCAATCCCATCTTTTGATGCATCTGTGGACACTTTGATCCTCTTTGTGTGGTCGAAGAATGTTAGCACAGGTGCAGTGGTTAGTGCTCTCTGGAGCACTTGCCATTCATGCTCATGTTTGGAGGTCCACTTGAACTCACTCTCATTGTGCAGGAGCCCACGGATGCAGGATGTTTTCGCTGATAGGTTGGGGATAAATTTACCTATGAAGTTGACCATCCCCATGATGCGTAGCACCCCTGTTTTGTCTGTGGGCCTCGGCATGTCGAGTATGGCGTTGATTTTCTCCTGGTCGGGTTGGACACCTTGTGCTGAGAGCTTGTCTCCAAGGAAGACTATTTCCTGAGCTCCAAACTGGCATTTGCTCCTGTTGAGCTTCAGTCCATTCTTCCGTATGCTCTCCAGCACCTTTGTCAGCCTCTCATTGTGTTCTTGGATTGTGGAGCCCCAGACAATGATGTCGTCCACATAGGCTCGAACTCCATCCAGCCCCTCGATGATGTGTTCCACTGCTCTATGAAATATTTCAGACGCAGAGATTATTCCAAATGGAAGTCTGAGGAAGCAGTATCGACCAAAAGGAGTGTTGAAGGTGCAATATTTGGTGCTGCTCTCTTCTAATTTGAGTTGCCAGAACCCTTGTGATGCATCAAGCTTTGTGAAGTATCTTGCACCCGCCATTTCACAGGTGATTTCCTCACGCTTGGGTATCTGGTAGTGTTCACGCCTGATGTTCTCGTTTAGATCTTTTGGGTCCATGCATATTCTTAGGTCACCGTTTTTCTTTTTCACACACACCATTGAATTGACCCAGTCTGTTGGTTCTTCAATCTTCCTTATTACACCCAGTGTTGTCATCCTGTTTAGTTCCTCCTTTAGACGGTCTCTCAATGGTGCTGGGACCCTTCGTGCAGCATGCACAACTGGCTGTGCATTTTCTTTGAGCTGGATTTTATAGGTGAATGGCAGTTCACCAAAGCCCTTGAACACATCTGAATAGCTCTGCACTATGGATTCAACAGAGTCACTAGATGTGCTCACAGTTGTGTTGATGCAGTACACTCTTTTCACCAGCTCTAAATCTTCGCATGCTTTATCACCTATCAGTGAGTCTAGTCCTTCAGCTACCACAGAGAAGAGTAAGTGGTGCACTTTCCTTTTCACTGTTACTTTCAGCTTGCATGTGCCTAAACAGTCAATTCTCTGTCCATTATAGTCCTTAAGCTCAAGCATTTTTCTTTGAATTTTTTGCTTTTCTTTCATTGCTTTGATGTCAGACATGCTGATTAGATTTGCTTTTGCACCAGTGTCTAGTTTCAGAGTGACTATAGTCCCATTTATTTGCAGTGGTGCTATCCATTTATCTTGCTTGACATCATTTATCTGCTTCTGTGGCTCTACTTCACAGCCCACCATGCCAACACAATATGGGTCACTGTCTTCCCCCACTATATTTACAGATTTTCCCATCCTTTTCTCTTTCCCTTTAGAGAAGCACTGTTTGGCAAAGTGGTTATTTCCTTTACAATGAGAGCATTGCTTACCAAAAGCTGGACACTCTCTTGGCTTGTGCTGCGAGCCACAGCGTTTGCAGTTGAACGTCTCACCGTCTGTCCGTTGCGTTTGTGCGCGTTGTTTTCCTTTGTAGAAGACCGCGCCAACTGTCACATCATCACTCACTTTCATGGAGCCCGCTGCCATCTCGCCGAACGTCCTCACGTGAATCCGGGACAGCTCACTCGCATGACAGATCTTGATTGCCCCCTCTAATGTCAACTCAGCTTCCCTCAGCAGCCTTTCCCTGACCTTTTTATCCTCCACACCAACTACGATCTGGTCCCTGATCATGGAGTCCTTTAGTGTAGCAAAGTTACATGACTGTGCTCTTAGCTTTAGGTCAGTCAGAAAACTATCGAAAGGCTCGCCCTGCTGCTGGATTCTAGAACGGAACACATATCTCTCGTACGTCTCGTTCTTTTTGGGAGAGCAATGGGCATCAAATTTCTCGAGCACTTTATCCAGCATCTCGTTATCATCTCTTTCCTCAAACACGAACGTGTTATACACTTCTATGGCTTGTGGGCCTGCTATTGTTAGTAAGAGTGCTACTTTCCTGGTGTCCGGCTTCGTTTCCAATCCCAACGCTGTAATGTAGAGTAGAAACTGTTGTTTAAAAGTGCGCCAATTGCTGTCGACATTCCCCGTCAGCTGCAGACTCGTCGGTGGCTTTACTGAATCCATGTCGCATTTCACAGTTGTATCTTGCACTGTTTTACTCCTGGTACCATGTGTTGTTCGTGTCGTTCAATGAGAAACAGGATCTTTTTATAACTTTTATTAACGTGCTCCGTGTACATCCAACTCCATCTACCGAGTATCTACCAGTTCCTGTGCCCTCACTACCACTACATCATCTCCGGTCCTGTCCTATCACAAGGACCTCTACTGACACCTAGTGGTAGGAGTATCCAATCGTCACACTTTGTGTGAGGACCCCCCGCCCCCATACACAAGCCTCCCCCCTCCCCAAAATATACAACTCACGAGCACCCTGCACACACACACCACTCATAATGCTTTACCATAAAACACTTAAACACTTTAATAACACAACAGTGTTAATAATGCAAAGAATAAAAAAAAGGTTCAGTGCATTCAGTTCTGTCTCTATTGCTCTCCTCTCCCATTGTCTCTCTGTTACTGTCCTGTTGTCTGTCTCTCTGTTGCTGTCCTGTTGTCCGTCTCTCTGTTGCTCCCCTCAGCTCTAAATGACAGAAATGAATTAGCTAATTAGTTGGCATGTAAACATATAGTTAGGGTTGGGTACAGTTTGGGTTTTATTCGATACCGGTGACAAATCGATACTTTAAAAACGGTACCGGTACCGAAACATCATCCTCATCCTCAAATCCCAACATATCCTGACGCTACAGCTGCAGGCTACTCATTTCACCACATCAACAGCCCCACATGAAACAACAGCTATAAAAGCGATAGTCACACATGTATCTCGGCCAATAATTGTGTTATTTTTGCTATACAGAAGGAGCGAAAAATACATTAGGTTAGTACACTAGGTTAGTAAAAAGTAAAAGCCACCTTACCTTTACAGAGACAAGATAGACCAAAGTGGTCTGTTTTCAGTAGGCTGCGGTCGCGGTCCTGGAACCCATGATGCTGACGTCCGATGTCCTTTCTTTATCCAAGATTGGATGAACGGGAGAGGGTCAAATTTGTCTTTGATAAAAACCCGAAATTTTCTAGGCTTGATGACCCGGTCGGCAGCAGTGGCCTTTTTTTGGGCGGCATGGTAGCTACTGTATGTATATACTCCTGTATAGCTAATGAATGAATGTTTGCTTCTCAATAATAGGCTAGGTGCACGATCTCACTACTTCCTGAAAGGCAACTGGTGTCTCACTCTATTGGTTTAATTGATTAATCAGCTGTGCACTGTGTGTTCCAACGGTTTACCGCACAGCTGATTAATCAACCTTTTGCTGTTGCACAATATTCTACTGCGCCCCATGGTGTCTTGGTGGTGAAGTGCAGGCAGTAAAAACGTGTTTATTTTACAATATTTATAATATAAATTAAATAATATTCATTACATTGACATTTTGATCAAATAATAGTTGTGGTAATGTATTATTAGCGACCCCCACAGATTTTTGATTTTACTGCCTTCATGGGAGCTCAAAGAGCCTCAGACCATCTCTATGGGAGCTCAGCTCCCATTGGCTCCCACATAACTCGAACCCTGAGTATAGGCATGTAGATAGTATAGGCATGTACAGTACAGGCCAAAAGTTTGGACACACCTTCTCATTCAATGCGTTTCCTTTATTTTCATGACTATTTGGTACATTGTAGATTCTCACTGAAGGCATCAAAACTATGAATGAACACATAGGAATTATGTATTTAACAATAAAGTGTGAAATAACTCTAAATATGTCTTATATTTAAGATTCCTCAAAGTAGCCACCCTTTGCTTTTTTGTTGTTAATAAAATATATAATAATAATATTATATATAATATGTGTTAATAATAATATGTTATTATATATATATATTTACCGTATTTTCTGCACTATAAGGCGCACTTAAAAGCCTTTAATTTTCAAAAAACCCCACAGTGCGCCTTATAATCCGGAGCGCCTTATATATGGATCAATTGGTTAATTGGTTGATCCATACTGGTTGTACACGGCGCTCAAGGCGCTCTGTCAAAATGTTTCAGTACGACTGGTAAACTACAATGCCGCACCGCTTGCAGCATTACGGTAATCGGTAAACACCGGTACTGTGCTTACTCACAGTCCCACACCACTTGTGTGTGTATAAAGACCCCAAGTAAAGAAGACTAAACAGAGTTTCCGAGGGAACAAAGCGAGATGGCCACAGTTAGAGGACAAACTCGAACAGTGGGTTGTTGAACAGAGAGCAGCAAGTAGAAGCGTCTCTACAGTCACTATTCGAATGAAGGCAACAGCGCTAGCACGGGACATGAACATCGATGAATTTCGAGGCGGTCCTTCTTGGTGCTTTCAACTTGAAGTTTTAAAGTACCCACTCGATATAATAAACAACAGTTTAACGATCACTAAACACTTATAATGTGTGTATTGGATTCATTATTCTCGTTTGCCGGAGGCTACCGGTAAGGGAGGGTTGACTTGTAAACATACTTTAGTTTTAGCTCGTGTTCAAAAGTAAGAACTGTGTGTTCATCTAGTTATGTGTAGTTATGTGTTTTTAGCATGTCGATGTTCTCCCAGTATGTTGTGATGTTATTAAAATACAGTTTAGACCTTCGTAGCGATGTGTTTTGTTAGCAGCGTTCGTAGCTGTGGCTGCGTTCAGAGTCACTTTTCTCCCATTCAGTGTTTGAGGTGAACCAACATTCAAATACGCCTGTCGTGTTCAATCTTTCTCTGATTTGAATGTATGACACATAATTTGAAAGCTTACAATCTGTAGTTTAAGCATGTGTAAAAACTGAAAAATTACGTTGCACATTTCACCAGGAGCTGTCACATATGTGACGCGATCTGGTGGAATGATCAAGGAGGGGGCAACGTCATTTTTCTGTTTTTTACATATGCTTAAACTACAGATTGTAAGCTTTCAAATGATGTGTCATACATAGACATCGGGAAAAAATGTAAGACAACATGAGTATTTGAAACTTGTTAACCCTGAAAACTAAATCCTGAGGAAACGGCCTTCAAAGATTTTGGACTTTTTCACACCTTCACACAGGCAGGTAATGGGCGGTAACAATAGCTGGTCAACCCCACCCCCAACCACTCCCCCTCTAGTATTGGTCACTGGGTCAGACAGCTATAACATTATTACTAGGGATGTCCCGATCCGATACTGATATCGGATATCGACCCGATATTGGTCCTGAATGCTGGATCGGGGATCGCACCAGAAGAAAAAAAAAGGCTCCGATCCGATCCTACTGTCATGCGCAGTCAAACTTATGTGTATAAGCGATGAGGGAATGAAAACAGTGAACAGAAACGCGTGTCGCAGAAATGCTTCACGCGAGTCGCAGAAATGCTTCACGCGAGTCCTATATGCGCTTAAAATGCGCATAGCGCTGTGTGCTTCCGGTTTCATTACAAAGAGGTTAACCCTATATGTGCCTGACGTCTAACAACATTCAAATGACTCTTAACTTCATATTTTTTCGGATTTCAATGTATGACACATCATTTGAAAGCTTATGATCCGTAGTTCCAATCCACAACACGTCGCATTTGTTGCTTTAATAAAGGCTGGCAGTCTTTAATTTAACTGTTGTTGGTGTGGACTATATACTGGGGAGGTATTTGTTATTATTCAGGGGTCAAAAAATGTATACAAATATCGGATCGGTATCGGTATCGCCGATACCCGAAGCCCAGGTATCGGTATCGGTAGTGAAAAAGTGGGATTGGGACATCCCTAATTATTACCTAGCAAGGTATTACCTAAGCTAATTACCCAGGTTATTATTATTTATGGTTGTTGTAACTGTTATTGTTAGTCTTTTAATGATACAAAAAAGTCTTCAATCAGAATCAGAATTTATTTTACAGTACACAAGAATAGGTAGGATAAAGATATCACTGTAAATATTGTGTCGTACACAGAATATGGGCACACTTCACAAACACTTCACACCAATATTGCACGTCACGTCATGTCGACCAAAGCACATCTAATAAAAATAAAAATATATGGGCACACAGTGCCAAACACTTCACACCAATATTGCACGTCACGTCAGGTCGACCAAAGCACATCAAATAAAAATATATAAATAACCACGGCAAATGTAAAAGTGCACCAAATCACAGTACTGCAATCAGAATGAACCATGTAAAAAGAGTAAGAGTAAAAAAGTGGCACGTTATTACAGTGATAAATTGCTCCTATCCGAGGCACAGAGTTACAGCTCAAATCTAGACTTTATAAAATAACATCAGGCATGACTAATATTAAGGAGGAAAAAGCAGAACAATAGTGCGGCAAGCTGTGCAAAGTACAATCAGTGTGCAATTCCTGCATTCCTCCTGTGTGTTTCTCCTGCAGCTACAAACGGACAGCCTTTTTCAGAGGTGCCTTTTTCGGAGGTGCTGTGGAGTCTGGTGGGCAGGGGCATGTAGTGTCTTTCGCCTCATCAGTACAGAATTCTCTGATCTTGTCAAAAAGGTACTTCTGTCTGGCCACGTCAAGTCCGGGTGGGTCTTGCACAGGAAGATCACCTCTGGGGGGCTTGACATCAGTGTGTTTCAGTAGCTGAAACTCGACTGGTTCTGCCCCGTCGTATTTCCTGGCTATAACCACGCCAGGTTTCCGAGCATCAAAGCTGCAACAGAATGAAGACAATGCATTAAATGATTGCCCACAGTAAATGATATTATATGACCGCCATACTATGTTCATAAAATGAAATAGGTAAATACATGACAATGAATTACCTGAAGTGCTGGTAACTCTTAATCTGTGGGAGCTTTCGGAAGTAGCCACCCAGATGCTTTTGCCAGTCGTAGGTTTGAACCAGCACGGTGCCATTCTCCAGGCCTACAAGCTGGGGGATGTTGACGTGTTTCACTGGAGAGCTGGCCCTCATGACTTTAACAATGTCATCCAAAGTGTCCACTCTGGTCTTCCTGAAGCACTGCTTGATAAGGCCAAAGCACCAGTCGGGGCCAAACTTGGTGTGGCCTGCAATCAGGAAGTGGAGGCCCAGTGTCTTGTGAAGGCCATGCATGGTCCGCCATGCACAGTACCACAGCATGAAGTTGTTCTTGTTTTGGCCACTGCAGTTGTCACAGTTCAGGTCCACGTATGTTTCTCCAACTCCATACTTCTCGAAGAAGTGATGCAGGTAATTGATGACTGCGTTGCTGCCCTTACTCGATGCCATCCCTTCATCGATGAGGTAGTTCACCTGCTTAGGCATCCCTTCGCAGGAGACACCAAAGAGGCCGCACTTGCGTGGAGTCAGAAAGTACATGGGCCCTGGTTGATGAGGGTCAGTGGGGTAGTGGACCTAAGAAAGAGAGGCAAAAGAGGAAGAGAAGAAAAAGATTAGATGCAGTGAAAAGTAACATCACAGAGGTGTGTGTGTGGGTAAATGAAATTCAATCAACCAAATCAACAGTGTCATAGGATGAAGTTATTCTCACCTGTTGTGCAAAATCAAAACTGTAGTGCATTGTGATTTCCTTGCTTGCTGGTGTGGAGTGGCCAAGAGAGAGCTGCAATTCCTCACAGACCTTCGCACATGCAGCATTCATTTTCTGGTAGAAAGAACGCTCCTTTGCAACACGGTCTAGATGCTGCTCCTGCTTCTTCAGCTTGGCTGATTTCACCACATCCGTCAGATTGGCACTTCGGAACACTTGGTAGTTGTTCCTCTGGCACTCCCAGCACAGATCTGTCCGGGGTTTGGTGCTGGTTATTTCAGGGAGCAATTCCTTCCACAGATTTTGGAAGCCTTGCGTACTAACAACACGTTGCTCTGCAAAAGAAGATTTTATGAGTATGAGATTGGATTGCTCAGTCAATGCTACGTGTTGATTCATGTTCAATGCAATGGCAAAATGTGATGATGTAACAATCATGCTATTATCACATGAATGCCATTCCCATGTGCTTAACATAATCTATTCTATAGTCTCAATGAATGTGCCTTTTTTTAAACAAACCCCCCCATTGTATTGGCAATAGCAACTTCAGGCTCATGAATCTGAATTTGTTAATTGCACATTAGCATGGCTATCACAGTGTATACACAGGGCCTGGCTGTTAACACAGCCATCAGTCAAGTCATTTTAAAAAGTTGTTTTAGCATATTTAACACAATGTAACATATTTTACATTGTTACATTTCTGTAATCTTGAATTGTAGTCCCACACACACATTTGACATACCAGATTTTTGCAGAGCATCACTGTAGAGACGCCAGACGGAGGTTTTGGTGACATTGGACAGCAGCAGTTTAGCACTGTAGTCCCTGTGTCCAGGGTGTCTGCCAGGTAGAATAATGGCGTGATCTTCAGTATAGTTTTTGATGAATTTCACGACTCCCTCGATGTCATCTTTTGTGTGAAAGTTTTTGTTTTTTCGACATGTCTTTCTCTCGCGTGGCAGAGCACCGTGCTCCTGGTACCATTGGGAAATGGTATGGAGAGTTCGGCTGCTGATCCTGAGCAAAAAAACAACAGAACGTATAAATAATAGACTAATAGCAATAGCTAATGTCTGCTAGCTAGCATGGCTAACGCCACGATACATACTAGGTCATTACTACTAACAACAACAGAACGTATAAATAACAGCACAGTAGAAATAGTTAATGTCTGCTAGCTAGCATGGCTAACGCTACGATACATACTAGGTCATTACTACTAACAACAACAGAACGTATAAATAACAGCACAGTAGCAATAGGTAATGTCTGCTAGCTAACATGGCTAACGCCACGATACATACTAGGTCATTTTAACTACTAACAGTAACAGAACGTATACATTTTAAAGAGCTTACCGCAATACGAAGCAGAAGGTGTCACGGCAGACGTTCGTCCCCTGAATGGAGTATGATACCCTGGATAACTTGCGTTTTTTAGGCAGTTTTTTGAGACCTTGAGTCATAACTGAACGATTCATAGACGTCAAGAGAGCGCCCATAACCAGCAAGTCTTTGTTCTCTGCATCCAAAGATGCTGTATTCAACCGCGTCTCGTAGATCAGTTCAGAAGACAGTCTTTTGCTGTAAGAGATTCTCGGTCGAGCATTGTCTGTGCGTCTAAGCTGGCATTTGCACTAGGGGTGGGCATCAATGATCGACGATCGATAATTGATCGATAAGGATCTTGGTCGATCACAAAATATTTTGATCGATAATCATTAATACTTTTTTTTATTTTTTATAATAATAATAATAATGGAAATTAGTTAGGCTGGCCTAACTGTCACCAGATTGCGTTCGTCTCTCACCCCTGAACATGTTAACATGATCATCTTTCTGAACAAGAACCAGTAGGCCTGCCGCCTACAGTCTCTCGCTGGAGTTTAAATTTAAGTTAAGCTGGACACTCTTAAGGACACTAACGTTTTCAGTCATCCTCCTATTTGTGAGTAACTGTTTTTTTTACTGCTCCTATGGTGAGTTACTTATTTTCTATATTTTTATTTATAACGTAAAATGTGTTTTTAAGTTAAACAATTTAGGCTACTCACTGCCTTGTTTAAGAGGATTGTTATCTGACTGTAGTGTCTAGTACTTTGAATGTGAATGAATGAATGTGTGCAATAGCAACACAAATAAAGTTTTTCCCCAAGGAAAACATGCTTGTTATTTCTGCCCTATTTATTTATTATTATTATTATTTTATTTTTTTAATGAAAAAAAAGCTTATCAATTAATCGATAATTGATCGTTAATTCTTGCGATTATCGAAAAATAATTTTTGATCGTTTGCCCAGCCCTAATTTGCACTCAAATCGTTTGATTTTGTCCAATTCAGAGTCTTGCTCGGTAAACTCATTTTCAACATTCTCGTCAGACCAATCTTCGGCGAGATCAGCTATCTCAGATCGTGGTTGAAGCGAGTCTTCTTCTTCGCTATCAGAATCCGAGGAGGACAGAGGATCTGAATTGCCTCCGTGCATGTAGTCAGCAATGAACAAGGTCATCAATTCTCCATTGTCGATCCTTGTACCGGCAGCAGAAGTTCTGTTGATCTCATCGGCAAGCATTTGCGATTCCATCTCTCAGTCAACGTAACGTTGCAACAACGTAAGCACAATACAGTAAACACAAAAAAATTGGCTTTTTATCCCTCCCCCTCGCCCAGCTATTGGCTACGTCGATTGAGCTCACAGCCATTCACACCGATTTTTGTTGTTAGCTGGGCTCACGTTCCCGCCCCCAAGTTTCGAAAACTCATCTCATAAAACAAGCTTATTTTGAAGACTTATTACACGTATTTAATTAAATGAAAACTGCTCGAAAAAATAACGAGTGGGTACTTCACAACTTCAAGTTGCGTCTTATTACAAAAAAACTAAATCAGATTTTTTGCTTTGAAAAACTTTGAACGCAGATTTAAGGCATTCGTACTTTGCGCCCACATCGCAATTCGATGACGTTGCGTCACATATTGGTTGTTGGTTATAATTGTATAGCCTATTGGTTGTTTTCTGGTGTTGTTTTATTGTTTTGCTCTGTTTGTAGTCTACTTGATGTATTTTTATCAGCTGTTAAATCACCACAGCGGTTAATCCACTAATAGAGATAATACCAGATTGAAAATGCTTGTAGCTAACTAACTACTCTATATCTCGTGGTCGCAGCTATTGCGAATTGCTATTCACGCGAGTCAGCTGTGAATCACCGCAGGTCCTTGACGCTTGTTGCAAAAATGGATGACGAACGGCTGATACTTGAGGTGGAAAAATATATATTTTTGACAGTGGAGCAGGTAGAACGTTGACGGTGACAACGCTCAGGTGGAGCATGGACAATGGGAAGTTGACACAACACCGATGGAGAGGTGACGCAACGCAGTAGGTGGAGCTTGGGCGTAACGCAACCCCAGTCAAACGTTTGACTGCAGTATCTTCTATTCTATGCGCCTTATAATCCGGTGCGCCCTGTATATGAAAACAGTTCTAAAATAGGCCATTCATTGAAGGTGCGCCTTATAATCCGGTGCGCCTTATAGTGCGGAAAATACGGTAATATTATTATTATATATTTTATTAACAACAACATTTTTAAATTTATTAACAACAAAAAAGCAAAGAGTGGCTTCTTTGAGGAATCTAAAATATAAGACATATTTAGAGTTATTTCACACTTTTTTGTTAAGTACATCATTCCACATGTGTTCATTCATAGTTTTGATGCCTTCAGTGAGAATCTACAATGTAAATAGTCATGAAAATAAAGGAAACACATTGAATGAGAAGGTGTGTCCAAACTTTTGGCCTGTACTGTAGATAGTATAGGCATGTAGATAGTATAGGCATGTAGATAGTATAGGCATGTAGATAGTACAGTGTTTCCTCCAGGATTTTTCACATTAGTGGCGGAGCGCTCATTTTTGGCGCGCGGAGCGCATAATACTTTTTCCCCGCGTGCACGCGCATAAAACGCGCACTGGCGCTCAAAACAAAGACGTAATTTTACCAAAAACTAGAGGGTGGCAACAATTATAATTTCTTAAATAGCGGTTAAGTCATTAAAGCCGAGCAGGTGATTTTATATAGAAGGTGATCAAATACCAATATATCCTACAGCTGCAGCGGAACATGCGGAATGCGCATTACACACACACACACACACACACACACAGAAAGATCAATACGAAGTAGGCCTACATGAGAGTACACGCACAAAACCGGCTAACGTTACTCATTAACTGTTTCCACAAGTAAAATCACAGTGTGACAGTCAGATGGAGCATTCGGTAAACAACAACAGCAAGGTAATGCTATCAGCTGAGTTAAAGAAAACCAACTCTTACCTTTGAGGACACCAACATGAGCCCTGCTTACCCGTACCTCCGCCATTCTATTCGTGGTGATTTTAGAGGCAATAGATTATTTTTGCCCCGCGCATAATATTGCTATGAATAGTTCGAAGCTAGGTGCTTGCACGTTAGGTGCGAGAATGCTCGGTTAACCCATTAGCGGGAACATTATTTGTTTCACAAAATAGGCTGATTTAATTGACCATGAACATCAGAGACATACATTACGAATGTTCATTTAAAATACTATATACTGAGCACTGGTATAAGAACATGAACCAGAGAACAGCAGTAAATGCAATAACCCACAGTCGTCGCTGATGATGTTGCATTTTCGATTAGGATACGTTTACGGGATTAAAGGGACCGGCCACGGGCGAAGAGAGAAATTCAAATGTCCCGCTAAATTCGGACCAATCACAAAACTGTTTTGAAAGCGCTTCGCCTCGCGCCGCGCGCCTGTTGAGAGCGATTCAGTCTCGATTGCAGTGCGAACACAAACGACGAGGTTAATTGCAACATTGTAACATATTGTAGCTAACTACGCCCTAAATCGTAACGAAATGTAGGTCTGGAAGCGGCCTAAATCTAGCTTCAATCTGCTTTTTTTCTGTTCTCCAGTCATAATAACTCGCTGCCTTTCTGCGCAGCCTGAATCAAAGTGGACTGTCTGAATCAATTAGTGGCGGAGGAAATTCATTCGTGGCGTCCCCGCCACGAATAAATGCATATAGAGGAAACACTGTAGTATAGGCATGTAGATCGTATAGGCATGTAGGTAGTATAGGCATGTAGATAGTATAGGTATGTAGATAGTATAGGCATGTAGGTAGTATAGGCATGTAGATAGTATAGGCATGTAGATAGTATAGGTATGGAGATAGTATAGGTATGTAGATAGTATAGGCAGGCAGGCAGAAGGGGCATGCTTCACTTCCCAGGGGGCTAACATCAAAATACACACATCCCCGTGTTTACCAGGGCCAGGGGAATCTAGCAGGGGTGGGATGCAAACGGTGGGTTGTTCCAATCAAATGCGACACATGGGTGAATGGGTGTATGGAAATAGCGTTCCACGCACCTGGAATATTTGCATATTCATGACTATTGTTTTTTTAATAATGATAATCAACTACTTCTGCATCATACATGCAGCCACTACCCGTGATAATCTGCGACCTTAATCCTGTATCAGGGCACGATACTTGTACAAGGTGCAGAGGTTTATCTCTCTGAGAGACATACTTAGATAGAGAACACTTTAATCTATATCTTTTTATTCATTGTTTATTATCTTGTTAAATGTTTATTTATTTAATTTCTCTCTATTTTTTTTCCCTTACTATCCTCCTCTTGCTGTATATGTAAAGCACTTTGAATTGCCCCTGTTGTATCAAATGTGCTATACAAAGCAACTTGCCTAAAACTAAATATATTAAAGTTAAACTTGCCTATGTAACCCTGTATATGTTCCTATTCTTACAGACCAGCAGAGCTCCAACCCAGGTTCAGACAGCGAGCCCAGCTCCACCACATCAAGAAACCATAAACAACACAGGAGCTCAAGGCGGAAGAATCACCATAGTTTTAGTAAAGCAGGAGACCTGAAGAAGCATCAGAGAATACACACAGGAGAGAAACCATACCAGTGCTCCCAGTGTGGGAAGAGTTTTAGTAAAGCAGGAGACCTGAAGAAGCATCAGAGAATACACACAGGAGAGAAACCATACCAGTGCTCCCAGTGTGGGAAGAGTTTTAGTCAAGCAGGAGCCCTGAAGATTCATCAGAGAATACACACAGGAGAGAAACCATACCAGTGCTCCCAGTGTGGGAAGAGTTTTAGTGGAGCAGGAAACCTGAAGATTCATCAGAGAATACACACCGGAGAGAAACCATACCAGTGCTCTGAGTGTGGGAAGAGTTTCATTGATTCAGGAAAGCTGAAGATTCATCAGAGAATACACACCGGAGAGAAACCATACCAGTGCTCCCAGTGTGGGAAGAGTTTCAGTCGAGTAGATTCCCTGAAGGAGCATCAGAGAATACACTCAGGAGAGAAACCATACCAGTGCTCCGAGTGTGGGAAGAGTTTTAGGAATGCAGGAGCCCTGAAGATTCATCAGAGAATACACACAGGAGAGAAACCATACCAGTGCTCCCAGTGTGGGAAGTGTTTCATTCAAGCAGGAGACCTGAAGAAGCATCAAAGAATACACTCAGGAGAGAAACCATAACAGTGCTCCGAGTGTGGGAAGAGTTTCAGTCATGCATATTCCCTAAATAAGCACCAGAGAATACACACAGGAGAGAAACCATACCAGTGCTCCTAGTGCAGGGAGAGTTTTAGTCAAGCAGGACACCTGAAGATCCATCAGAGAATACACACAGGAGAGAAATCATACCAGTACTCCTAGTGTGGGAAGAGTTTCAGTCGAGCAGAACACCTAAAGATGCACCAGAGAATACATACAGGAGAGAAACCATACCAGTACTCCCAGTGTGGGAAGAGTTTCAATCGAGCAGATTCCCTAAAGAGCCATCAGAAAACACACACAGGATGAGTTTCAAGCAGGCAGGAAACCTAGACACACCAGAGAACACACACAGGAGAGAAACCGTACCAGATTTCAATCAAGAGTGAAAGGTGGTTTGGTTCTATTTGTAAATATGCTTAACGTAGTTTTTCTATTTTTTAAGTAATTGTTTGATTAATGTGTATAGGCTCTTTGTCCATACAAAGCTTTTGCTGTGCATATAGTATTATATGCATTGTATTTTTTCTGCAGGCCTCCCCACACGGTTTGTTCTCATCTCTTACGTTGTGTATTGGATAAATCACTTTGAACAGTCACAAGCTTGCTTTTCCACCCTAACCCATGGTCTTTTGCTTTTGCTCTGCATTAAGTTCAATTACTGTTCAGGTTCCACAGCTTCTGTTTAATGGAAACTTGCTGTGGATTTGGGTGATTAATGGAAGTCAAGCTGAAGCCTATGTATTTTTCTTTTCGTTCACAATGAATTGTGCTTTTCAAATTCTTAGTGATTTAAAATAAATGCGGAAGCTGACGGGGAGCCAGTGGAGTGAGGTCAGGATGGGTGTGATGTGGTCACGCTTCTTGGTGCACGCTTTTGCACTAGCTGCAGTCGGCGGAGCAGAGACTGGTCGATGCCAACATACAGGGAGTTGCAGGAATCCAGCCGGGTTGTTATGAAGGCATGGATCACCTTCTCTTGGTTCTTCTCCGGAAGATAGGCCCTTGTCTTAGCGAGGAGTCTGAGGTGAAAAAAACATTTTTTGTCAAAAAAGTCATTGTCAAAAATCACTGTGTTGTCTACCCTGAATGAATAGTCATATTCAACATTGCTTGATTGTTATTAAAATGATCTGTAATGAAAAAAATACAATAACTAAGATTATTGTCTGTGTGGTTTTGTATTCAATTGTATACCCATAATGCATTACCGTTTCGTCATCAAATTACTGTAGCTTATAATACTGTGAATATTAGCTTCAGCATGGACACAATCTGAATGGGCTATCCAAGTGGTTGCGTATTTGCAAATACTCCAAATACTGATCCTGTGACTGTAATTAGGGAGATTTACTTATATTTACATGTTTTATTTTATTTTATTTTATCTAAAGCGACTTACATTTACAAATAAATACACTTGTCTAAGTAAATGAACTGTCTATCAATCAGGCATCGCAAGACAAAATAATCTCTAAATTTGTTTTAATGATTACAGTAGATGAACTGTAGAGGAGGGAAAAGGGCAGGGTTTGACACTGAAGCCCAATTTATACTTCTGCGTAACATCTACGGCGTAGCCTACGGCCCGGAGCCTCCACCGCACCTCTCCAAAAATATAACTACGCGGCAGTGCCTACGCAGACCGTAAGCACTGTGATTGGTCCGCTTGGACCAAATATTTGAAAAATTATGATAACCATCTTATTATCTTAGTTTAATGTAATTTCAATGCATTATAGACATTTTCTTTACAACAAGCATAACCAAAAAATCGCTATTATGCTGCTATGAGTACACCGTTCCAACGGAGCGCCCCATGGAAGCGTCAAGCACAGCCTTCCCATAAGGAGCGTGATTCACATTTACGAGATGTACAATCCTGTTTATTTAGAAATAAATGATTACCTGTGGCGTTTGACAGCGGATGATGATAGACATATTTAAAGTAAAGTTATCTATAAGAACTGTGATTGGTCCGCTTGGTAGCGTCACATTCCGACTCGTAAATGCGGAAGCCATGGCAGAAATGTCCTTTACTTTTTCTGTAATTACTTATTAATAAAGATTAGAAAAGTTATGATCACCATCTTATTATCTTAGTTTAATGTCATTTCAATGCATTTTTGACATTTTCTTTACAACAAGAAGACAACCAAAAAATCGCTATTATGCCACTATGAGTACACCGACCAACGCGACGCAGACCAACCAACGCAGAACTATAAATTGGGAGAGCCATTGCGTAGGCTACGGCGTAGGCGCGCGTAAATTCGACACAGAAGTATAAATTGGGCTTACGGCTTGTTAGTGCATTTTATGTTCAGACAAGTGAAATTCCTCCAGTTGTCCGACGAACAAGTAAAAACAAAAATAATGTGATGGTAGCTGCTGTTTGGAGCTACCAGGCGCAGAATATAAAGTGGTCAAATCGGTCGTCAAACTATTCATGACCTAAAAGTCAGATTTTCTGGGTTTCTTACAACACACAACAAAGTTTTGAAGTACCCACTCGATATTTTTTTCTAACAGTTTCACGATAATTATTAATGTATTTACGGTCGGTAATTAACTGTGGGTGATTTGTGACATCATCACCTGGTGACTGGAAGCAAGAAAAGTGAGCTGAGTTTTTTGCCTTGAACTATAGGATTTTGATTGGATCACAGAACATCTAATTGCCCGTGGTTAACTAACTACAGAGGCTAATTCTGAGACGGTAAGACCTTTGAAAATAACCAAGGACTCTCATAAAACCGTGATACAAATTTGAACCAAGAAAAGCTAAAGAGCTAAGTGCTAGTTTAACATTAGCTTGTTCAAAAAAGGCATAGCTGAGAACTGATGTCATAATGGAGGCCCAAGCCAAGAAGCATTTTTCAAATGTGAGGATGAGCTTATAATACTATATCCACCTGAGATACAGGGTATTAAAGCCAAAAAGATCTACCGTATTTTCCGGACTATAAGTCACACTTTTTTCATAGTTTTACATTACCGTCTACAGCCGCGAGAGGGTGCTCTGGGCTTGTGAGAACTACTGTATATGCTGCTCCTGTACCACTGAATAATTACCTGAAACATTAACGGGAGCTTGGTGAACTTGTTTACTGGTAACTTGCTTGTTGGACTAGCTGGCTTGTTATGTTAATTTAGCCTATTCAGCCTCCCATGTATGTTCTTTATGCTATTGTGTAGCTGAATAACTGTTAATGTGTTACGTTAACATACCGGACACCTATTCAGCCTGTTCTGTGTGCCATTGTGTAGTTGAATAACTGTTTTTTCCAGATTAAATGTCTGTTCTTGGTCTTGGATTTTGTGAAATACATTTCTAAATAAATGCGACTTATACTCCAGTGCGACTTATATGTGTTTTTTTTCTTCGTGACGCATTTTTTACTGGTGTGACTTTTACTCCGGAGCGACTTATAGTCCGGAAAATATGGTACAAAGAAAAGATTTTAAGACGGCACCCAGAGAATATTTTCTCTGACTACTATAGTGAACCAGAGGAGAGAAGGGTGAGGTGTAACCTTATATTTTACACCCTCTACCCTACCGCCTGGCACACTGACTTTTGTGCTGCTTTCAAATTCATAAGACTGAGGGGTGTCAGCCGTGGAAGACAAATCATCATTGACTTGCATGATGAGAGGAAATTCTCCATTAACATCTACCATAATGGCACGGTGTTGATACAAGGCCCAGAGAGCTGACTGACAGAGTTCCACTCCAGTTTTCCAACATTTAAACAACAAGCTGAGAGCTTCAAGTCAGAATCAGAGATAGAGACCCACCATGAGCCTAAAGGCCAATGCACACGGGGTGCGATTTTTGTTGCACGACAACATTCGATTGCAATGCACACGGCGTGCGATGCAATTTTTGTCGCACCGCAAAATTCCATTTTCAACTCACACCATTGAAGTCTACGAGAAAATCATAAAAAATCTCATCCCAATGCACACGGTGTGCGATGCAATTTTGTTGCACCACAACATTCCATTCTCAATTGTTACTCTATTGTTATGTAGTCGGACCAGGCAGGCTGATTACAATAGGCTCTACCAATATTGCTTGCCTTGCTTCCACAATTTCTACAAGATACAACTGGACATATTGTGATAAAATATGTGGGTCCCCTGATTTAGGGGTATTGGTAAAATGTCAGGAGAGGGAGCGCACAAAACACACAGCCAGAAAGGTGTATTATAAAAGCCACTTTATTATTATGGGCGATGATCAGGCAGACATAGATTCGGAGGACGGAGACAGTCCAACATCTAGCTATTCGCCCTAGGACTCAACTTCCACAACTGATCATGCATCTCAATTAATCATCATAAATATACAGTAGTACAAATTCATTCAACTCATTCAAATAATCATAGGCCTATAAATAAGACAAACATTGGACATATTGGCTGAATAGTAAATAATTAAAATGGCACGTAACTCGCCGGGTATTTGAGACCCCCCCGTGGGGTCTGAGCGGTGCACTGCCAACCGATGAGGCTCAATATGTAAGTCCGTCTGGCTGACGATTGTTCCTGCGTTCACGCTACAATATTGTGCCTACATGCTCGATTGTTATTATTATGTAATATAGGCGTTTTGTATGTGAGATGGGCCGTGTAGCTATGTGGCATGACACGGAAATAAATCATGCATGCAGTAATTCGTAGAGCTAGTAATGTGTATAGTGGCAGCTGTGGGCTATATAGGTGTAGTAGGAGCGTACCTATGTTCCCCGGGTCCTATATTCCCCGGGTTCTATGTTCCCCGGTTCCCCGCTTCCGAAAAACGGACGAACTGAGACTGCAGGTCGCTTCCAACAACACCATGGGAGATAGCTGTGTGATTATTCTCACAGAGACCTGGCTAAATGACTCCATCTTGGACCCCGCGGTCAGGCTAGAAGGCAGGACTTTACACCGTGCGGACAGGACTTTGCTTAGTGAGAAGACGCGCGGAGGCGGCCTCATTATATCTACGAAGGACAGCTGGTGCTTAAACACAAAAACTGTAAGTAGCCACTGCTCCCCAGACCTGGAATACTTGACTGTTAAATGCCGACCCACATACCTCCCGAGGGAATTCAACGCAGTGTACATGACATGTGTTTACATTGCGCCTAACGCTGCTGGTAGCTTAGCATTGGCGCGGCTAAGTGACGTCATCAGTAGTGGACAGAGTGCGGACCCACAGGCAGTTCACATAATCGCCGGGGACTTCAATCATGTCGACCTGAAGGTAGTACTACCGAAGTTCTATCAGCATGTCAAATGTGCAACAAGAGGAGAAAAAACACTGGATAAGGTATACACCAACATCAAGCTTGCTTACAAGGCTAGACCGCTAGCTCATCTAGGCATGTCTGACCATGTGTCAATCCTCCTGATCCCAGCCTACACTCCCATGAGGAAAAGTGCTCCCATCACCACTAAGACTGTCAGAACCTGGCCAGCAGGGTCCGCTCCACTGCAGATCTGCTTGAATGACACCTCATGGCAGGAATATGAGCATGAGGACCTGGAACAGTTCACGTCGTCGGTTCTGAACCACATAGTGAACTGCACCAACTCAGCCACCGTGGACAAACGGGTCCGGGTCTACCCCAACATGAAGCCATGGATGACTGGGAAGGTCCAAAAACTGCTCAAGGAGAGGGACAACGCCTTCTCAGGGAAGGACACACTGCTGTACAGCACCACCAGGGCTAACCTAAAGCGCGGCATCCAGGAGGCCAAGGCAGACCACAGAGAGAAGATTGAGGAATGCTTCCTGAGCAACGACTCCAGGCGGGTGTGGCAGGGGGTTCAGCACATGACAAACTTCAGAGCCAACAGGCTCACAGCCGCGGAGGACGACCCCCTGCTGGCGGAAAAGCTGAACTCCTTCTACGCCCGGTTCGACGAGGGGCGAACGGAGGTAACCACAACACAAACACCACTCTCTCCAGCTCTCAGCAGCCTCACCCTCACAGAGCATGAAGTGAGACGCGTGCTGAAGGCGGTGGACCCCAGGAAAGCCTCGGGGCCGGATGGCGTCCTGGGACGGGTGCTGAGGGACTGCGCCGACCAGCTGGCCGGGGTTTTCACCAACATCTTCAACCAGTCCCTGTCCCAGGCCACCATCCCACCCTGCCTGAAAACCTCAACTATCATCCCAGTCCCGAAGAAAAGCACGGTGAGCTGCCTAAACGACTACCGCCCGGTGGCACTCACACCAATCATCATGAAGTGCTTCGAGAAACTAGTCCGGGCCCACATAGTCACACGCCTCCCGCCCAACCTGGATCCATACCAGTTCGCCTACAGAGCCCACAGGTCCACAGAGGACGCCATCGCGATGACTCTCCACTCCACTCTATCCCACCTGGAGAGGGGAAACAGCTATGCGAGACTGCTCTTTGTGGACTTCAGCTCTGCCTTCAACACCATCCTTCCAGACAGGCTAGTGACCAAACTACTAGACCTGGGACTATCACACTCTATATGTGCATGGATCAAGGACTTCCTGTCTGACCGCCCCCAGAGGGTGCGGGTGGGCTCCCACAGCCCTCAGACTCAGCACTGGGTCCCCCCAGGGCTGCGTGCTAAGCCCCATCCTCTACAACCTCTACACCTATGACTTCACCCCCGTCCACCCCAGCAACTCCATCGTAAAGTTTGCAGACGACACCACCGTGGTGGGCTGCATCTCGGGGGGGGGACGAGGCGGCGTACAGGGATGAGGTGGAGCAGCTGGGCAAGCTGTGCAAGGTTAACAACCTGCTGCTGAACCAGTCAAAGACCCAGGAAATCATCGTGGACTTCAGGAGGAAAAAATCTGAGGTCCAGCCCCTGCTCGTCGATGGAGGGAGCGTGGAGAGAGTCTCAACCCTCCGATTCCTGGGGGTGCACATAAATGATGACCTGTCCTGGAAGATCAACACAGCAGCCATCATCAAGAAGGCACAACAGCGGCTCTACTTCCTGAGAGTCCTCAGGAAAGACCACATCGGACAGGAGATGCTGGTGACCTTCTACCGCTGCGCAGTGGAGAGCATCCTCACCTACTGCATCTGCATCTGGTTCTCCAGCTGCACAGCCGCAGAGAGGAATGCGCTACAGAGAGTCGTGAGATCGGCCCAGAAGATCACCGGCGCCCCCCTCCCCTCTCTGGAAGAGCTGTACAACACACGCTGCCTCAGGAAGGCCTCCAAGATCTCCAGAGACCCATCCCACCCTGGGTACGAACACTTTGCTCGGCTGCCCTCGAACAGGCGGTTCAGGACCATGTTCGCAAGGACAAACAGACTGAAGCTCAGCTTCTACCCCAGGGCCATTCAGGCCCTGAACACAGCAAAGACCTAGGTTCTAGGCCCTGGACAATCTAGACAATTTGATGGCAGCTACTAGATTGAAATCAAGTGCAACACTGAACCACAACTGTGAACATTTCAAACCTGCAAACTGCGACACTTTAAATGAATGTGCAATAACACTATGTGCAATATGACAACCCTCGGGTACATAAGGTTCAGAGATAGGAAATGTTAGAATAGGTATAGCATAGAGTACAGCACAGTGTTTTATTTGTATAGTATAGTATAGTGGATAGTGTACATAGCCTTTATTTATGTAAACCAGCTCTTTTCCCTTCTTGTTTTTAGTTTTTTTTTCCTAGCACCAGGGGAGCCCCCCCTCCCAAATTTCGTTGTTTGGTACCTGTACTATATCAATGACAATAAAGACCATTCATTCATTCATTCATTCAAAAAGGGTTCTATGTTCCCCGCTTCCGAAAAAGGGTTCCCCGCTCCCGAAAAAGGGTCCTATGTTCCCCGCCTGCCGTTGTGTCAAGTGACCCCAGGTGTCGTTATGTGGTACTGCATGAGAGTTTGACGTGCGACCCCACGTGTCGTTATGTCTTACTGCATGAGAGTTTGACATGTGTCTATAGACATGGGTCTTAAGATGTCTTGGAAATATGAAGAACACAATGAATGTCATAGTATTGTCTCAGCATTTTATATAACTCCCTAGATAGAACATTTTCGAGATGGAATTGAAAATCTTATATTCCTAAAAGAACACCAGTGACAGTGTATATATATATATATATATACACATTATTAAATATTTTTTCTATATTTTTGTCAAACAAAATCAAATAAATACAGTAGAGATATCAATCCAAAATATAGGCTTTTATTGCAACCAACTAATTAAACTATGTTTGTGCATACATAATAATAATAATAACAACAACATAGGCCAAAGTGCTATCCAAATAAATGTGCAAAAATGCAAAAATCAAAAAGATCTAGCCCATACGGACGCTATGGCTGACAGTCCTCCAGTACGAAGCCAGATCTCTGAGGCCCTGCATATACTGTTCTTTCAGCCTCAGTAGACGGGCCTCCAACTCCCTCCACTTCCGTCTCCTTGTTGGGGGAGCGTGGCCTCTGTCTGCCACCCCAGACTCGGGGTAGAAGGGCGCAACATAGAGCAACAGAAAGGACAAGTGAGGGTGCAGTCACACAAAAACCAGGAAACTAAAGGTTGCAATTATGCATGCTGTTTTATTTCCTAGGTTTGGAAAAGGGGAAAGCCTGTCATCCAAAATATTGCTTGCTGGGCAAGCAGCACAGAGACACACTAAATATCAGAGTGCAACATTGTCCCCTGAAACATACAAGTATATTATATCAATGTGTTTCTATGCAGTATCAATAGCAACTAATTTAGATTTTTTTTATTTTAGTTGTTTATCTAAAGAAAATAATATTTTAAAATAATGAATTATCTAAAATAATCTAAACAATCTAAACAATAAATCTAAACAATCTAAATGATATGCTATTATCAATAGCATACCCCTTTTATAATTAGCATACTGAATTTCATTCTCAGATTTGATATAAAGACTATCAGAGTTGGGTCATTTGTGGAGACAACCCCAACCCAACTCAACCCAACCCTACTTGGTGAAGACAGGAACCACAGGCAACCGGTGAAAATCACAGGCATATGGGCTACCATGTCAGGTAAAATAGTCTTACTGAAAGACCTTGTATAAAAAATATTGATGGGAATCTATAGCCTACCTTAATACTTGATGTCTTTTATTTTCAGAGAATCCACAGCTCCTGTTTGAAGGGACCGTGTTCCTGCCACTCCACAGAGAAGATCCCCTGACAGGCTGTGAAGAGTACAAGGAGGGAGCAAAGCTTCTCTTCCCACCCTCAGCCATCACTGACACCCTCCTGTTCCTACATCATAAATGTTTTTTGGAACCACGCCAACTTGTTGGGATAGGTATGAAGTCAACTGCCACCAATGGGCAATACTGTGAAATTGTTGATAAAAGAGTAGTCCACAACATCAGGAACACATGCTACCTGAAGAATAGGTTTCTCCACTCTCATATGGAGTAACTCTCCCATGTCACACTGTGATGGTGGTCATTGTAGTCTGTCTGGGATGGAGGATGTCAGTGTAGTCTCTTTCAGAAGGACAGTTTAGTCTCTCTGTGGTGGAGGGGAATCTTGGGGGAGTTGTTACACAACACATTCTTGTTTATTTATTTATTTGTATTTTAAATAATTAGAGCAACCTGGTCTCACACGGCAGACGTCAGAATTCGACGTTTATGGACAAACGTCGAATTCTGACGTGAGATTGCATCCAAACGTCGAATTCCGACGTGACATTTGCATCCAAACGTCGAATTCCGACGTGACATTGGGGTAGCTCGTTCTGATAGCGCAGGGGTGCGCCTGTTATGTGCGCCTGTCGGGGCTTCTCTCTGGATTATTCCATTTTGAATTGCACTTGCATTAATTAGTTAGGCCACATTTAGGGTTAGGGTTAAGGTTAGGGTTAGGGTTAGGGTTAGGGTAACCATAGGGTTTCCAATTCAAAATGGAATAATCCCGAGAGAAGCCCCGACAGGCGCACATAACAGGCGCACCCCTGCGCTATCAGAACGAGCTATCCCAATGTCACGTCGGAATTCGACGTTTGGATGCAAATGTCACGTCGGAATTCGACGTTTGGATGCGATCTCACGTCAGAATTCGACGTTTGTTAAAGTCAAAATATAATTTATCTTCCACACATTTATTTCGATTTTTTCAAATCCGCCATATGATACAGACAACTCAAGGCACTCTTGAAGAACCCAAGCCCTCCAAAATAGAAGACCTTATCAATAAGGAGGTTCAAAGTTCTAAATGTATTTCTCAAGTTTATTTATCTCTGCTTGAATGCTTGTCTACAAGTACAGATGCTACGAGGTGTAAATGGGAAAAGGATTTAGACATGGATATACGTAAAGAGGACTGGTCTTTCTTTTGTCTTAAAGTTCATAAATGTTCTGACAATATGAGGCACAAACTCCTTCTTTTTAAAATGTTGCATAGAACTTATTATACACCTGCAAAACTTTATAAAATGAATAATGAAATGTCCTTTTTGTGCTGGCGCTGCAAAAAACAGAAAGGGGAGTTTTACCATATGTTTTGGTCATGTAATTTGTTGTTAACATTTTGGAACTTTGTAATTGACACGATAGCATTATGTTTAAATATTCACATTGCAAAATCATCTCGCTTGTGTCTTTTAGGCACAATCAATATGGATCCTTGGAATGAATTTCAAAAAATATATATTGATCTTGCTTTGATTGCTGCAAAGAAGTGTATTGCAATCCATTGGAAATCCGATTACTCTCCTACAATATCACATTGGTTAAATGAAATCTCCAGCTACATTCCATTAGATAAAATATACTATAATATAAGACATAAGAGTCAGGACTTTGTAAAAATATGGCAACCACATATAGATTTTATGGCAAGAAGGGCAGCTTCAGGTACTATTGTTTGATGGACAGTGTTTCTTGTAGGGATGCACGGTGATGTGAATTGCTGTTAATATCATAGCGCATCCCTAATGAATGTATTATTGTGTGTGTGTGTGTGTGTGTGTGTGTGTGTGTATGTAGGCATGTGTGTTTTGTCTTATTATTATTATCTTTTTGTTGTGTTGTCGTTGGGCGTTGCCGCACAATGGTGGGGGGGGGGGGGGGTGGATACATGGGGGTGGGGAAAAAAGAAAAAATGTGTTCAATTATATTGTAAAAATGTTTGAATCTTTGGAAACATAATAAAAAATATATTAAAAAAATAAAATCGACGTTTGTCCATAAACGTTGAATTCTGACGTCTGCCGTGTGAGACCAGGCTGATTAGAGTTAGATTTGTGACCTCTAGGTAGTGGGCAGTGCCTCTCTCTCTCTCTTTCCCTCTCTCCCTCTCTCTCTCTCTCTCCCTCTAATTGGCAGGAGTGGCTTCAGGTGTGCGTTTTGTCCGGCTGTTCACTATTACCTCATCGTTAGCCCTGCATAAAGACCCGTTCCAGCCTTCACTTCTCTGCCAGATCGTAGCTTCAGCTTACCGTAAAGATACACTTCCAGCTCCCCTACCTATTTACTACCCTGCCTGTACCTGCCTCCTACTTACCCCTGTTTGCCTTTACCCCCCAGTACCCCTACCGGACTCCTGCTACCTGCCCTCCTGCCTACCTGCCCTCCTGCCTGCCTGCCTGCCCTACCTGCCCTCTTGCCTGCCTGCCCTACCTGCACCTCCTGCCCTCCTGCCTGCCCGCCCTCTTGCCTGCCTGCCCTACCGGCCTGACCCCTGCCTGCCTAGCGACTACTCTTCCTGCCTAAGCCCCTGCCTGCCTGCCAACTACCCCTCCTGCCTAAGCCCCTGCCTGCCTGCCGACTACCCCTCCTGCCTAACCCCCCTGCCTGCCTGCTGACTACGCCCCCTGCCTGACCCCCCGCTTGCCCTACGACCATTCTCTGCCTACTCCCTAAAATAAATTATACTTTATTTTACTTTAACCTGTCTCTGTCTGTGTCTGCGCCTGGGTTCCCTATCTGACCGTAACAGTACGATCTGGCCATGGAACTGAACCCAGCAGACACAGCATTGGTCCTACGAGCCCTCACAGAACAGGGCAAACTGCTGGGGCAACACTCTGATGCCCTTATAGCCCTGGGAGGGCAATTCTCTACCCGTACTAAACACCTGGAACGGCTAGAGGAGGCGGTTGTGGAGATGAGCAAAGACTTTAAGAGACTCACTTCCACGGTCATCGGATCCGACACCACTCACAGCCCCCCTGCTCCTTCCCCTGGTCCTCCTATGCCCGTTCACGCACCGTTCCACTCTCCACCCACGACTCCACTCCCCGAGCGCTATGGTGGCGACCTCGGTTCTTGTCGTCCGTTTTTACTACAGTGCTCCTTACTGTTCGGGCTACGACCCCAGGCTTTTAGCTCGGACCGCACTCGTATTGCGTACCTCATTGGACTATTGAAGGGTCCCGCTCTCGACTGGGCTGCGGCGGTCTGGGAGAGACAGACAGTAACTTGCGATTCTTACCAAGACTTCGTTGGGGAGATGCGCAGGGTCTTTGACCATCCTGTCGCTGGTCGGGACGCCGCCAGATGTCTTCACTCCCTCCGTCAGGGGGGACGAACCAGAGAGTCTGGAACAACTCATCACTTTGGCTATTCGTCTTGACAACCATTTTCGGGAGCGCCGTAGGGAGAGGTCTGAACATCAGGAAGTGCCCATTTTCTCCTCCTCAGCCCCGCCCCGATCCTCTCTCCTGTCCTATGCCGGATCCTCCCGAGTACGGACGGAGATGGCCGAGCCTGAGCCCATGCAACTCGGTAGGGCTCGCTTAACAGCAGAAGAACGTACTCGCCGAGTGACTTCCAAGGCTTGCCTATACTGTGGGCGT
This sequence comes from Nansenia antarctica, assembly GCF_963989245.1. Classification (NCBI taxonomy): domain Eukaryota; kingdom Metazoa; phylum Chordata; class Actinopteri; order Argentiniformes; family Microstomatidae; genus Nansenia; species Nansenia antarctica. The sequence goes on from NC_137676.1 coordinate 1,551,525, forward strand.
ATGGGGCATTTTCTGTCGTCTTGTCCTCTCCGCCCGCTAAACGAGCAGGCTCGACCGTAATTGACGAGGTACGTTCGAGCCAGACCTATATATCTTCCCCTCTCTCTCGTCCCCAACTTCAGGCTCATCTTCTGTGGCATGGCCAATCCCAGCCCTTTTCTGTCCTTATTGACTCCGGGGCAGATGAGAGTTTTATGGATATTGATGTGGCACGGCAGCTGGGGATTGAACTGGTCCATTTAGAAACACCTCTCAAAGCTAAGGGACTCAATGGCACCTCCTTAGCCCAAATTGAGTTTAAAACCCCCCTTGTTAACCTCTTCCTGTCAGGCAACCATCGGGAGGAGTTGAGTTTCCACATTATTGCATGTCCCCTCACACCCTTGGTACTCGGCTATCCTTGGCTCAAGACCCACAATCCGCAGATTGACTGGCCCATGGGCCAGGTTAGTTCTTGGAGCCCTCACTGTCTCACCCATTGTCTTCGTGCTGCTCGGAGCTCAGACCCCCACCAAGACACTCCCGCTTCATGAGCCTCCTGACCTAACCTCTGTGCCTGTGCAGTACCACAACCTCGCTCCGGTGTTCAGCAAACACCATGCCCAGTCACTACCCCCCCACCGCCCTTATGATTGCGCCATTAACCTCCTTCCCGACGCACCCCTTCCTAGTAGCCGGCTGTTCAATCTGTCCCGGCCGGAGCGTGAGGCCATGGAGACCTACATCCAGGACTCATTATCCGCCGGTGCTATTCGTCCTTCTTCCTCTCCTGTGGGTGCTGGATTTTTCTTTGTGGGGAAGAAGGACGGCACTTTGAGGCCCTGTATTGATTATCAAGGCCTTAATAACATCACTGTCAAAAACAAGTACCCTTTGCCTCTTATTAGCTCTGCCTTCGCCCCCCTTCACGGCTCCACCATCTTCACCAAACTGGACCTACGCAACGCTTACCACCTGGTCCGCATCCGTGAAGGGGATGAATGGAAGACGGCTTTCAACACCCCCCTAGGCCATTTCGAGTACCTAGTCATGCCTTTTGGCCTTACCAACGCCCCGCGGTTTTCCAAAACCTCATCAATGACGTTCTTCGAGACATTGGAATTTTTGTTTTTGTCTACCTGGATGACATTTAAAATTTTTCTAAGGACCTTGCCACCCACCAGCAACACGTCCGCCAAGTCCTTCAGCGGCTGCTGGAGAATCGCCTGTTCGCCAAGGCGGAGAAATGTGAGTTCCACGTCCCCTCGGTTTCCTTCCTGGGCTACATTATTGCCCAGGGCGAGGTTCAGATGGACCCCACCAAGGTCACCGCGGTTACTCTTTGGCCCGCCCCAACCACTCTGAAGCAGTTGCAGCGGTTCCTGGGCTTCGCCAACTTTTACAGGCGCTTTATCCGGGACTATAGCCGCATCGCTGCCCCTCTCACAGCCCTCACCTCTACCGCTGTATCCTTTCGGTGGACTGAGGAGGCTGAGAGAGACTTTAAGGACCTCAAGGAACGCTTCAGCTCCGCCCCTGTCCTCATCCAGCCGGACCCGGACCTACAGTTCGTTGTGGAGGTGGACGCTTCGGACACAGGTGCGGGAGCTGTTCTCTCTCAGAGACCCAAGGCTGACAGCAAGATGCATCCCTGTGCTTTCTTCTCTCGCCGTTTTTCCCCCGCAGAGAAGAACTATGATGTGGGAAACCGGGAGTTGTTGGCAGTTAAACTGGCTCTGGAAGAGTGGCGTCATTGGCTGGAGGGTGCGGTCGTTCCTTTCATTGTTTGGACTGACCATAAGAACCTGTCCTATATTCAGTCTGCCAAACGGTTGAACTCCCGGCAAGCCAGATGGGCTCTCTTCTTCGGGCGCTTCAATTTCAGCCTTACCTACCGTCCTGGGTCCCGCAACATCAAGCCTGACGCGCTTTCCCGTCAGTTCACGGGGGACGAGACCTGCTCAGACCCGGAACCTATCCTACCTCCCACTTGCCTTGTGGCAGCGGTTACTTGGGAGATCCAGTCTCTGGTGCGCCGTGCACAGCTTGACCAGGCTGATCCTGGCAACGGCCCAGAGAACCGCCTGTTCGTCCCTGATGCTGTCCGCTCCCAGGTCCTACAGTGGGGCCACAGCAATCGCCTGACCTGCCACCCGGGGGTAAACCGCACCCTGGCCTTCCTACGGCAACACTTCTGGTGGCCAACGATGGGGGGGGATACCCGGGAGTTCGTCTCGGCCTGCCCCGTCTGCGCCCAGAACAAGAACCTGCACTGGCCTCCCACTGGTCTCCTTCAGCCCCTGCCGGTTCCCCGTCGCCCCTGGTCCCATATATCTATGGATTTCGTCACCGGACTACCACCGTCCGAGGGAAATACCACCATCCTGACGGTGGTAGATCGCTTTTCCAAGGCTGCTCATTTTATTCCGCTGCCTAGCTTGCCCTCGACAAAAGAGACGGCTCAGCTGATGGTCCTTCACGTCTTCCGCATTCACGGACTACCTTCAGACATCGTATCGGACCGGGGCCCACAATTTACCTCTCAATTCTGGAAGGCTTTCTGTACCCTCATTGGTTCCACCCTCAGCCTGCCATCAGGCTTCCACCCCCAGTCCAATGGACAGTCGGAGCGGGCCAACCAGGACCTGGAGACCGCCCTGCGCTGCCTGTCCTCCTCCAACCCTACTAGCTGGAGCCAACAATTGCCCTGGGTGGAGTACGCCCACAACTCCCTTCCCAACCCCTCCACGCTTCTTTCACCCTTCCAGTGCGCCCTCGGATACCAAACCCCTCTCTTTCCTGACCAGGAGGCAGAGGTCGGGGTACCCTCGGCCCAACATTTTATTCGCCGTTGTCGCCAGACCTGGAAGAAGGCTCGGACTACCCTGGTCCGCTCTGTGGCCAGGTATAAGCGCCAGGTGGATCGCCATCGTGTCCCTGCTCCCCGCTACCAGGTTGGACATTAGGTTTGGCTCTCCACCCGAGACCTACCCCTCAAAGTGGAGTCTCGTAAGCTAGCCCCCAGATACATCGGACCCTTTCCCAACAGCAGGATTATCACCCGCTCTGCTGTTCGCCTCTGGTTGCCCCGCTCCATGCAAATTCATCCTACCTTCCATGTCTCCAAGATAAAACCGGTTACCACCTGCCCACTAACCCCCCCACCTCCCGTCCCACCTCCACCCAGGATCATCGACAACCACCCAGCCTACACTGTCCGGCGTATCCTGGACGTACGCCGTCGGGGTCGGGGCTGCCAGTACCTGGTGGATTGGGAAGGTTACGGCCCGGAGGAGCGGTGTAGCTACTTGGTGTGGGTAGATGAATTAATAGTACCTCGATACCCCGATTCAAAAAATGTAAAAACACAGACCGTTAAAAACGGTCACTTAACCTGCTATGGTTCAGGTGTATAACTCTGCTATGGTTCAGGTGTATAACTCTGCTATGGTTCAGGTGTATAACCTGCTATGGTTCAGGTGTATAACTCTGCTATGGTTCAGGTGTATAACCTGCTATGGTTCAGGTGTATAACCTGCTATGGTTCAGGTGTATAACTCTGCTATGGTTCAGGTGTATAACTCTGCTATGGTTCAGGTGTATAACTCTGCTATGGTTCAGGTGTATAACTCTGCTATGGTTCAGGTGTATAACTCTGCTATGGTTCAGGTGTATAACCTGCTATGGTTCAGGTGTATAACCCTGCTGTGGTTCAGGTGTATAACTCTGCTATGGTTCAGGTGTATAACTCTGCTATGGTTCAGGTGTATAACCTGCTATGGTTCAGGTGTATAACCCTGCTATGGTTCAGGTGTATAACTCTGCTATGGTTCAGGTGTATAACTCTGCTATGGTTCAGGTGTATAACTCTGCTATGGTTCAGGTGTATAACTCTGCTATGGTTCAGGTGTATAACTCTGCTATGGTTCAGGTGTATAACCTGCTATGGTTCAGGTGTATAACTCTGCTATGGCTCAGGTGTATAACTCTGCTATGGTTCAGGTGTATAACTCTGCTATGGTTCAGGTGTATAACTCTGCTATGGTTCAGGCGTATAACCTGCTATGGTTCAGGTGTATAACTCTGCTATGGTTCAGGTGTATAACTCTGCTATGGTTCAGGTGTATAACTCTGCTATGGTTCAGGTGTATACCTCTGCTATGGTTCAGGTGTATAACCTGCTATGGTTCAGGTGTATAACCTGCTATGGTTCAGGTGTATAACCTGCTATGGTTCAGGTGTATAACCCTGCTATGGTTCAGGTATATAACTCTGCTATGGTTCAGGTGTATAACCTGCTATGGTTCAGGTGTATAACCTGCTATGGTTCAGGTGTATAACTCTGTATACCTCAGGTGTATAACCCTGCTATGGTTCAGGTGTATAACTCTGTATACCTCAGGTGTATAACCCTGCTATGGTTCAGGTGTATAACTCTGCTATGGTTCAGGTGTATAACTCTGCTATGGTTCAGGTGTATAACCTGCTATGAATGAATGGTCTTTATTGTCATTGCTATAGTACAGGTACCAAAGAACGACATTTAGGAGGGGTGGCTCCCCTGGTGCTAGGAAAAAAAAAGAAAAAAAAGAAGGGAAGGAGCTGGTTTACATAAATAAAGGCTATGTACACTATCCACTATACTATACTGTACAGATAGACGACTAGGGTTGTCATATTGCACACTCTTTGCTGTGTTCAGGGCCTGGATGGCCCTGGGGTAGAAGCTGTGCTTCAGTCTGTTTGTCCTTGCGGCCATGGTCCTGTACCGCCTTTTCGAGGGCAGCCGGGCAAAGTGTTCGTACCCAGGGTGGGTTGGGTCTCTGGAGATCTTGGAGGCCTTCCTGAGACAGCGTGTGTTGTACAGCTCTTCCAGAGAGGGGAGGGGGGCGCCGGTGATCTTCTGGGCTGTTCTCACGACTCTCTGTAGCGCATTTCTCTCCGCGGTTGTGCAGCTGGAGAACCAGTTGCAGATGCCGTAGGTGAGGATGCTCTCCACTGCGCCGCGGTAGAAGGCCACCATTATCTCCTGCTTGATGTGTTCCTTCCTGAGGACTCTCAGGAAGTAGAGCCGCTGTTGTGCCTTCTTGATGGTGGCTGCTGTGTTGTTCTTCCAGGACAGGTCATCCTGTATGTGCACCCCCAGGAATCGGAGGGCTGAGACTCTCTCCACGCTCTCTCCGTCGATGAGCAGGGGCTGGACCTCAGGCTTTTTCCTCCTGAAGTCCACGATGATTTCCTGGGTCTTTGACTTGTTCAGCAGCAGGTTGTTAACCTTGCACAGCTTGCTCAGTTGCTCTACCTCATCCCTGTACGCCGCCTCGTCCCCCCCCGAGATGCAGCCCACCACGGTGGTGTCGTCTGCAAACTTTACGATGGAGTTGCTGGGGTGGACGGGGGTGAAGTCGTAGGTGTAGAGGTTGTAGAGGAAGGGGCTTAGCACGCAGCCCTGGGGGGACCCAGTGCTGAGTCTGAGGGCTGTGGAGGTGTGGGAGCCCACCCGCACCCTCTGGGGGCGGTCGGTCAGGAAGTCCTTGATCCATGCACATATAGAGTGTGATAGTCCCAGGTCTAGTAGTTTGGTCACTAGCCTGTCTGGAAGGATGGTGTTGAAGGCAGAGCTGAAGTCCACAAAGAGCAGTCTCGCGTAGCTGTTTCCCCCTCTCCAGGTGGGATAGAGTGGCGTGCATACTGCATACAAGCATACTCAATGAGTATATACTGCATACTGCATACTCAATGAGTATATACTGCATACTGCATACTAGCATACTCAATGAGTATATACTGCATACTGCATACTAGCATACTCAATGAGTATATACTGCATACTGCATACTAGCATACTCAATGAGTATATACTGCATACTGCATACTAGCATACTCAATGAGTATATACTGCATACTGCATACTAGCATACTCAATGAGTATATACTGCATACTGCATACTAGCATACTTAATGAGTATATACTGCATACTGCATACTAGCATACTCAATGAGTATATACTGCATACTGCATACTAGCATACTCAATGAATATATACTGCATACTGCATACTAGCATACTTAATGAGTATATACTGCATACTGCATACTAGCATACTCAATGAGTATATACTGCATACTGCATACTAGCATACTCAATGAGTATATACTGCATACTGCATACTAGCATACTTAATGAGTATATACTGCATACTGCATACTAGCATACTCAATGAGTATATACTGCATACTGCATACTAGCATACTCAATGAGTATATACTGCATACTGCCTACTAAATTCATAATAAGTATGCCAATACCAGCCGACCGTTTACACATTATGCATACTGCCTCCCAGAATGCATTTCGCCAGGAGCGGGGAAACCTCCATTTTAAACCTCCATTGGCTAAAAGCTGTAATTTTGGCTTTACAAGTGTTAACATGTCATTTTATGACGTTTTAATATGTTTTCAGGCGAGAAAGTAACCACAAAATGTGTCCAGTTTACCAAAATAACCTGTTTATATATCTGATCTGACACATTTTTTCATCTTCTGTTCCTAGCTATATTACAGCTGCGTTCGTAAATTTGCCCTGGAAATCTGATCAGCACTCATGGAATGCCTCTTGTCCAATCAAATTACCTGGTCCCTTTATGACGTTGAACCCAGTGTGCGCTCCGGCGCTCTCAGAGCAAATTTACGAACGCACCCTGCGTTGCCTACATACGTTGCTTACATTGCTTACGGAGTTCGACAGAAACGACATAAAATAATTACAACAAGTTGTAAAATGATTTGGGGGGCCAATATCCTTAGCTAGTGTTGCTTATTTTCTATTGATTATGAATCAAAGAACAGATATCGAGTTTAAGACAATTTAATCAGTTACAGGCAGATTTATACATTACGTCTGTTCCCCTTGGACCTGGGCTGGAAAGAGAACGCTCTCTCTCTCTCTCTCCCCGTTCCGTTCCAGAGGGGAGGGGCCAGCGTGTATGTGTGTCTTTGCCCAACCCCCAAAGGTCCCTGTTGGTCATCTGGTTGCCATAGAACCCTCATTGTTAGAGGGCATCATGTCCTTGCATGCCCTGGTATGTGTGTGTGTTTAAAATATACTACATATTCATACATAGATCATACATACTACAGAAATATACGACACATCCCCCCTCGGACCACCCAGAGGGTGTTCCGAAACTAAACTACCATAAAACAAAAACAAAAACACAAAACCCCACAAAACATCCCCAAATTTTTTTTTTTTTTTTTCAAATAAAATTAAAAATTAAAAAATAAACAACAACAGACAGAAAAACTACACCAACACACAACACAAGAAGCACAATAACACAGACCAACCCAGGACCAGTATTAGGAACCAAAGATATCATAAACAAAAAATAGAAAACAACCAATAATAAAAAGAATTTTGAAAATAACAATCACAATTAAACTAAACACAGTTCATCATGCACAAATCAATACAGAAACTTCCAACGACCGATGTTTTCTTTGTCCTTGAAGCGTCAGGGTCAGAGGTTACTAGCACTTGTACCCAGTTGGAGAACAGCCTTTACCGCTGTCTCAGATTGATAACACTTTCATAGTCAGGAGCTTTCCATTTTCGTTGCGCTAGGAACAGAACCTCTCTCCTAGCTTTGTATAACCACCACATCACTTCTCAACTGACCTCAATCACACGATATAGAAACAAACAAACAATACACAAATAATGACATTCAGTTATCATAACACATAATTCTCCAACAGTAAGCATAGGACAAAGGGAATGCATTAATGCATAGATCTTCACCTCAGGTGAGGACTAGTCTTCTGAAAAGTTCATTAACGTGGACTGAGTGACTGATTTTCCAAAAACAGTCAATGAGGCCCTGCCTCCTAAGAAAGTCAAAAATCATGTCTGCTATAATAGGTGCTCCTATCTTAGCAAAATAAGTTTCCCATGCCCCTAAGACCGTTTCCAGCCATGCTATCATCTGCTGTCCATTCCCGTCGTTCCCTTTGATCTGCTGCTTCACTACCCTATTCATAGTCTTTAATCTTTTCCTAACTGGTCGTCGTCCGTCAGTGTCATTGAGGTTCAGGCAGCCGCCTGGTCCCCTCCCACGCTGATCAAGGTCTGGGGAGTCGCCCTCAGCATCATCTGAAGCATGGTGCAGGCACTCGCCAGCATCCCCAGTAGCACAGGTGTCCAGGCTTTGGACACCCCCAGGCTGGACCTCCAGACTGTCAACACTCTCTGCTTCGTTGGTTTCTGGTTCATTGGCATCTGGACAGCTTTCCGCTGTCCCCTCGGTTTCAGGCACTGCCGGTAATGTCACTGGCTGTAACACTGGCATTGCCACTGGCTCTGGCAACACCACAGCATCTCCTCGTAGCTCCTCCTTCTCAGGTTCTCTGGGGACCTCGGCACCTGTTGGCACAACATCCTGCCTACTCTGTACATCCACCCCCCTGTCCACCACCCGTGGCCCTATTGGGGTAGGGATATGCCCAGACACCACTGGTGTACCCACTCTGATGTTGTTTCTCCAACAGACCCCACATTGACCTAAAGCATGGTCAATCTGTTCCATCAAATATGGACTCCAAAACCCATATTTCTTGGTGATCTTGCGTCTTACCTCCCCCCTAGCCACATGTGCTAATCCATGAGCTTCCTGTATTAACATGCCTAATAAATCTGAGGGTGCTACAACCAACCCCTCATGATTCCTCCATAGACCTGTGTCATCCTGACTTGCCCCCCTTGCTAGCCAAACGTTCTTGTCTAACGTAGTTACTCTACTCTGTAACATCAATAAATCCTCAAGTGTGACCATGCCCTGTAATTGCTTTTCATGTGTGACCAGAAGACCTTTACCTGCCTTGTCTGCTCCTGTAATGGCTTTGGCTGCATCTTCTGCAGCCCTGTTACCTTGTGTGACATGTGATGAGTCAGACCTGTGTGTGGCACACTTCACTATGGCTAATTCCTTTGGCTTCATCATGGCTTGTAACAGCTTCATGATCTGTGCATGATGCTGTATAGGCGTACCATCAGTTCTCTTAAAACCCCGCCCCCTCCATACAGCTCCATTAAAATGACAAACATTATGTGCATAGGCAGAGTCGGTGTACACTGTCACTCTCCGTCCGGTCCCCAAGTTGCATGCTTCTGTGAGGGCAATCAATTCAGCCAACTGAGCCGAGCAAGGCTGAGGAACTGCCTCAGCCTGTTCTACAATAAACTTTGAATTCTGTGCTTTAACTAAGGAATACCCAGCGCACAACGTTTCTCCTACCCCGTAACAAGACCCATCAACCCAATATTCTATATCAGCTCCCTTTAAAGGCAAAGCTTGTAGGTCTGTTCTATGCTTAATCACTCTGGCTGTCGATGGAATCTGAACACCGGATGGCACCGTCACCTGACAGCCGTCAGGTGTGCATTTTACTGTACAGTTCAATTGGCATAGAGCATCTCTCCCTAGCAGCCCTGTTGGCGTGTGTTCTGACACAAGTGTTGACAGAGTTGCTCTCTGTCCCTTGTACTCTAAGTCTACAAGCTCAGTTGTAAGAATCAGCTGTTTAATTCCCTCAAATCCGATTGTCTTCACATATTCTCTAGACATAGGGAGGTGCGTGGCGCCTTCAGGCTTCTGTGTCACCACCAGCTGGCACCTCCCACTCGGATCTTCCGGGCACCCCTATAGGCCAGCTGCTGGGCCTCCGTAAGGGTTCATCACTCCTGGAGCAGGTGTAGTAGGGGGCCAATATCCTCCTCCTTGGCTCCCCCCTGCGCCCCCCTGGGGCCTGTTGCAGCAGGCACAGGCTAGATGTCCATTCTGGTCGCATTGGCATGGTTCTAGCATCTCCTTCCCTGCTGCTGTCCATCCCCCTGGTGGTGGTCCTTGGCCAGGCTGTGTGTACATCTGGTATGGAACCGCTTGCACCCCTGGTGGCCCTTGTGGGTATGGATACCCCCCTTGTGGCCCCTGTGGGTAGGACTGGTAAGTAGCAGTCTGCACTCCAGGTGGCTGTTGCTGTGGGGCTAAAGCCTGCACTCCCTCTATGTTCCTCTCGCTTTCAGTCAATTGCAAATGAGTCAATATTCTGAGGGATTCTTCGTCTCGTGCCTTCTGTATCTGAATGTTCTTTCGATATAACTCAACTTGATGAGCTACGTGGTCTATATAAACAGCTTTGTTCATGTGTCGTAGCCCCACCACTTCTGCTAGCTTATCCTTAACTGGGGTAGGAAGCCCTTCTTGTATTTTTTCCCTGATTATGGATTTTTCTAAGGGGTTATCTTCAGCGTCTTTCCCTGTCACACTTCTCCATTGAGAGTGCACACGGGCAACATAACCCCTGGGATTCTCATCCCCCCCCAGTGGCTTCACAATGATATTGTCTGGGTGAATGTGAGTAGGGTAGGTCTCTCTGATTGCTTTCCACAGCCTGCCTCTGTTTGCTGCGAAGAGCTCTGGATCATAAACTGATGTATTGATATATCTATGAAGTCCTGCCTTCATCAATATTTCCTGCATTGTATCCAATCCTGCAATAAAAGCTAAGAGTCTTTTCAGGTCTCCCATCGCGGCCTGCGTTCCTGTCAGTATCACGTCGACCTCTCGCGTCCACGAATGTCCTCCCTCTTGAAGAACTGGGAGTTTCTCGATCACTTCAGACAGATCTGTATGATGCCACGGATGATATTCCATCTTGTTACCCCGAATCAGCACTGGACAGTTCTTTAATGTATTTGATGACATTCGGTGACAATCTCCCTCTTTCTCCGGGCGTCTTCTCCCACCTTTCCTTTCGGCTGTGGCTATCATCTTCCTGACCTGCGCGTTGTAGCCTCCATCTGCATTGTCGTCATCACTTGAGTCTTCACTGCCATCTTCGCTGTCATCTTCCTCGTCACTCCTGTCGTCCCCTTTTCCCCTTGGCTCCTTCTTCTTCTTCTGGGAATGATCCTCCAGTGCCTTAGCATATGGAGGGGGACTGGAGGCAGGACACAGGTCTGGGGATGAAATGTTCAGTTTCTGTTCCAGTGTTCTGGCCAATTCTTTTTTCTTTTCCGGTTCCATCTGAGCTATTTTCTGTCCCTCTACCTTAAATAGATCTAAAATAGCTAACTCTAACTTGCGTTTCTCTGATCTAATCTTTCCTCTTTGATGTGCTTTGTGCCCATTGATAAGTATCTCCAATGTTGCAATTAATTGTAAATTAAGGCTGCCCTCTTTCGGCCACGGCTGTTCAATGTATGCCCAACGGCTATTCCATTTCGTAGACATTTTGCTAATTTCCCTAACAAGAGGATTCATTTTTTCCACTACAGCCATAGGGGATAACGTAGCCAACATTCCACGATGTTCACTAATATCTTTTAACAGCTTCGTGGAATTCGACCCCATTCTACTTGCTCAATATGCTGACAATATTCTATATTAGATAAGGTGTACGCTTCTTACAACCCACCTTCCTATTGTCTTGTTTGCTAAACAAATGCTAGTCCAATATAACTGTATTAACCGTCCCCACAAAACCCTGCAACTCAGAATAACAGATTTGCCTCTTGTGTATGTCAGTGCAGTATTAACTTAAATCTAATCTCTGTGTAAGTACTTTATACTTAAATGTGTTTCCTAATTGTTTATGAATATGTGTCACTTAATTACTCATTCAATACTAATTACAGTTCTGGTCAACACAATTATTAAATCACAAAGGCTGATCAACACCTAAGTATTCACCGATCCACAAAAACCCTTTTACTGCTCAACTATCAAATATGTACTATTCTGCTATTTCTTAATCAAACACTGTGGAAATGACCTAACTAAAATAAAATATGTAAATTACAAATATTAATTACAACCTGTAAAGAAATCGACTTGTTATTTGGAAAAGAATGAATGATTAATTATTAATTACAATCTGTAAAGAAATCGACTTGTTAAGTGAAAGGAATGAATGATTAGTTAGAATTATTCATTGACACTTCATTGATGTAAACCTGTAAAGTCAATTAGCTATTATCGACACAAAGAAATGGTTATTATTAGATTATCACAAAACAATTGATCAAAGTTCTGTGAAACAGAAAATGAAATGATCTGAATAATTAATTCAATCAATTAGTAATTAATTAAATTAATTAAAGTAATATCTAACAATCATCTACAAACATCATCAATGAAGGAGGGTTGTATTTCATCAATTTACAGAGAGCCAATGTTTTAAAAATGTCTTGTCGTATTTTGGCCAGCAGATGGAGCTGTGCTCCGGCTAACGCGCATCGATTGCGCATGCGCCAACTCTTCCATGTAAAATGGAGGCTATGAATGTTTTAACCGTAACTCTAAACTATTTAAAATACCCCGCTGATCAATTCACTATATCTCTATCTTTATCAATACTAGTCTATGTGTATGGTTTTATCGTTATCTTTAAGAGATGAGTACTGAAATCTATCAAACTCAGGTTCCCTTCTAAAGGAATGTTCCACTGTGTGTCTGCGCTTTTTGCAAAGCAGGAAGAGGGAAGGGCTTTATTGTTCTTGAAAGCCCACGGCCGTATTGGGGCCTGCTTAAAACAATCTCTTTAACACAACTTGTTTTCATAAACGATTACTTTTCACGACACAGCAATATCAAGATTATCTTTCAATCCAGTTAAACTATTATTTATCTCATTCAAATATTCTACGTTCACGTTTTCCTCATAAAGATGGCCTCTGTGTGTGTCCTTTCTCAAGGACAAAGAAAAATGGCGTCTAAGAATAGATTCTCTGACAGGACACTGCAAATGGCCGCTTACACAATGGCGTCGTTTCAAACAGACAAAGAGAACACAATTCTACACACACACTCACGATATTCCGTAATACCGCTATTAGTTACACAACTAATATCTTAACATAAAAAAGCGAATTACCAAATTCAGCCCTATATCACCAATATACCAATCTAATCGTATATTTACAAAAACGGACTTCAAAATCCGGCTCTCACCAACCCCAGCTTAAAGATTATGAAAAGTTTGTTTCTATTCCAATAAGACTTTACTTTAAGGTTGTTTTAGTCTCAAAGAAAATGTTTGAAAACCCAGCTGTTGCACACGCGCCCCTAGCGGTTTAAACAGATTTTAATTCTTACCGTCTTCAGAGCTGTGGCTTCAGCTTAAGTTTTCAAACGTAGATTTCCCTTTTTTGGACTCCGTGCTAGGCTCGCCATGTGTTGCTTATTTTCTATTGATTATGAATCAAAGAACAGATATCGAGTTTAAGACAATTTAATCAGTTACAGGCAGATTTATACATTACGTCTGTTCCCCTTGGACCTGGGCTGGAAAGAGAACGCTCTCTCTCTCTCTCTCCCCGTTCCGTTCCAGAGGGGAGGGGCCAGCGTGTATGTGTGTCTTTGCCCAACCCCCAAAGGTCCCTGTTGGTCATCTGGTTGCCATAGAACCCTCATTGTTAGAGGGCATCATGTCCTTGCATGCCCTGGTATGTGTGTGTGTTTAAAATATACTACATATTCATACATAGATCATACATACTACAGAAATATACGACACTAGCTCAAGTAACTAGTTTACTATATTGTTGTCTTAGCAGTTGGTAAAAGAACATGATTAAAATAAATATATACGAGCAATAACATATCGTGGGCTTGCTGCAGCAAGCACAATACAACCAACTTGTCCGTCTGAAGCTACAATACTGGGATCATTCGTGACTGGGCTACAAACAGTCAAATACTAGGCAAACGTGTGTGTAAGACACGAATAGACTTGGATTTCATGCATTTCAAGTGGCATCTTTGTAATCATGACGACGTAGACATGTCTAAGAATGCATTTCACCATGTTAATTCCCAGTATAGTGAAAATACCACCGCTCATCCGTGATCAGACTTAGCTGGGGTGCTGCAGCTGAAGTGTATCAAATAAAGTGCAAAAAAGCAGCATCTGCACACTCAAATCTGTGCAGAAAACAATGTTTATTGCAAGCTTTCGGTCCCCAGGCTATCGGACAATGTAAACAACAGCTGTATGACAAGTTTGTATGACGCAGTTTGACGAGGCTGAAAGCGCACAGGGTTGCCAATGGGATTGACATTTTACAGCCTAAACTTTCTATAACCACAAAATCCAGTAGCCCATTCGGCGGTAACCGAAAACGCACATTATCCCATACAACAACATACTTGTTCAGATGGTCTCCATTTAGACCCCTCTCATTCTCAGGGATTATATCCCTGTAAAGAATGTCTAAAAAAGTCAGCAGATGTTGTGTGTTGTATGGACCAAGACAGGGTATATGGGTGAGGACGCCGTTTTCTGAGATGGCTGCACACATTGTAATATTCCCTCCTGGTTGGCCTGGGACATCAATGGTTGCTCTCTGTCCAATGCGATTTCCACGCCTTCTACCTTTTGCCAGATTGAAACCCGCCTCATCAACGTATATGAATGTGTGCAGAGGTTCCCTGGCCTCCAGCTCCAGTACACGCTTTATCCCAGAATAGAGAGAGAGAAAAAAACTATAAAAACTTTTCCTCTGTAACATAATGCATTTTGGACAACATATTGTACAGTATGAACCGTCATGTAAGTGTACTGCATGGCACTACACAAAGTAACCAGTTTACAGCAATGGACATTAGAGTATGCATAGAACACATAAATGTTTTACCTGTACATACTGGTGAGGGATCTCCTTCACTCTGTCGCTGTTCCGTTCAAATGGCACATTGTACAATTGTTTCATGCGCATTTCATTTCTCCTCATCACTCTGTCAATTGTAGCGATTGAAACAGATTCAATATTCCCAAAGATAGTGTCATCCTCTATAACAGCGCTTTGTATCTCTCTCAACCTTATGGCATTGTTTGCAATCACCATTGCACAAATGGCTTCCTCTTGTTGTGGAGTAAAAAGGGTCCCTTTTCCACCTCTGCGAGGTTGTTTTGCCTTGTCTTGTCTATGTGGTAAAATTACAGTAATGTACAGTAATTTATAATAATTTATAATTTTGCCATTTAGCCAGTGGTGTGCCGTCAGGGCCAGCAAGGCCTTCTCTGCTGGCCTAAACATCATCAGAATATACATTTTATTTAATATATTTTTTCCACAAATATGTATGAATGATTCCCCATAGTCTATTCTCTTCATTTCATAGCTTTCCTCTTGGTTGCGCTGCTTCCAGTCTCCAATTGAGATTTGGAGGGCTGGCCTTTATGTTAGAGCTTTTATCCAATCAAAATGTGTTGCTAGGGGGCTCCCAAATCTGCCCGCCTTCACAACAGACGGTGCCGCGAATTCGACCTGTAACTTAACGTTGGAACGAGAAAACATGTGGCGTTCCTAGTAAACCTACGTAGATGCGAGCAAAATCAACAACGGCGCCTGCTGGAAGGCTCAATCTGATGTCAGCACCCAGCACGTCTTTTGATTGGATACGCACTATTGAGATGCGTAGCAAGGTAATTTGCGTATCTTTATACCGTCTGCAATCAGCTACAATGGCGGAAGGGGGAGAAGAGGCAGATGTGGTGGCAGATCTTAAAACAACGCCATTTTCTAGAAGAACTTTCCAGGAAAAGATAGACATTATCAGAGAACGGCCAACCCCGACTCTTGCGAGCCTTTCTCAGCGGGGAAAAGGGTTTGTCCGGCACTTTCAGATCGCTAACTACGAGCGGTACCCCTGGCTCACAGGCTCCGAAAGGCACTGCAAATTGTACTGCTGGCAATGCCTGCTATTTGCAACAGATCGATCGGGTGTTTGGAGCCACACTGGTTTTGCAAACTTGAGTTGTCTAACCAAGGGAGCAACGAGACACCAAAGCACGGCTGGGCACTTACAAGCAACGGTGCTTTTGAACACCTTTGGGGACACTCGAGTGGATTTACAGCTCAACGAGCAAGTGCGCAGGGAAACTGAGCTTCACAACGAAAGGGTGACCAAAAATAGGGACATACTGAAAAGTCTGATCGATTGTGTCCTGTTTTTGGGTAAACAAGAACTTTCATTTAGGGGACATGATGAAACCTCCGAGTCCACAAACAGAGGGAACTACGTTGAGCTTCTTTCTTTTCTGGCTGAAAACAACCCAGATTTACATTACCACCTGTCCACAAACAAAGTGTTTACTGGGACGTCAGGCAAAATACAAAACGACCTGATTTTTGCTATTTCTGAAGTGATGGGAGAAGAGATCAAAATGGAGATTAAAAGGGCACCCTTTGTCGCTATTATGGTGGACGAGACGACAGACGTGGGTAATGTAGCACAGCTGGCACTTGTCCTGCGTTATGTGACGGACACAGGTGTCAAGGAGCGGTTTGTCAGATTTGAAGACGTTACAAGCGGCAAGCGAGCTGATGACATTGCCGCTCTTATTTTATGTTTCTTGGAGGAATATGAATGTAGCCTGGATAAAGTTGTGGCACAGTGTTTTGATGGTGCAGCGGTCATGGCATCTGGACTAAATGGGGTGCAGGCTAAAGTTAAGGAGAGGGCACCTATGGCCTTATTCATTCACTGCTATGCACATCGACTCAATTTAGTACTGACTCAAGGGGCCTCAAAGCTTAAAGAATGCAAGGTATTTTTTGCCAGCCTCAATGGCCTTGCAGCATTTTTCTCCAGATCCCCTAAGCGCACCCAACTGCTGGATGACATTTGCAAGCGTCGTCTTCCTAAGGTTGCACCAACGCGGTGGCAATATACCTCGAGATTGGTCAATGCAGTCTTTGAGAAGAGAGTTGCCCTCAAGGAGCTGTTTGACCACATACCAGAACATCATGATGAGTATGATGGGGATACTGTGCTTAGCGCTCAAGGATTTCATGCACGTCTGGATGATTTTGAGTTTTGTTTTTTGCTTGAAACATTCAATGATATTTTTAAGCATTCAGATGTGCTCTTTGCCATACTCCAGAAGCAAACATTGGATGTGCAATTCTGTCTGACCAGGGTGAACGAGTTCTGTGACACAATTGAGCGAGAGAGGTGCCGGTTCAGACAAATCTACGAGGACACAGCGCGCATCTCAAGTGGTCCGAGCGCACGCAGAGGCCCACGTACAGCACAAGGAGATCGCGCACACTACCAACAGCTCCACAGCAATATTCTGGACAACATTCTTTGTCAGATACGGAACAGGTTCCAAGACCACGAGAAGTTAATGTTTCTCTCCCTCCTCGACCCCCAGCACTTTCAGACCTACCGGATGAAATTCCCGCAAACAGCCTTCTCCAGCCTAACACAGAGTCACGGAACACTGTTCGATCTGTCCCGGCTAAAAACAGAACTGACTGTAATGTATGCCATGACCGATTTTGAAGGGAAAAGTCCGACTGATCTCCTTCATTTCCTTAAGCAGAAAAATCTGAGTGAGACCATGGGGCAGCTTTACAGTTTGGCATGTGTGGCAGTGACCATCCCTGTGTCCACTGCTTCGGTCGAGCGGTCATTCTCGGCCTTAAAGCGAATTAAAACGTATGCCAGAAATGCTACTGGACAGACTCGGCTTTCAGCATTAGCTTCCATGTCAATTGAAAAGCACTTATTGATGGAGCTGAAGCGTACAGATAAACTCTACAACAGAGTAATTGAAGTATTCCTGAGGAAAGAAAGGAGGATGGATTTTGTTTTCAAATGAAGTTGTTTTGGTGAGTACAAAGCATTTTATTTTTTATTTTATTTGTATATATTTTTGTCATTTTATTTCGTTATTTCATTTTATTTTCGTTTCAATATTAACGAATTAATATATAGGTAATTAAAATTCATTTTATTTTCGTTTCAATATTAACGAATTAATATATAGGTAATTAAAATGACAAATATAGGCTTATAAAATAAATGTTTGATGCGTCTGTTGCAGGTTGCAAGAGATGTGGAGATTACGTGGGTGGCGCACGTGAATCAGCTGTGCAGTAAAAGTACTCAAGGAGACTTGTTGAATTGTTTTGTCACGTTTCTTGACGATAAAAGTGCCCTTTATTTAAAAGTTTTGACAGTATCCAAGCGAAGCGATCTTAAAGATCACACTCTTCATTGTAAATGCGGATTTATTGATTAAAAATGCTTCGGAAATATTAATATAACTCTGTTGTACTTGTCTGATTATGTTAAGGTGATGCAACGCCCGGTTATACTGTGTTTCTGTCTAGTTTCTAGAGCCATGGCGTCATAATGATGGTATTAAGAGGTAGAATAATTCAGGTAGGACTGTGTCGGACATCACTGAAGGCCTAGGTGTGAAATGCACCGCCCGCCACTGCATTTAGCAGACGCTTTTATCCAAAGCGACTTACAATTACGAATTCCAGGGACAGTCCCCCTGGAGTAACTGAGGGCTAAGTTTCTTACTCAAGGGCACACTAGTAGTGGTGTGGTTTCAGGCGGAATTTGAACTCACAACCTTCCGATCGGAAGTCCAACACACTATCCACTAGACCACCACTACCCCACAGTTAACATGAGATATACTGCTTTAACCCATATTACTGTAGTGTACAATAACAGTCCTTCCCACTTGTAAAATGCTGCAGTACAGTACCATACTGTAAATATGGCAAATATTTACTCTAACACTACTTTACACTACAGTACAGTACATCTGTGCTGCAGTAAAGCTGTAAGTCTAAATGTAAAATGTAAAAAGTGACACGTTCTTGTCCCACTGTAAGCCTCATGTATGACACAATGACAGTGGTGCAGTGCAGATTGTTTAGTGCTGAATTACTGCCCAATATACACACCTGTTCTCCCGACAAAATGTTTGAATAATTGAATTTACAGTGGTTCTCCCAACATTTGGCTGCACCCTTCGACCTGCCTCAGCCATTGTGAGGCCGTGATTGACAACATGGTCCACAATTGTAGCCCTAATTTCATCAGGAATCTGCCTATGTACTTGGCCTCTTCTTCCTCTTCCCCTGTTTTGTCCCCTTTCCCTTCCTCCCCGCATCCTCGCCCCTCTTCCACGATGCTGACCGTCTATTTCTGTGTCACAGTATTGTCAAAATGGTACACACTATGTCCTGCTCGGTTCATATATGCTTGCCAATTGAGGGTTCATGGGATTCAGCTCTAAGTGACTGTGGAGAAGAGGCTTATCATTGGTTACTGTAACCAGGGAGTAGCTAAAAGGACTGTAGAATTTAGGAAGGGCTGGTTATCTAACTAACTCTGAGCTAAATAGGCAGTGTAGGAGGATAGAGGTAGGGGGCGCCAGCAAACCTTTAGACTAGCATTACTATCGTTAGCATTAGCATTGGAATTAGCATTAGCATTAGCATTAGCATTAGCATTAGCCTTAGCATACAAACAACTAAACACACGGTAATGTAGCAAAGATGAACAAACACATTTATTTACACAAAGGATCTATACATCCCCATATATATACTCCCTCCCCGCCGGCCACACACACACTCAATCACTCACTCACAGTACCTAGCCTGGAAAAGGCTCAGAGTCCCGGACTGCAAGGAGCGCGTTGAGGCCTGGTTGGAGCTCGCATGTGCTTTCGAGGAAGGCAGCAGACAAAAGGGGGGGGGGGTGACGTAGCAACTTGAAGGGAAAGGGGCTTCTTCGGAGTCCGCGACGAGGTGTGAAGGCTCAGGTCCGGTGATCCACGGTCGGTCGCGGTCCACCTCGTGAAGGCGACGGCTTTGTCCACACTGGGTCTCGCTTAGTCCAACGGTAGCAGCCGGCGGCTGGCAAGGCTAGCTAACGGGGACACAGCTAAACTGGTTCAGCTTCAGCACGGTGTGCGTGTTACTGACTCCGCCATCTTAGCTCGACTTTTCGTTTCTCTCTCTCGTTTCTCTCTCTCGTTACTCTCTCACTCTTCTTCTCGTCACACTCTGACTGACAGAGCACTTCCGTCTCTATATATACACCACCGAACCTAGCATCCGGGTCACGGACACACCCCGGATATACCACGTCATTAAACATATACATAAACATTACAATAACAATACATACACCTTCATAAACGTACAGGAATAGTATAGAAAATAACAAAGGAAATAACTGGGGCAAAATAGGGCTGGTTTGGGGAAACTAAACTGGCTCTAAACTGTGGGCCTTCACAACAGCCGCCCCATGAAACCCTCGGTTTCAGTTAACTAGGGAAGGCACACTGGCTAGGCTGCTCTAGCAGCGTGAGGTAGGAGGTGATAGTGTCCTTCGTAATTTGAGGGAGCTCAATCAGGCGTGCCACAGGTCGGGTGTAAGTGCGACCACCAACGTCCACGATGGCCGTCCGCACCCTTCCATCCGGACCCGGCAGGACCTTGGTCACTCTGCCTGTCTGCCAGGCGGCGCGTGGAAGGGACTGGTCGATCACCAGTACCACGGCACCTTCGGACAAGTTGTCTCTCTCCCTCAGCAGAGTCTTCTGCTTCTCCTCCTTCTCCAGGGCGCGGATGTGCTCCTCGAAGCAGATCAGAGCGTCTTCCTTGTCCATGTTCTGCAGCTCCTCGTACTCAGCGAAGGTGGGGTTGTCCAGCAGGTACTGCTGGGCCTCGGACCAGGTGGTGCGGTAGGTGACGTTGGCCATGTTGTCCAGAATGCTCTTCAGCGCCTCCCAGTTCCTCTTCCTGAGCTGCTTGGCTTGTTCCTTCTCCTTCTTAGCCTTGTAGGCCTTAAACGCTTGCTTCTTCTCACTCAGCTTGGGCAGGGCGCGGTAGCGTGGGTCGTTGATGATCATTCTCATGGCTTGCTCCCATGACGCGTCGGATGAAACACCCTTCTCCTTCAGAAGCTCTTTGAAGGCCTGCTTGGCCTCCTCTTTTGGGTTCCACTTGTACGTTTTCTTCGCCAACTCCGGCCCTTCCTCCTTGGAGGCGTCTACAATACTGGCTGAGACTTCCATGGCTGACGTGTACTCGACGGAGTTGACGGGTGCGTCAATGCTGACCTCGGCCACGTGAGGGTGCATGGCCACCTGCAGGTGTTCCTCGGCAACAGCTGTTGCCGCCATGGCCTCCATGTCCATCATGGTCGCCATGGTAGCAGCAGGATCAACCTGAAGAGTGGGGACGGGGGCGGTGCCAGGAGCTGCAGCTTCTACCGTCCCATTCTCCTCCGCTTTGATCATCGCTTCAAGATCTTCCAGCTCTTTGGGCTTGGTCCACCGGGACTCCTTAGTCTGGGAGTTGTAGTAGTAAGGCTTTCCCGTGTCAGACTTGTACTCCTTCCACGGGCACTTAGACAACATTTGCTCAGCAGGAGATTTCAGGTCGTCTGGTTTCTCCCCTGAGGACTGTTTAGTCTCTGTGTTGTAGAAGTAGGTCTTCCCATCCAGAGACTTATGCTCTGTCCACAGAGACTTCTTCTTTGGTTGGTCATCCTGTGGTGAACCATTTGTGGTACTAACTGTTCCAGGTGCACTGGCAGCAATAGATTCCACTCCAGGCGGTCCGGTTGGTTGGTTTGCTTCTTCGGTTCGGACATGGAGGGATGGCGTAGCTCTCCCGTCTCTATCTCTCCCCTCGGTAGCGCCTTGGAGGGCCCACCCAAGCGCAGTCTTAACAGCCATCGGGCAGCCTCGTGGTCCTCTCAGCGGAGGACGGAGCGACACGATCAGTTCAGCGTTGTCCGAGCCGATGAGAAGGGTTGGCTCCGCTCCTTCTATCGGATGTAGGTCTACTCGCCGTAGGTGGGAATATCTTGCGCGTAATCTCTCCAGGGGGTAGTCGTAGCGGGAGAGCGCTAGCTGGTCTGCGGTGAAGACATTCCGAAGCCGATATCTGTCCGACGGCCGCCCCGCCGGGGAGATAGAGAAGTTGATTCTCGCCCCGGTGACCTCTTTAAGGTCGCGACGTATCGTGCGCAGAGTCAGCTTCTCCGCAGTCCCTTGGAGCCCCAACTGGCGCACTGCCCCCTGGAGAAGGATGGTCCGTTCCGACCCGTCGTCTAGAACGGCGTACGTGTCGTACACAGCGTTGTTGTGGTGAAGTCGGACCTTCACCACCTTCAGTAGGACCTTGGAGCCGCTGCTCCGGGCTGGGTCTAGGTAGTAGACAGGTGTTGCCTCTTCCGGTGCGCTACCGGACCTAGGGCTTCTGGTGCCCTCCGTGGACCTGGCGAGGGAGACCTCGTGTAGGATGTTGAGGTGGACCTCCTCACAGCGGTTGCACTTTCTCCTCAAGGTGCAGTTCTTAGCCAGATGGTCGCGCCCACAGTTCCAGCACCTCTTGTTCTCCTCGAGCCACCTCTGCTTGGCCTCGGTACTCAGGTTGTTGAAGTCACTGCACTCATTGAACCAGTGCTCGCTGGTGCAGTACGGACATGGCGGTGGACCTCTCCGTCCCTTTTGAGGGGGTTGAGAGGAATCCTTTCCCTCAGGTCGGGCTTTCCTCTCTCTCCGAGGCTCCTCCTCCGTGTGCAGCACTCCTACTGGGCGTCCTCTGTTCGAGCTCGGCCCGTCCCAGCGGTCTCCCTTCTCCCTCTCCTTCTTCGGCTCAGCGTAACCCATGGCGTCTACGTTGGTGTCATGCACTTCCTCCAGTAGGAACTCCGCGAAGGCAGCCATGCTCAGACCCAACTTCCCGGGGTTACGAACGCGCTGCTGTCGCCGGAACCTCTCCTGCCGGAAGCGTGGGATCTTGCGGAGCAGCCGCTCTACGTTGGAGGTGCTGTTGATCTCGCTGGCGCCAGCTGGGCCCTGCGTCTTCAGCATTCCAACCAAGGTGTGCACGCGGAGCGCGAAGTCATCCAGCGCCCGGTCATCCTTGATGGGGGCCTGCTGTTCGAGGGCTTGCAGTTCAGCAAGGGCGTGGTTCCAGGGACGACCGTAGCGGGCATCCAAGTCGGCGAGCGCTCTGGTGTAAGGTGTCGGTGCGGAGGCATGGGCCAGAACCATGTTGTGGGCTCTGGGGTTCCTCACATGCTGAAGGAGAATCGCATATTTGTAGGACTCTGAGCAGGAGTCGTCCAATAGCGTGTCTAGGCAGATGCGTAGTTCCACATACTGGCTCCTGTCCTCGTCCTTGAAGAAGGGGAACTTGGGTCCCTCCACCTGGGGAAACATCCTGTAGTGGATGATCGGGGCTGGAGTGACGGTCTGGGTGTCCGGCCTGCATGCATTTTGGTTCCCTGGAGGACCTAGGGGTGTGCTACGCTCTTGGTGAATGGCTCCCCTCCCGGGCAGCGACGCTGGCTCCCTCTGGGCCGCGTAGCGGTCGGGTCCCTGGTCCTCTTCCTTCCAGGTGGTCAGCTGGGCCTGTAGTTGGACAGTCATGGCGGGGGTCATGGAGCCATCGGCGGGGGGTTCAGGAGATGGCACTCGAGAGGGCCGTGCGGATGATGCTCTGGAGCTACGGGCCGACGGAGCTCTGCTGATGCACACGTCGCGCATGGTCTGCATCACTTCCGCTATCGTCTCCGCGTGCAGTTGCTCTCTCGCCATCTGCCTCTCCGCCGCGCGTTCCGCCCCCTCCATCTGGATGCGTTCCCTCTCTAACACCTCCTGGTGCTGTCTCTCCGCCGCACGTTCCGCTCCGTTCATCTGGAGGCGTTCACGTTCTAGCGCCTCCTGGCGCTGCCTCGCCGCCGCGCGTTCCGCCCCCTCCATCTGGAAGCGTTCACGCTCGAACTGGAGGCGTTCCCGCTCTAACGCCATCTCGGCCTGTTGGCGCATACATTCCGACAGCGCGGCACTACTCCCTCTGGAGTGCAGGCTATCCGCCCCAGAGGCAGAACTGCCCACGGAAACCCTGGACCGGGAGGAAGCCACTGAACGGCAGGAGCTAGGTCTCGAGCGCGCCGTACTGGGAGGCAGATCGTTAAGGCTGAGGCCCTCTCTCTTCCGCCCGCAGGCGCTGTCGGACCGGGCCTCTCCTTCCTGCTCTTCCGTTTCTACGGCAAAACCCTGCTGTTCTGCCATCTCATCCTCAGGCTGGTGCTCTTTGAGGGCTGTCTCGGTGCTAGCCACCCGCGCGCCGGCGGACACCTCGGCCTCTCCGACCACTGTATCCCGTGGAGTGCGCTCCTCACTACCACTCAGTGAGCTTTCGAGCTCAAGCTCATACTCCTGTAACCTCGGAGGCAACCGCGGGACTCTCTGTGGTCGTGGCTCTGGCTCAGGGGGCGGAGAAGGGGGGGTAACTGTCTTGTCTGGTTGGCTGCGCTCAGCCA
Source organism: Nansenia antarctica (assembly GCF_963989245.1). Taxonomy (NCBI): domain Eukaryota; kingdom Metazoa; phylum Chordata; class Actinopteri; order Argentiniformes; family Microstomatidae; genus Nansenia; species Nansenia antarctica. Next base: position 1,575,675 of record NC_137676.1, read on the forward strand.
TGCTATCACTACACAACCTATCCGGCTCGAAGGACCAATTGTAACCAGGGAGTAGCTAAAAGGACTGTAGAATTTAGGAAGGGCTGGTTATCTAACTAACTCTGAGCTAAATAGGCAGTGTAGGAGGATAGAGGTAGGGGGCGCCAGCAAACCTTTAGACTAGCATTACTATCGTTAGCATTAGCATTGGAATTAGCATTAGCATTAGCATTAGCATTAGCATTAGCCTTAGCATACAAACAACTAAACACACGGTAATGTAGCAAAGATGAACAAACACATTTATTTACACAAAGGATCTATACATCCCCATATATATACTCCCTCCCCGCCGGCCACACACACACTCAATCACTCACTCACAGTACCTAGCCTGGAAAAGGCTCAGAGTCCCGGACTGCAAGGAGCGCGTTGAGGCCTGGTTGGAGCTCGCATGTGCTTTCGAGGAAGGCAGCAGACAAAAGGGGGGGGGGTGACGTAGCAACTTGAAGGGAAAGGGGCTTCTTCGGAGTCCGCGACGAGGTGTGAAGGCTCAGGTCCGGTGATCCACGGTCGGTCGCGGTCCACCTCGTGAAGGCGACGGCTTTGTCCACACTGGGTCTCGCTTAGTCCAACGGTAGCAGCCGGCGGCTGGCAAGGCTAGCTAACGGGGACACAGCTAAACTGGTTCAGCTTCAGCACGGTGTGCGTGTTACTGACTCCGCCATCTTAGCTCGACTTTTCGTTTCTCTCTCTCGTTTCTCTCTCTCGTTACTCTCTCACTCTTCTTCTCGTCACACTCTGACTGACAGAGCACTTCCGTCTCTATATATACACCACCGAACCTAGCATCCGGGTCACGGACACACCCCGGATATACCACGTCATTAAACATATACATAAACATTACAATAACAATACATACACCTTCATAAACGTACAGGAATAGTATAGAAAATAACAAAGGAAATAACTGGGGCAAAATAGGGCTGGTTTGGGGAAACTAAACTGGCTCTAAACTGTGGGCCTTCACAACAGTTACAATGACATGTAATGCTTCACACATACATAACACTCCTCACATCAGTGAAAGCTGAGGTTTACCTGAGAGAAATTGTTTTTTCAGGAAAAAATGATAAAGAAATGTATAAAATTAGCTTGACAGATTTTGACAACTTGTTCAACATTTTTGTATGTAATGACTCAAGCAATGAAATGAGGACTATTAGTTTTATAGGGAATGACTATTCAGCATTCAAAAGTATAGTTAATTTTGACTGACATGACATAAGCAAATGATAATGTTATAAAACAGCAGAGAATTGTATGACAGCAATTGATGCATGTCCAAAAGCATTTGCAATTTGTTGGAAGGAATGAGAAACTGCTACTATGATGTGCACAAATGACTAAATGTTGTGGAGGTTGAACTAACAGTTATGAGAATTTTAATTCTGATCAGAGAAATGCACCAAAGCAATTGAGAAAAACTGTAACAATGAAAAAATGTGTTGCAAATACATAGTGTTTTGCAGGTGGGGTTGTTTGAATGAGAGAAGTGTTATGGGTTTTGGAGAACGTGGTCATTGAATGCATTTTGTATGAAAGCAGCAATGCACAAATCACAGAGTAAGAGTCACAGTTTGGCCCACGTGGGCTTCTGCTTTGCTGACTGTATGAAGAGTTGTGACTGTGTGACTTCAGTATTGAACACTGTGACTTAGCGACCGTAAAAAACTGTCAAAACACACGTTCGTGTGTCCGATCCTCTGTCCTGCCGCTAGGGGGCGGAAATGCTCCTAAACCCAGTAGATATCCGCCTGACTTCTGGGAAACAGAAGAAATCACAGAATGATTTCTAAATGTTGCCTTACTAAAACATAACTCATATGTTGTGCAGACCTATTGTCTAAATGATGTTATTAATGATCAGTATTGTGCGCCAGGCCAACTGGCCAAGTCCTTTACATTTCGAGTGACAACCTCAGATCCGCCCTGCCTGGTTTCTGATGACGTAGGAGCCTTTATTTAATTTCTATTGGTTCATTAAATCCTGTGTTTCTCATCAGGTGTTACTGCGCATGCGCCCGTCCAGTTTTGACTCCTGCCTCGAGCGGAACATCGCGACATTTCCTCAACGTCTCAACCAAGGCAAGCAGGCTGGGACAGACAGACGCACTTCTCTGTCAATACTGGAGGTTATCTTCACTTTTCTGTCACTACTGGAGGTTATTTTCACTTCTCTGTCAATACTGGAGGTTATTTTCACTTCTCTGTCAATACTGGAGGTTATCTTCACTTTTCTGTCAATACTGGAGGTTATTTTCAACAACAAGTCCAGGTGAGGGCTGTTCTGGGTTTTCTGGGTTTGCTTCTCTGCGTTCACACCGAATCTGCAGGTCAGTGATACATTTAATACATTTAATACGTTTAATACATTTAATACATGGAAATGCTGTTGTTTTACACTTGTTCTGCCTCCTTACTTCAGACTAAAGCACTTCACATTATTCACTCGATAAAACTTAGTTTGGATGATGTTTGCTGTATCAAATCATGGGCCTGTTTGTCCTTCCTGCAATTATTTACACAATGAAATTCAGTCAAATTAAAATATAAATAATGAGGCAGATGATTTGTGGAACCAAATAAAGTATTCATGTGTGTGTGTGTGTGTGTATGTGTATTGTGTATGTGTATGTATATGTATATGTATATGTATATGTATATATGTGTGTGTGTGTGTGTGTGTGTGTGTGTGTGTGTGTGTGTGTGTGTGTGTGTGTGTGACAGAGAGAGAGAGAGAGAGAGAGAGAGAGAGAGAGAGAGAGAGAGAGAGAGAGACATTTCAAGAACTCTCTCCAGTCCCAGGTAATTCAGGTAATTCAGGTAATTCAGGTAATTCAGGTAATTCAGGCCCTCTCAGGTGATCCCCACTGTTGTGTCAAAGTGTTGTCATCATCATCATCTTACTGCAGTTATCCACAATCTGACCAAAGTCAAGTCAAAATATAAATAATGAGGCAGATGATTTGTGGAACCAAATAAAGTATTCATGTGTGTGTGTGTGTGTGTGTGTGTGTGTGTGTATGTGTGTATGGGTGTATGGAGTGTGGGTGTGTGTATGGTGTGTGTGTGTGTATATGTGTATGTATATGTATATGTATATGTGTGTGTGTGTGTGTGTGTGTGTGTGTGTGTGTGTGTGACAGAGAGAGAGAGAGAGAGAGAGAGAGAGAGAGAGAGAGAGAGAGAGAGAGAGAGAGAGAGAGAGAGACATTTCAAGAACTCTCTCCAGTCCCAGGTAATTCAGGTAATTCAGGTAATTCAGGCCCTCTCAGGTGATCCCCACTGTTGTGTCAAAGTGTTGTCATCATCATCATCATCATCTTACTGCAGTTATCCACAATCTGACCCCTCGTTTGAGACCAAATGGTGTGGATATAAGTGTACAGTATATCTCAAAAGTGAGTACACCCTTTAGATTTTTGCAAATATTCTGTTATATCCTTTCAGCGGATAACATTATCCTACTGAAACTTTGATATAACTTAAAGTAGTCAGTGTGCTGCTTGAATAACAGTATAGATGTATTGTCCTTTGAAAATTACTCAGTACACAGCTGTTAATGTCTAAACAGCTGGCAACAAAAGTGAGTACACCCCATAGTGAACATGTCCTAATTGTGCCCAATGATGTCATTCACCTACAAGCGAATTCATTTACAGTTTTTCTCAATTGCTAAAACACATTTCCCAAAACTCTAAACACAACACACTTTTCTAAAGCTACATAAACAAAACCACACCTTCTCTCTTCAAAACTCAAACTTTCACACCAAAACAGCTGCTCAAAGCCTGCAAAAAAATTTGTGAAGTGAAGTGAAACTTTATTTATATAGAGCCTTTCGTACATGAATGCAATTCAAAGCACTTTACAATAGAAACAATGATTGAAAACAAGATTACAGAATAGAACAATGATTGAAAACCAGATTACACAGATGGGGGACGACGACACACGAGACAACAGGAAGGGAGGGGAGGGAGGGGTTACATCTTTGCTTCTAAACAAGCTTGTATAACTACATCAAGCTTACTAATAATAACAGACGACCTTGTGGGCTGAGCAGGGGGGGGCCGGAATGGAGATTAGTTTTCAGCAGGTTGAGATGACCTGCTATAAATCCAAATGGTAGACGTCATTCAGACCCCTGAACTAAACATAGTAATAATAGCACATTACTGCCTTGTATAACCATCTACTTTGCTTACACTAAGTAAGCATACCATAATAATAACACATAATAATGAGAGGGAGCCCGCTGGGACCAGTAAAGTAAAGTTAAAGATACAAGAGTAGCTATGAAAGAACTGTAATGTTGACATGTCTACTAAACTAATCCAGCATGTCACTAAATAAGCATACTGTGGGGATGGGGGGGGGGGGCGGCGGCGAAGGCAGCGGGATGGGGTGGGGGTGGGGGGGGGTTGGTGCATGTCCATGTGTAGTCTTTGACGGAAGTCAACAACGGCGGGGGGATGGGGGTGCCAGGAGTCCTTGACGGGGGGGGGGGGTGCATGTCCATGTATAGTCCAGGTGTCCATGAGGGATGGGGGAGGGGGGGTGTAGAAGGGTTTTGCATGTGAATCTTCTTGGCGAGTTTTCTGCAGACGACCTTGTGGGCCGAGCAGGGGGGGGGGGGGGGGGGGCGGAATGGAGATTAGTTTTCTTGGGAAGTTTTCGATAGCACAGCAGGTTGAGATGACCTGCTATAAATCCAAATGGTAGACGTCATTCAGACCCCTGAACAATAAGTCTACTCTGTTGTCTAAAATCGCTAGATCTTCTTGCAGATTAGTGAGTTTTTCAGGCCTTCCATCTTGTGATTTTGTTCAGATGTCAAGACAGTTTGATTACTCACCACTCTGCCCATGTCATTTAAACACTATATGCATCATTACAGACTACAACAAAACAACTGAAGACACAATGTTCAGTGTGTGAGAATGTTCTTTTTTTCACAACTGCCAAAGCACATTTTTAGAAACCTTACAGTATCTGTTCTCAGAATATATCACTGTAGAGTATTGGGCATTCATAGATTTGTGTGTTTCATATGAACAGTATGTACATCTACAGAAAATACATTATGTATGTTACGGTACATGTGGGAATACGGTACATGTGGGAAAACTAGGGTTAGGGTTAGGTGCTAGGGTGACTTGGTACATGCTGGCATGTCTAACCCTAACCCTAACCTTAACCCTAACCCTAACCTTAACCCTAGCACCCTAGCACCTAACCCTAACCCTAGTTTTCCCACATGTATCCTACTGTATTCCCACATGTACCGTAACATGTACACTACTGTATCACAACTCAATGCAAACACTACAGAGGATCCATTACACACAACAATACTCACTGAAAACAATGTTCAACATACCCAGGCATCCCCTTGTCTCGAGACGTCTTAAGACATCTTGACAGACAAAATTTGGTTAATTAAGACATCTTAACTGAAAACTACTCAATAAAAAAGGAGAGCGAATGAGTCTTATGCCTTTCTCTCCTCAAGACTGGACTGCTGCAATGCGCTCTTCATCGGGATTCCTGGCAAAAGCATACAGAAGCTGCAATACATGAATGAATGAATGAATGAATGGTCTTTATTCATCCAGAACAGCGCTGCCAGGATCCTGATGAGAGTCCGCAAATACGAGCACATAGGCCTAACCCCCGTTCTACACTCACTACACTGGCTCCCTGTCTCATTCAGGGTTGACTACAAAGTCCTGCTTCTCACCCACAAATGCATCAAGGGACACGCACCTCCCTATCTGCAGGAACTCATCACTCCACAAACCTCCACCCGCACCCTCAGGCCTTCAAACAGCTTGCTCCTCCAGGTCCCCAATACCAGGCTCCGCACCACGGGGGACCGAGCCTTCTGCTCGGCTGTGGAACAGCCTTCCTAGCCAGCTAAGGGCAGTACAGAGCCTGTGGAACAGCCTTCATAGCCAGCTAAGGGCAGTACAGAGCCTGTGGAACAGCCTTCCTAGCCAGCTAAGGGCAGTACAGAGGCTGTGGAACAGCCTTCCTAGCCAGCTAAGGGAAGTACAGAGCCTGTGGAACAGCCTTCCTAGCCAGCTAAGGGCAGTACAGAGCCTGTGGAACAGCCTACCTAGCCAGCTAAGGGCAATACAGAGCCTGTGGAACAGCCTTCATAGCCAGCTAAGGGCAGTACAGAGCCTGTGGAACAGCCTTCCTAGCCAGCTAACAGAGCCTGTGGAACAGCCTACCTAGCCAGCTAAGGGCAGTACAGAGCCTGTGGAACAGCCTTCCTAGCCAGCTAAGGGAAGTACAGAGCCTGTGGAACAGCCTTCCTAGCCAGCTAAGGGCAGTACAGAGCCTTTGGAACAGCCTTCCTAGCCAGCTAAGGGAAGTACAGAGCCTGTGGAACAGCCTTCCTAGCCAGCTAAGGGCAGTACAGAGCCTGTGGAACAGCCTTCCTAGCCAGCTAAGGGCAGTACAGAGCCTGTGGAACAGCCTACCTAGCCAGCTAAGGGCAGTACAGAGCCTGTGGAACAGCCTTCCTAGCCAGCTAAGGGCAGTACAGAGCCTGTGGAACAGCCTACCTAGCCAGCTAAGGGCAATACAGAGCCTGTGGAACAGCCTTCATAGCCAGCTAAGGGCAGTACAGAGCCTGTGGAACAGCCTTCCTAGCCAGCTAAGGGCAGTACAGAGCCTGTGGAACAGCCTTCCTAGCCAGCTAAGGGCAGTACAGAGCCTGTGGAACAGCCTTCCTAGCCAGCTAAGGGCAGTACAGAGCCTGTGGAACAGCCTTCCTAGCCAGCTAAGGGAAGTACAGAGCCTGTGGAACAGCCTTCCTAGCCTTCCTAGAAAGTGTGATTTAGTCCAGGACTAGGCTTAAGCCTTGTCTGTGAAACCGGCCCATTATGTTTTTAGGTTGCTTTGTTTTTAACTTATGTTTTTAGGTTGTTTTTTTTCTCTCTGTAGCACTCTTTTGAATGAAAAGTGCCATACAAATAAAATGCATTATTATTATTATTAATATTCATATTAATCTAATGTTAAATAATAATACATAAAGGGCCGGTTTCAGAGACAAGGCTTAAGCCTAGTCCTGGACTAAATCACACTTTCAATGTAAAATCTCCATTGAAGATGTTTTTTAGTCTAGGACTAGGCTTACGCATTGTCTGTGAAACCGGCCCAAAGTAACTTAGTTAGACTGGCCTAGAGGTAACCCTAACTCTAACCCTAACTAACAGATTAAATACAAATAAGACTAAATGGCTACAAACACAAGATTAACAAACACAACCTACAAAACTAAGATTATAATACAGCTGTATCAAACAAAAACAACACAAAAACAACTCTGGAGTTGTCGTCTGGCCCACTGGCTCCATCTGAGTGTCTCTCCCAGCCTTTTATCCTCCACCTCCACATTGATTGAGGATTGAGCACAGGTGTGGCCCACAGGTGTGCCCAATCAGGCCGCCACCATGGCACTAGGCAGGAGGAAGGACAATCACCTGGGAGAAACACAAGAAACAAACAAAACACACACAGGACCACACACACAGGACCACACACTACGGACGTAACAAGGACCGAAAGCATAACAATGAACTGGATGTCATATTTTTTGTAATATTTAAATATATTGTTAGCAACACTCATACAATAATACCTGTGGCAAAGATTTTAGGTTGTATTTCATTTCAACACTTTTTGTAGCTTTTTTGCATTTCACCATGAGGTGGACAGTTATCTGGTATGACATTTTGTGAGTA
>NC_137676.1:1588479-1645979 GCF_963989245.1 Nansenia antarctica
ACACCGTGGGACGACACACCGTGGGATATGTTCTTACGGGACTACATCAAAAACCAAAAGGCCAAAGATGCGATTCTCAGCACAAATGCCTCAGGGCAAGATGCACATGCTCTTAAAGAGAGGCATCGACTCTCTGAAGCACCGAATGACATGGATAGTGACAGTAACGCCAGTTCAGAGGTCAAGACTAGAGGTCAAGAGGTCAAGATCGAAGAGTGCTATGGTAGGAATTCCTCTCAACAAAGGCCAACCACAGGCCGCGCTAGAGCTGACCAATCACATCCTGGATGTGAGTCAGGTGGTCACAAGAGCAGCTCAGTGATTGGATTACAGGAACAGCAGAAAAGGACAGCGACAGGGCAAATCTCTGGGCAAACGAAACATAGCTGTGGTCATGACGACATGCGCCAGTGCTACGTCCAGTGTGGGAAGAAAGTAAACATGGCGGATATTGTGACAATACAGCAGCAAATTAGAAGACGAGAGCAACACCATTGTGCTACAACTGATCAGTAAGTCACACACATGCTGTGAATCCTGTCCACAAGTATTTTGTGTTCAATAATTCACCATAGGGTGCCATGTGTCAAGTATGCAAATGGTGGTCATTGAATTGATATGGTGAATCATACTGCCAGTTACATGACTAATAAGTCGATTTGTAATTGAATTAGCTCAGTAACGCGTTTCAACAGCAGCTAAACAGTTGGTAATTAAAGGGCAGAACTATAAGCACATCTAATAGATGAATGTCATGTATGATATCGCAGCAAGCTAGCTTGAAAGGGAGCTGCCAGTCATGCGTGCAAAGTCCATGCCCATACAGCCCTCGGAACTGTCTGACCAGGAAGTTGAGCCTGACAAGAAGCTTATTTCCATTTATTTTGTGTTAACATTTTTCCTGGACACAAAATACAATTGGAAGTTGGAACCATTTAATGTCTACTTTCCAGACCCTTTAATTATAAACAAATGCAATCAGTAATCCATAGATTATTGCATTTGCAGGACGTGTCCTGTCAGTCTAGATGGGAGTTCAGTGAACTGTTTGTCTGTCATTTCTAATCGACCCTGCGTTGTTTGTGCCTCCAGTGTTTCTAGCCGCAGGTCCTTTTCAGCTCATGTAACCATGTATGAACCAGAATGCACCGAGTCCTCCGGATCTGGCTGTGGTTCTCCAGCCCTGAAAAGCCCACAGTGGGGTCCAGAGATGGTGGCAGTGAAGCTGGAGGAAGAAGATGTCGAGGAGTATGGTGTGATGGTGAAAGAAGAGGATGGAGGAGACCAAATGAGAGAGGAGGGAGTGATGGTGAATCAAGAGGACAGAGGAAGAGTGGAGATGAAAGACAGTGAGATGGATGGTAAGTCTTTGTTATTGGTGAGTGTAATTGCACTGTTGTAAAATCAGTGCTACCAGTGTATGGGAGCATATAGTGGACTAAATTCAAATGTTAATGCAATTTGAGATTGCAATTGCATGTTCCAGTTTTGCATGCATTCTTTCGGTCAATATTCGCAATCATATGATTTTCATTTTCATTTTCATGTACCCGGTATGCACATTCGCTGTCAATATTAAAATGATAATGCAAAGCCATTTGACATTTCATTTTCAAAATCATGCGCTGCTTTGTAACTGACAAAATTCAAAAGTTCATTCTGAACTGAAAATTACTATGCAATCCCACAATAGAATTTTCATTTTCCACTTTGTCCTGCATTATTTGAGTCAATATGACAATTGTAATGCAATAATGTGATTAGCGTTTGCATTTCCATGTTCTAGTAAACACATCCGCTTCGTAGCTGACAAAATTCAAACGTTGACCATTTCATGCAATAATGGTATTGCATGAAACACACACGCTTATAGGCTAATATATTAGAATATATTATTCAAATGATCCCATTCTCATATTCTACCGGCCTGTCAGTCATTCTCTGGTGGCAGGACAATGTTCAATGGCAGGACTAGTGCAAGTCATTTGGGATTCCCTGGTTAGATGCTCATGAGGGGGCGGACTGGTCATATCTACGAAGGACTGCTGGTGCTTAAATACAAAAACTGTAAGTAGCCACTTCTCCCCAGACCTGGAATACTTGACTGTTAAATGCCGACCCACATACCTCCCGAGGGAATTCAATGCAGTGTACATAACAGCTGTTTACATTGCACCAAGCGCGGATGCTAGCTTAGCATCAGCCCGGCTACATGAAGTCATCAGTGGTGGACAGAGCACAGATCCTCAAGCAGTACACATCATAGCGGGGGACTTTAATCATGCTGACCTGAAGGTAGTACTACCTGTTCGGTCTACTAACGCCGACCGAAAGGCTGGACTGAAGGACACGGATACCATTCAACTCGTTTTTCTTATTTTTAGTGAAAATTGAATAGATTGTAAAACCTGCGAATGCAGACAACAAAACATACATGAATACACAGCTCTGACACATTCAAAGACTAAAACAAAGCATATAAATGTTACACAAAGCACGCATCAAACACACTAACCGTGGCATCCCTCAAGTCCTGGCATCACACAATGAACCCATACGCACGGTCTCCCACTATTTAAGCACCTAATCACAGCCCCCAATATCCCTACGCATACCTGATCTATATAATCAAACAATTCCCACGCAGTTATGAGGCATAACTCAAAATAATGTTACTAATATCTAATAATCAATAATTAATAATAACTAATAATTATTCAAATAACATTTAAAATAACATTCCACATACACTGAAACACCCCGTCCTAACTGGACAGTACACTACCCAAGTTTTATCAGCATGTTAAATGTGCAACAAGAGGAGATAACACACTGGACAAGGTATACACCAACATCAAGCTTGCCTACAAAGCTAGACCGCTAGCTCATCTAGGCATGTCTGACCACGTGTCCATCCTCCTGATCCCAGCCTACACTCCCATGAGGAAAAGTGCTCCCATCACCACTAAGACTGTCAGAACCTGGCCAGCAGGGTCCGCTCCACTGCTGATCTGCCTGAATGACACCTCATGGCAGGAATATGAGCATGAGGACCTGGAACAGTTCACGTCGTCGGTTCTGAACCACATAGTGAACTGCACCAACTCAGCCACCGTGGACAAACGTGTCCGGGTCTACCCCAACACGAAGCCATGGATGACTGAGAAGGTCCGACAACTGCTCAAGGAGAGGAACAACTCCTTCTCAGCGAAGGACAAACTGCTGTACAACACCACCAGGGCAAACCTGAACCGTGGCATCCGGGAGGCCAAGGCAGACCACAGAGAGAAGATTGAGGAATGCTTCCTGAGCAACGACTCCAGGCGGGTGTGGCAGGGGGTTCAGCACTTCAGCACTTCAGAGCCAACAGGCTCACAGCCTCTGAGGGCGACCCCCTGCTGGCGGAAGAGCTGAACTCCTTCTACGCCCGGTTCGACGAGGGGTGAACGGAGGTAACCACAACACAAACACCACTCTCTCCAGCTCTCAGCAGCCTCACCCTCACAGAGCATGAAGTGAGACGCGTGCTGAAGGCGGTGGACCCCAGAAAAGCCTCAGGGCCGGACGGCGTCCTGGGACGGGTGCTGAGGGACTGTGCCGACCAGCTGGCCGGGGTTTTCACCAACATCTTCAACCAGTCCCTGTCCCAGGCCACCATCCCACCCTGCCTGAAAACCTCAACAATCATCCCAGTCCCGAAGAAAAGCACGGTGAGCTGCCTAAACGACTACCGCCTGGTGGCACTCACACCAATCATCATGAAGTGCTTCGAGAAACTGGTCCGGGCCCACATAGTCACATGCCTCCCGCCCAACCTGGATCCATACCAGTTCGCCTACAGAGCCCACAGGTCCACAGAGGACGCCATCGCGACGACTCTCCACTCCACTCTATCCCACCTGGAGAGGGGGAACAGCTACGCGAGACTGCTCTTTGTGGACTTCAGCTCTGCTTTCAACACTATCCTTCCAGACAGGCTAGTGACCAAACTACTAGACCTGGGACTATCACACTCCATCTGCGCATGGATCAAGGACTTCCTGTCTGACCGCCCCCAGAGAGTGCAGGTGGGCTCCCACACCTCCACAGCCCTCAGACTCAGCACTGGGTCCCCCCAGGGCTGCGTGCTGAGCCCCATCCTCTACAACCTCTACACCCACGACTTCACCCCTGTCCACCCCAGCAACTCCATCATAAAGTTTGCAGATAACACCACCGTGGTGGGCTGCATCTCGGGGGGGACGAGGCAGCGTACAGGGATGAGGTGGAGCAGCTGGGCAAGCTGTGCAAAGTTAACAACCTGCTGCTGAACCAGTTAAAGACCCAGGAAATCATCGTGGACTTCAGGAGGAAAAAATCTGAGGTCCAGCCCCTGCTAGTCGATGGAGGGAGCGTGGAGAGAGTCTCAACTCTCCGATTCCTGGGGGTGCACATACAGGAGGACCTGTCCTGGAGGACCAACACAGCAGCCATCAGGAAGTAGAGCCGCTGTTGTGCCTTCTTGATGAGAGTCCTCAGGAAATACCACCTCAGACAGGAGCTGCTTGTGACCTTCTACCGCTGCACAGTGGAGAGCATCCTCACCTACTGCATTTGCGTGTGGTTCTCCAGCTGCACAGCCGCAGAGAGGAATGCGCTACAGAGAGTCGTGAGATAGGCCCAGAAGATCATCGCCCCCCTTCCCTCTCTGGAAGAGCTGTACAACACACGCTGCCTCAGGAAGGCCTCCAAGATCTCCAGGGACCCATCCCACCCTGGGAACGAACACTTTGTTCGGCTGCGCTCAGGCAGGCGGTTCAGGACCATGTTCGCACAGACAAATAGACTGAAGCTCAGCTTCTACCCTAGGGCCATTCAGGCCCTGAACACAGCAAAGACCTAGGTTCTGGGCCCTGGACAATCTAGACAATTTGATGGCAGCTACTAGATTGTAAACATAAGTGCAATATTGAAATACAACTGTGAACATTTCAAACCTGCTAACTGCGACACTTTAATGAATGTGCAAAAATACTATGTGCAATATGACAACCCTTGTGTACATAAGGTTCGGATACAGGAAAAGTTAGGATATGTATAGCATAGCATAGAGTACAGCACAGTGTTTTATTGTATAGTAGTATAGTATAGTAGATAGTGTACATAGCCTTTATTTATGTAAACCAGCTCTTTTCCCTTTTTTATTTTACCCTTGGACCTCTTGTTTTTTAGTCTTTTTTCCAAGCACCAGGGGAGCCCCCCTCCTAAATTTCGTTGTATGGTACCTGTACTGTATTAATGACAATAAAGACCATTCATTCATTCATGACAGAATAGAACTAATAGTTGAAAATACGTCTGGTTAGCTTCCGGTCCAGGACAGCGGACAGTCAACCAGCTGTTTTCAGTAGCAAGTATGCTGTCAAATTAAATTCTTAATATTATTTGCTCCAGCTCTCGACTTTGGAAGTACCGTACAGAATGCCTGAGAGCCTTATATTGCATTATATTTTGAATGGTCATCTGGTGCCTGAATATTGTATTTTCCTTTACATAAATAATGACAGTTCCACCATGAATTGATGCAGAAAAGGCACAAATTGGTGCATATCAATTCACCAGAATGCATGAAATTATGTGTTTGACAAGGACCCCCAGACAGCCCCGCTTCATGGGTCCCCCCGATGTCAAACGCCTGTGGTACCACCTCCGCCTCATTTTGAGCCAGGAAAAACCCTGTAAACGTACCGTAACAAAAGCTTTGGCTAGCTAAGCAGGGCTTGACGCTTACCTTTTCCCCAGGTAGCACTGTGCTACCATGTTGAAAAAAATTGGTAGCACACCAAGAATTTCAATAGGACAATGAAAATTGCCAATGAAAAAAGACAATTTTCGTATGACGACAACAAATGATCATAATCATAACATCAAAATTATCATAACCGGCTCTTGGCCGTAATAAAAATGGAGACTCACACAATGTATTTTTTTTTAAATGCTACTATTTATTTACATACTGTTACTTTACTTCATTTTGCTTATACTTATGGAACTTTAACATTTAGACACATTCCAGAATATGACTGGTATATTGTATAATATAAATATATATAAACAAAAAACACTTTCAAATGTGAATTACATAAACACTTTCAAATGTGACGTGTTGTGGATTGGAACTACAGATCATAAGCTTTCAAATGATGTGTCATACATTGAAATCCGAAAAAAGATGACGAAGTTAGAGTCATTTGAATGTTGTTAGACGTCAGGCACATATCGGGTTAAACACTGTCATGAAACCGGAAGCAAACGCTGCGGCTAACAAAAAACAGCGCTACGAACGTCTAAACTGTATTTTAATAACATAACAACATGCTGATAGAACATCAACATGCTAAAAACACAACATAACTATACATAATTATATGATCACACAGTCCTTGCTTTTGAACGCGTCCTAAAATTAAAGTATGTTTACAAGCCATGTATCACTTACCGTTAGCCTCAAACAATAACAATGAACCCATTCCACAAAGTATACATGTAGCCGTTTCACGCGAGTGGTTTACAGTTTCACCAGCTGGCGTCACAAAGAAAGTGCCTCTTAGGCTTGAGGACTAGTATATAATAGGAGAGGAAGAAATGAAAGTAAAAATGCACTTAAGCTATGAGAGCTGTATCCAATATACCCATTATGCGCATTTTAAGCGCATATAGGACACGCGTGAAGCATTTCTGCGACACACGTTTCTGTTCACTGTTTTCATTCCCTCATCGCTTATACACATAAGATTGACTGCGCATGACAGTAGTTCAGCAGTCTTTTAGTCGCACTGGTGCTATTGAATGTATTTCCAAGTCGCACAGAAATATATTCACTCGCAAATGCGACCAAAACAGTCGCACTGTCGAGCCCTGCTAAGTGCACACTGAACATGGTGGTTTCAGCTCACACTCACAAAGCTAGCTATTTAGTAGGGGTGTAACGGTACACGTATTTGTACTGAAATTGGACTGTAACGGCCAAGCTCCACCTGCTGCGTTGCGTCACCTCGCCATCGGCGTTGCGTCAACTTCCCGTTGTCCAAGCTCCACCTGCTGCGTTGCGTCACCGTCAACGTTCTACTTGCTCCACTGTGACATTTTTTGTATACGGGAATAATTTCACCCTTGACTGCAATATGTCCACAACAATAACAACATCATACAGAACATTTTCCAATCAGGGTAATATTTTTTCTACATATTCCCAAATAGATAGTTGTTAGTTCAGTAGATGTTCAACTAACTGTCAACAACATTTCAACTAACTAACCATTAATCCTAAACATTGCCCTAACCTTAAATCTAACCCTATCCTTAACCATAAATCTAGTTACATATCAACAGAGTTGCAGTTGATAGTTTGAGCAGCTGTGGATCATCTATAAGGGAATAAAGTGTGACCCCAGTCAAGTATGAATTGTCATACGGAGCCCGCGAAGCGCGAGGAGAGCTCAGAGCCCGAGGAGCTCTCGGTTATTAACAGAGACGTTCATAGCGGGAATTTCTGGATCAGGAGAGCACCTACATTCTCTTACAACATCTCTTTCATCAATTATGGGTACGTAGTACGCTGAGTAGTTGGCTACAAGCATTTTCAATCTGGTATTATCTCTATTAATCGCTGTGGTGATTTAACAGCTGATAAAAAATATATAATCATAATATCAAGTGCACTACAAACAGAGCAAAACAATAAAACAACACCAGAAAACAACCAATAGGCTATGCAATTATAACCAACAACTACAATTGTACATATACAATTGGTCTCATTGTGACGTCTGCGTCCACCGTCAAAAATCTAACTTTTTTGAATGTTTACTTTTGACGCAGCCATCGGACGCAACGCAACGCTGACGCAACGCAGCAAGTGGAGCACCTTTCATTGATTACAATGCATTTGATCCCAATTCCGGACGCAACGTACATTTGACGCAACGCTCGATGGCCATGGTGGAGCTTGGCCGTTAGTCGTTCAGTTCGGTACGCGTGTGTACTGAATGAATGCAGCATACTTTTTTGCGCACACACGCCACAGAGAGTGTCAGTAGTTTAGCTTAGATAGTTTAAACTAGAGCTTGAAGTTCCTCCAGCTGAGCTGCTACTGCCAGCCCTATCTTTGTACATTGAGTTTGCCTTTGATAATGGCCATCAATAATATAATGTTTTATTTCACTTCATTATGAATTGTTCTGGGTTCAGTCTGCTGTCATCCATCCTTAACATGACATGCAAGTGAAGTGACAAAGAAAAACTATGAATGGGGATTTTCTCTGTAAAGCCTGGTACACACATAAAGATAATCTGGCTGATTTCCCCCCTTCCGACCAAGGACAGCAAATGCCCGATTATCGGATGGCTCTAAAGATTATCCTACAAGATTATCCTGTGGTGTGAGGTGTTTTAAGATTCAATTTCTCCCGACCATCTGCTCGGAAAGTGGTCGGGGCCGACAATCGTAAATATTAAACGTGTTCAATGTTTACGATCAAAAGTCCTCTTGTGTGTGGGCAACTCCAGACTCCTGACAACTCTCGTGCAGGGTTGCCAGATGGGCTCGTTTTTTTGTGTGGAATAAGCGGTTTTAGACTGTGGTTATCCTAGAGAGTGTCAATCCCATCTGGCAACCCTGCTCCCGAGTCCGATTGTGACGTGGATGGAATGTAGCCAATCAAGAAGCGAGCTGACTTCTTCTTTTCGTTCTTCAGCACTTTATTTGCCCTGTCGCACATGGCTGCCTCGTACAGGTTAGTCAGGGTACTACGTTAGATCACCTTTGATCACGCAAGATTTCTGGCTTGGGGAACGAGACTAGACTGTCGTAACGACAGATCTTTATTAGGGATGCACAATATGCATTTTTTCCAACCGATACCGATAACCGATGTTTACCCGCTTCTCGTGGCCGATAAACGATATCATAACCGATATGAGAACAGATATAATTTCACAGTTGATAACCTGTAGTTCATGCACACCTGAAGGTAAGAAAGGCTGTCATCCAGGAAACCGGAAACAAATGCTGCTAACAGCTAGCGGCTAACAAAGCACAGCACTACGAAAGTTTCAACTGTATTTTAATAACATCACAACATGCTGATAGAACATCAACATGCTAAAAACACATAACTACACATAATTAGATGATGACACAGTCCTTGCTTTTGAACGGGTCCTAAAACGAAAGTATATTTACAAGCCATGTAAACCGATAGCCGATTACCGATAGCCTCCGGACAACAATAACAATGAATCAATTCCTCAATGTATACATATTAAGAGAGCTATTTATAGCGGTTTCACGTATGCGAGTGGTGTAGCCCATATATACATTTTGCGCATATTATGTGCATATACGACACGCGTGAAGCATTTCTGCGACACGCGTTTCTGTTAACTGTTTTCGTTCCCTCATCGCTGTATTCAATGCCAAAATCATATTCCTTCCATACAGCGTGCTTGCAATGGTGAATCTTCAGGTGACTTATGAGATTCGTTGTGTTGTAACTCGTAGACCTTTGCCCTCCTCTCCGAACTTTTGCCGAACATGTATTGCAAATTGCAAACGCACTGCCAATCTGCCTCAGAAACTCTGAAAAATGTCCGCTCTCGTCTCTACACTGCGTGGCTGTACGCAGGCGCAGCATCATGAGCGCGACAACCGGAACCGTAAAAATATTTCTGGCTTCATATTATCGCCTCCATATCGGCCCAAAAAAAAAAACGCTAAATATTTAATAACATTAATTTCCCAATATCGGGCCGATAAATATCGGCGCCGATAATATCGTGCATCCCTAATCTTTATGTATGTGGTGTGCTGTATTGGGAATATCGGCGCACACCACACACACAATGGAATCAGTATCCTCATCCTCCTGGACCTCTCTGCTGCCTTCGACACTGTCTCCCACACCATCCTCCTCAACCGCCTCTCCACCCACCTGGGTGTCACTGGTACAGCCCTCTCCTGGTTCACATCATACCTCTCCAACAGGGAACAGTTTGTCTCCATCCACGGCTCAAGCTCCCCCACCAGCCCCAGTCAACCAAGGCGTCCCGCAAGGCTCTGTACTCGGTCAGATCCTCCGTCGTCACGGCTTTAACTACCACTGCTACGCCGACGATACCCAAATCTACCTCAGCTCCACCCCATCCTCTCCGCTCCCCCCCCAGTCCCTCATCAACTGCCTGCTCGAAATAAAACCTGGAGGACATCTAACCTCCTTGTAGCACCCTATAATGTAATAATTTCCTGATAATGTAATAACACCTGATAATGTAATAAAATGTCCACTTAACTCCATTGAAAATGTAATAAAACCCAATAATGTAATAATTGACCAATAATGTAATAAAATAACCTGACTGATATTGTAATAACATTTTTACTGATAATGTAATACCTTATTACATTATTGGGAAAATAATTAATTAAAAGCCGAAACCCTCATTCAAGCCTTCGTCACCCCCCACTGGACTATTGTAATGGAGTCCTGTTCGGGGTTCCCAACAAAGCCGTGGACAGGTTCCAGTACGTGCAGAACTCAGCTGCCAGGGTCCTCACCCACACCAAGCCCTGGCAGCACATCACCTCCACCCTCATTCACCTCCACTGGCTCCCGGTCAAGTCCCGCATCACTTACAAAATCCTCCTCCTCACCTACAAATCCCTCCACGCCTGCGCCCCTCAGTACCTAACTGACCTCCCCCAGCATACCCCTTCCCGGAACCTGGGACAAGGGACGAGAGATAAATATGACAGAAAATCCATTTTAGGAATAGCAACTGTCTACTAGCACTCTACTGCACTCTACTGTCGCACAATTAATCAGAGCTTTGAACTCCCCCAGGGAGATGAGATTATTAACACTACAACAGCCATGGGTGGGGTCATTTGACCTAGTAAGTAAAAAAAAAATTAAACTCACCTTTTCAGGACCCACCTTTCATGACTTTTCCTAGATGCGTTCTACCACCCAGTATCCTTACATTTTCTAAATCTACCTTGTATAAAGCTCTTTCTACAACAGGGTTTACCCAAGTTACATACGCAATAGTCATAGGATATTGTATGTCTATGTACAGACAATTATGAATGAGAGACTGTACAGTAGCTCTCCCAGTTGAGTGTTGCACGCTATAGCTACCGCAGCAAAGTAATTGCAACAACCTACATTTGATTGTCTGTAATCTTCAACGAATTTCCACGCAACATGGAACAAATAAAATTCCATTTATAATACAGTACATCATGTAATCAAGTGTATTTTCGCAGCTTGTGTGTGTGTGTGCGTGCACGTGCGCGTGTGTGTCTGACATGGGTTTCAAACGATTTCCCCGGTACCTCCCCGCTCCAACATGACAGGTTGTCGGGTCAACAAGGTTCGGGAAGTAAGCCTGTTCCGCTAGATAGTATAGGTATGTATATAGTATAGGCATGTAGATAGTATAGGCATGTACAGTACAGGCCAAAAGTTTGGACACACCTTCTCATTCAATGCGTTTCCTTTATTTTCATGACTATTTGGTACATTGTAGATTCTCACTGAAGGCATCAAAACTATGAATGAACACATAGGAATTATGTATTTAACAATAAAGTGTGAAATAACTCTAAATATGTCTTATATTTAAGATTCCTCAAAGTAGCCACCCTTTGCTTTTTTGTTGTTAATAAAATATATAATAATAATATTATATATAATATGTGTTAATAATAATATGTTATTATATATATATATTTACCGTATTTTCTGCACTATAAGGCGCACTTAAAAGCCTTTAATTTTCAAAAAACCCCACAGTGCGCCTTATAATCCGGAGCGCCTTATATATGGATCAATTGGTTAATTGGTTGATCCATACTGGTTGTACACGGCGCTCAAGGCGCTCTGTCAAAATGTTTCAGTACGACTGGTAAACTACAATGCCGCACCGCTTGCAGCATTACGGTAATCGGTAAACACCGGTACTGTGCTTACTCACAGTCCCACACCACTTGTGTGTGTATAAAGACCCCAAGTAAAGAAGACTAAACAGAGTTTCCGAGGGAACAAAGCGAGATGGCCACAGTTAGAGGACAAACTCGAACAGTGGGTTGTTGAACAGAGAGCAGCAAGTAGAAGCGTCTCTACAGTCACTATTCGAATGAAGGCAACAGCGCTAGCACGGGACATGAACATCGATGAATTTCGAGGCGGTCCTTCTTGGTGCTTTCAACTTGAAGTTTTAAAGTACCCACTCGATATAATAAACAACAGTTTAACGATCACTAAACACTTATAATGTGTGTATTGGATTCATTATTCTCGTTTGCCGGAGGCTACCGGTAAGGGAGGGTTGACTTGTAAACATACTTTAGTTTTAGCTCGTGTTCAAAAGTAAGAACTGTCTGTTCATCTAGTTATGTGTAGTTATGTGTTTTTAGCATGTCGATGTTCTCCCAGTATGTTGTGATGTTATTAAAATACAGTTTAGACCTTCGTAGCGATGTGTTTTGTTAGCAGCGTTCGTAGCTGTGGCTGCGTTCAGAGTCACTTTTCTCCCATTCAGTGTTTGAGGTGAACCAACATTCAAATACGCCTGTCGTGTTCAATCTTTCTCTGATTTGAATGTATGACACATAATTTGAAAGCTTACAATCTGTAGTTTAAGCATGTGTAAAAACTGAAAAATTACGTTGCACATTTCACCAGGAGCTGTCACATATGTGACGCGATCTGGTGGAATGATCAAGGAGGGGGCAACGTCATTTTTCTGTTTTTTACATATGCTTAAACTACAGATTGTAAGCTTTCAAATGATGTGTCATACATAGACATCGGGAAAAAATGTAAGACAACATGAGTATTTGAAACTTGTTAACCCTGAAAACTAAATCCTGAGGAAACGGCCTTCAAAGATTTTGGACTTTTTCACACCTTCACACAGGCAGGTAATGGGCGGTAACAATAGCTGGTCAACCCCACCCCCAACCACTCCCCCTCTAGTATTGGTCACTGGGTCAGACAGCTATAACATTATTACTAGGGATGTCCCGATCCGATACTGATATCGGATATCGACCCGATATTGGTCCTGAATGCTGGATCGGGGATCGCACCAGAAGAAAAAAAAAGGCTCCGATCCGATCCTACTGTCATGCGCAGTCAAACTTATGTGTATAAGCGATGAGGGAATGAAAACAGTGAACAGAAACGCGTGTCGCAGAAATGCTTCACGCGAGTCGCAGAAATGCTTCACGCGAGTCCTATATGCGCTTAAAATGCGCATAGCGCTGTGTGCTTCCGGTTTCATTACAAAGAGGTTAACCCTATATGTGCCTGACGTCTAACAACATTCAAATGACTCTTAACTTCATATTTTTTCGGATTTCAATGTATGACACATCATTTGAAAGCTTATGATCCGTAGTTCCAATCCACAACACGTCGCATTTGTTGCTTTAATAAAGGCTGGCAGTCTTTAATTTAACTGTTGTTGGTGTGGACTATATACTGGGGAGGTATTTGTTATTATTCAGGGGTCAAAAAATGTATACAAATATCGGATCGGTATCGGTATCGCCGATACCCGAAGCCCAGGTATCGGTATCGGTAGTGAAAAAGTGGGATTGGGACATCCCTAATTATTACCTAGCAAGGTATTACCTAAGCTAATTACCCAGGTTATTATTATTTATGGTTGTTGTAACTGTTATTGTTAGTCTTTTAATGATACAAAAAAGTCTTCAATCAGAATCAGAATTTATTTTACAGTACACAAGAATAGGTAGGATAAAGATATCACTGTAAATATTGTGTCGTACACAGAATATGGGCACACTTCACAAACACTTCACACCAATATTGCACGTCACGTCATGTCGACCAAAGCACATCTAATAAAAATAAAAATATATGGGCACACAGTGCCAAACACTTCACACCAATATTGCACGTCACGTCAGGTCGACCAAAGCACATCAAATAAAAATATATAAATAACCACGGCAAATGTAAAAGTGCACCAAATCACAGTACTGCAATCAGAATGAACCATGTAAAAAGAGTAAGAGTAAAAAAGTGGCACGTTATTACAGTGATAAATTGCTCCTATCCGAGGCACAGAGTTACAGCTCAAATCTAGACTTTATAAAATAACATCAGGCATGACTAATATTAAGGAGGAAAAAGCAGAACAATAGTGCGGCAAGCTGTGCAAAGTACAATCAGTGTGCAATTCCTGCATTCCTCCTGTGTGTTTCTCCTGCAGCTACAAACGGACAGCCTTTTTCAGAGGTGCCTTTTTCGGAGGTGCTGTGGAGTCTGGTGGGCAGGGGCATGTAGTGTCTTTCGCCTCATCAGTACAGAATTCTCTGATCTTGTCAAAAAGGTACTTCTGTCTGGCCACGTCAAGTCCGGGTGGGTCTTGCACAGGAAGATCACCTCTGGGGGGCTTGACATCAGTGTGTTTCAGTAGCTGAAACTCGACTGGTTCTGCCCCGTCGTATTCCCTGGCTATAACCACGCCAGGTTTCCGAGCATCAAAGCTGCAACAGAATGAAGACAATGCATTAAATGATTGCCCACAGTAAATGATATTATATGACCGCCATACTATGTTCATAAAATGAAATAGGTAAATACATGACAATGAATTACCTGAAGTGCTGGTAACTCTTAATCTGTGGGAGCTTTCGGAAGTAGCCACCCAGATGCTTTTGCCAGTCGTAGGTTTGAACCAGCACGGTGCCATTCTCCAGGCCTACAAGCTGGGGGATGTTGACGTGTTTCACTGGAGAGCTGGCCCTCACGACTTTAACAATGTCATCCAAAGTGTCCACTCTGGTCTTCCTGAAGCACTGCTTGATAAGGCCAAAGCACCAGTCGGGGCCAAACTTGGTGTGGCCTGCAATCAGGAAGTGGAGGCCCAGTGTCTTGTGAAGGCCATGCATGGTCCGCCATGCACAGTACCACAGCATGAAGTTGTTCTTGTTTTGGCCACTGCAGTTGTCACAGTTCAGGTCCACGTATGTTTCTCCAACTCCATACTTCTCGAAGAAGTGATGCAGGTAATTGATGACTGCGTTGCTGCCCTTACTCGATGCCATCCCTTCATCGATGAGGTAGTTCACCTGCTTAGGCATCCCTTCGCAGGAGACACCAAAGAGGCCGCACTTGCGTGGAGTCAGAAAGTACATGGGCCCTGGTTGATGAGGGTCAGTGGGGTAGTGGACCTAAGAAAGAGAGGCAAAAGAGGAAGAGAAGAAAAAGATTAGATGCAGTGAAAAGTAACATCACAGAGGTGTGTGTGTGGGTAAATGAAATTCAATCAACCAAATCAACAGTGTCATAGGATGAAGTTATTCTCACCTGTTGTGCAAAATCAAAACTGTAGTGCATTGTGATTTCCTTGCTTGCTGGTGTGGAGTGGCCAAGAGAGAGCTGCAATTCCTCACAGACCTTCGCACATGCAGCATTAATTTTCTGGTAGAAAGAACGCTCCTTTGCAACACGGTCTAGATGCTGCTCCTGCTTCTTCAGCTTGGCTGATTTCACCACATCCGTCAGATTGGCACTTCGGAACACTTGGTAGTTGTTCCTCTGGCACTCCCAGCACAGATCTGTCCGGGGTTTGGTGCTGGTTATTTCAGGGAGCAATTCCTTCCACAGATTTTGGAAGCCTTGCGTACTAACAACACGTTGCTCTGCAAAAGAAGATTTTATGAGTATGAGATTGGATTGCTCAGTCAATGCTACGTGTTGATTCATGTTCAATGCAATGGCAAAATGTGATGATGTAACAATCATGCTATTATCACATGAATGCCATTCCCATGTGCTTAACATAATCTATTCTATAGTCTCAATGAATGTGCCTTTTTTTAAACAAACCCCCCCATTGTATTGGCAATAGCAACTTCAGGCTCATGAATCTGAATTTGTTAATTGCACATTAGCATGGCTATCACAGTGTATACACAGGGCCTGGCTGTTAACACAGCCATCAGTCAAGTCATTTTAAAAAGTTGTTTTAGCATATTTAACACAATGTAACATATTTTACATTGTTACATTTCTGTAATCTTGAATTGTAGTCCCACACACACATTTTACATACCAGATTTTTGCAGAGCATCACTGTAGAGACGCCAGACGGAGGTTTTGGTGACATTGGACAGCAGCAGTTTAGCACTGTAGTCCCTGTGTCCAGGGTGTCTGCCAGGTAGAATAATGGCGTGATCTTCAGTATAGTTTTTGATGAATTTCACGACTCCCTCGATGTCATCTTTTGTGTGAAAGTTTTTGTTTTTTCGACATGTCTTTCTCTCGCGTGGCAGAGCACCGTGCTCCTGGTACCATTGGGAAATGGTATGGAGAGTTCGGCTGCTGATCCTGAGCAAAAAAACAACAGAACGTATAAATAATAGACTAATAGCAATAGCTAATGTCTGCTAGCTAGCATGGCTAACGCCACGATACATACTAGGTCATTACTACTAACAACAACAGAACGTATAAATAACAGCACAGTAGAAATAGTTAATGTCTGCTAGCTAGCATGGCTAACGCTACGATACATACTAGGTCATTACTACTAACAACAACAGAACGTATAAATAACAGCACAGTAGCAATAGGTAATGTCTGCTAGCTAACATGGCTAACGCCACGATACATACTAGGTCATTTTAACTACTAACAGTAACAGAACGTATACATTTTAAAGAGCTTACCGCAATACGAAGCAGAAGGTGTCACGGCAGACGTTCGTCCCCTGAATGGAGTATGATACCCTGGATAACTTGCGTTTTTTAGGCAGTTTTTTGAGACCTTGAGTCATAACTGAACGATTCATAGACGTCAAGAGAGCGCCCATAACCAGCAAGTCTTTGTTCTCTGCATCCAAAGATGCTGTATTCAACCGCGTCTCGTAGATCAGTTCAGAAGACAGTCTTTTGCTGTAAGAGATTCTCGGTCGAGCATTGTCTGTGCGTCTAAGCTGGCATTTGCACTAGGGGTGGGCATCAATGATCGACGATCGATAATTGATCGATAAGGATCTTGGTCGATCACAAAATATTTTGATCGATAATCATTAATACTTTTTTTTATTTTTTATAATAATAATAATAATGGAAATTAGTTAGGCTGGCCTAACTGTCACCAGATTGCGTTCGTCTCTCACCCCTGAACATGTTAACATGATCATCTTTCTGAACAAGAACCAGTAGGCCTGCCGCCTACAGTCTCTCGCTGGAGTTTAAATTTAAGTTAAGCTGGACACTCTTAAGGACACTAACGTTTTCAGTCATCCTCCTATTTGTGAGTAACTGTTTTTTTTACTGCTCCTATGGTGAGTTACTTATTTTCTATATTTTTATTTATAACGTAAAATGTGTTTTTAAGTTAAACAATTTAGGCTACTCACTGCCTTGTTTAAGAGGATTGTTATCTGACTGTAGTGTCTAGTACTTTGAATGTGAATGAATGAATGTGTGCAATAGCAACACAAATAAAGTTTTTCCCCAAGGAAAACATGCTTGTTATTTCTGCCCTATTTATTTATTATTATTATTATTTTATTTTTTTAATGAAAAAAAAGCTTATCAATTAATCGATAATTGATCGTTAATTCTTGCGATTATCGAAAAATAATTTTTGATCGTTTGCCCAGCCCTAATTTGCACTCAAATCGTTTGATTTTGTCCAATTCAGAGTCTTGCTCGGTAAACTCATTTTCAACATTCTCGTCAGACCAATCTTCGGCGAGATCAGCTATCTCAGATCGTGGTTGAAGCGAGTCTTCTTCTTCGCTATCAGAATCCGAGGAGGACAGAGGATCTGAATTGCCTCCGTGCATGTAGTCAGCAATGAACAAGGTCATCAATTCTCCATTGTCGATCCTTGTACCGGCAGCAGAAGTTCTGTTGATCTCATCGGCAAGCATTTGCGATTCCATCTCTCAGTCAACGTAACGTTGCAACAACGTAAGCACAATACAGTAAACACAAAAAAATTGGCTTTTTATCCCTCCCCCTCGCCCAGCTATTGGCTACGTCGATTGAGCTCACAGCCATTCACACCGATTTTTGTTGTTAGCTGGGCTCACGTTCCCGCCCCCAAGTTTCGAAAACTCATCTCATAAAACAAGCTTATTTTGAAGACTTATTACACGTATTTAATTAAATGAAAACTGCTCGAAAAAATAACGAGTGGGTACTTCACAACTTCAAGTTGCGTCTTATTACAAAAAAACTAAATCAGATTTTTTGCTTTGAAAAACTTTGAACGCAGATTTAAGGCATTCGCACTTTGCGCCCACATCGCAATTCGATGACGTTGCGTCACATATTGGTTGTTGGTTATAATTGTATAGCCTATTGGTTGTTTTCTGGTGTTGTTTTATTGTTTTGCTCTGTTTGTAGTCTACTTGATGTATTTTTATCAGCTGTTAAATCACCACAGCGGTTAATCCACTAATAGAGATAATACCAGATTGAAAATGCTTGTAGCTAACTAACTACTCTATATCTCGTGGTCGCAGCTATTGCGAATTGCTATTCACGCGAGTCAGCTGTGAATCACCGCAGGTCCTTGACGCTTGTTGCAAAAATGGATGACGAACGGCTGATACTTGAGGTGGAAAAATATATATTTTTGACAGTGGAGCAGGTAGAACGTTGACGGTGACAACGCTCAGGTGGAGCATGGACAATGGGAAGTTGACACAACACCGATGGAGAGGTGACGCAACGCAGTAGGTGGAGCTTGGGCGTAACGCAACCCCAGTCAAACGTTTGACTGCAGTATCTTCTATTCT
Organism: Nansenia antarctica; assembly: GCF_963989245.1. NCBI lineage: Eukaryota > Metazoa > Chordata > Actinopteri > Argentiniformes > Microstomatidae > Nansenia > Nansenia antarctica. The sequence goes on from NC_137676.1 coordinate 1,607,314, forward strand.
ATGCGCCTTATAATCCGGTGCGCCCTGTATATGAAAACAGTTCTAAAATAGGCCATTCATTGAAGGTGCGCCTTATAATCCGGTGCGCCTTATAGTGCGGAAAATACGGTAATATTATTATTATATATTTTATTAACAACAACATTTTTAAATTTATTAACAACAAAAAAGCAAAGAGTGGCTTCTTTGAGGAATCTAAAATATAAGACATATTTAGAGTTATTTCACACTTTTTTGTTAAGTACATCATTCCACATGTGTTCATTCATAGTTTTGATGCCTTCAGTGAGAATCTACAATGTAAATAGTCATGAAAATAAAGGAAACACATTGAATGAGAAGGTGTGTCCAAACTTTTGGCCTGTACTGTAGATAGTATAGGCATGTAGATAGTATAGGCATGTAGATAGTATAGGCATGTAGATAGTACAGTGTTTCCTCCAGGATTTTTCACATTAGTGGCGGAGCGCTCATTTTTGGCGCGCGGAGCGCATAATACTTTTTCCCCGCGTGCACGCGCATAAAACGCGCACTGGCGCTCAAAACAAAGACGTAATTTTACCAAAAACTAGAGGGTGGCAACAATTATAATTTCTTAAATAGCGGTTAAGTCATTAAAGCCGAGCAGGTGATTTTATATAGAAGGTGATCAAATACCAATATATCCTACAGCTGCAGCGGAACATGCGGAATGCGCATTACACACACACACACACACACAGAAAGATCAATACGAAGTAGGCCTACATGAGAGTACACGCACAAAACCGGCTAACGTTACTCATTAACTGTTTCCACAAGTAAAATCACAGTGTGACAGTCAGATGGAGCATTCGGTAAACAACAACAGCAAGGTAATGCTATCAGCTGAGTTAAAGAAAACCAACTCTTACCTTTGAGGACACCAACATGAGCCCTGCTTACCCGTACCTCCGCCATTCTATTCGTGGTGATTTTAGAGGCAATAGATTATTTTTGCCCCGCGCATAATATTGCTATGAATAGTTCGAAGCTAGGTGCTTGCACGTTAGGTGCGAGAATGCTCGGTTAACCCATTAGCGGGAACATTATTTGTTTCACAAAATAGGCTGATTTAATTGACCATGAACATCAGAGACATACATTACGAATGTTCATTTAAAATACTATATACTGAGCACTGGTATAAGAACATGAACCAGAGAACAGCAGTAAATGCAATAACCCACAGTCGTCGCTGATGATGTTGCATTTTTGATTAGGATACGTTTACGGGATTAAAGGGACCGGCCACGGGCGAAGAGAGAAATTCAAATGTCCCGCTAAATTCGGACCAATCACAAAACTGTTTTGAAAGCGCTTCGCCTCGCGCCGCGCGCCTGTTGAGAGCGATTCAGTCTCGATTGCAGTGCGAACACAAACGACGAGGTTAATTGCAACATTGTAACATATTGTAGCTAACTACGCCCTAAATCGTAACGAAATGTAGGTCTGGAAGCGGCCTAAATCTAGCTTCAATCTGCTTTTTTTCTGTTCTCCAGTCATAATAACTCGCTGCCTTTCTGCGCAGCCTGAATCAAAGTGGACTGTCTGAATCAATTAGTGGCGGAGGAAATTCATTCGTGGCGGCCCGCCACGAATAAATGCATATAGAGGAAACACTGTAGTATAGGCATGTAGATCGTATAGGCATGTAGGTAGTATAGGCATGTAGATAGTATAGGTATGTAGATAGTATAGGCATGTAGGTAGTATAGGCATGTAGATAGTATAGGCATGTAGATAGTATAGGTATGGAGATAGTATAGGTATGTAGATAGTATAGGCAGGCAGGCAGAAGGGGCATGCTTCACTTCCCAGGGGGCTAACATCAAAATACACACATCCCCGTGTTTACCAGGGCCAGGGGAATCTAGCAGGGGTAGGATGCAAACGGTGGGTTGTTCCAATCAAATGCGACACATGGGTGAATGGGTGTATGGAAATAGCGTTCCACGCACCCGGAATATTTGCATATTCATGACTATTGTTTTTTAATAATGATAATCAACTACTTCTGCATCATACATGCATCCACTACCCGTGATAATCTGCTACCTTAATCCTGTATCAGGGCACGATACTTGGACAAGATGCAGAGGTTTATCTCTCTGAGAGACATACTTGGATAGAGAACACTTTTATCTATATCTTTTTATTCATTGTTTATTATCTTGTTAAATGTTTATCTATTTAATTTCTCTCTCTATTTTCTTTCCTTACTATCCTCCTCTTGCTGTATTTTTTTTAATGCTGTATGTAAAGCACTTTGAATTGCCCCTGTTGTATCAAATGTGCTATACAAATCAACTTGCCTTGCCTAAACTTATATATTAAAGTTAAACTTGCCTATGTAACCCTGTATATGTTCCTATTCTTACAGACCAGCAGAGCTCCAACCCAGGTTCAGACAGCGAGCCCAGCTCCACCACATCAGGAAACCATAAACAACACAGGAGCTCAAGGCAGAAGAATCACCGTAAAACACACACACAGACTTACACAGGAGAGAAGACCTACCGTTGCCCACTGTGTGGAAATAGTTTTAGTAAAGCAGGAGACCTGAAGAAGCATCAGAGAATACACACAGGAGAGAAACCATACCAGTGCTCCCAGTGTGGGAAGAGTTTTAGTGAAGCAGGAGACCTGAAGAAGCACCAGAGAATACACACAGGAGAGAAACCATACCAGTGCTCCCAGTGTGGGAAGAGTTTTAGTGAAGCAGGAATCCTGAAGAAGCACCAGAGAATACACACAGGAGAGAAACCATACCAGTGCTCCCAGTGTGGGAAGAGTTTTCGTCAAGCAGGACACCTGAAGATTCATCAGAAAATACACACAGGAGAGAAACCATACCACTGCTCACAGTGTGGGAAGAGTTTCATTGATGCAGGAGCCCTGAATATTCATCAGAGAATACACACAGGAGAGAAACCATACCAGTGCTCCCAGTGTGCGAAGGGTTTTAGTGAAGCAGGAAACCTGAAGATTCATCAGAGAATACACACAGGAGAGAAACCATACCAGTGCTCCCAGTGTGGGAAGAGTTTTAGTGAAGCAGGAATCCTGAAGAAGCACCAGAGAATACACACAGGAGAGAAACCATACCAGTGCTCCCAGTGTGGGAAGAGTTTTCGTCAAGCAGGACACCTGAAGATTCATCAGAAAATACACACAGGAGAGAAACCATACCAGTGCTCCCAGTGTGGGAAGAGTTTCAGTCGTGCATATTCCCTAAATAGGCACCAGAGAATACACACAGGAGAGAAACCATACCAGTGCTCCTAGTGCAGGGAGAGTTTTAGTCAAGCAGGACACCTGAAGATCCATCAGAGAATACACACAGGAGAGAAATCATACCAGTACTCCCAGTGTGGGAAGAGTTTTAGTCGAGCAGAACACCTAAAGATGCACCAGAGAATACACACAGGAGAGAAACCATACCAGTACTCCCAGTGTGGGAAGAGTTTCAATCGAGCAGATTCCCTAAAGAGCCATCAGAAAACACACACAGGATGAGTTTCAAGCAGGCAGGAAACCTAGACACACCAGAGAACACACACAGGAGAGAAACCATACCAGTACTCCCAGTGTGGGAAGAGTTTCAATCGAGCAGATTCCCTAAAGAGCCATCAGAAAACACACACAGGAAGAGTTTCAAGCAGGCAGGAAACCTAGACACACCAGAGAACACACACAGGAGAGAAACCGTACCAGATTTCAATCAAGAGTGAAAGGTGGTTTGGTTCTATTTGTAAATATGCTTAACGTAGTTTTTCTATTTTTTAAGTAATTGTTTGATTAATGTGTATAGGCTCTTTGTCCATACAAAGCTTTTGCTGTGCATATAGTATTATATGCATTGTATTTTTTTCTGCAGGCCTCCCCACACGGTTTGTTCTCATCTCTTATGTTGTGTATTGGATAAATCACTTTGAACAGTCACAAGCTTGCTTTTCCACCCTAACCCATGGTCTTTTGCTTTTGCTCTGCATTAAGTTCAATTACTGTTCAGGTTCCACAGCTTCTGTTTAATGGAAACTTGCTGTGGATTTGGGTGATTAATGGAAGTCAAGCTGAAGCCTATGTATTTTTCTTTTCGTTCACAATGAATTGTGCTTTTCAAATTCTTAGTGATTTAAAATAAATGCGGAAGCTGACGGGGAGCCAGTGGAGTGAGGTCAGGATGGGTGTGATGTGGTCACGCTTCTTGGTGCACGCTTTTGCACCAGCTGCAGTCGGCGGAGCAGAGACTGGTCGATGCCAACATACAGGGAGTTGCAGGAATCCAGCCGGGTTGTTATGAAGGCATGGATCACCTTCTCTTGGTTCTTCTCCGGAAGATAGGCCCTTGTCTTAGCGAGGAGTCTGAGGTGAAACAAGCATTTTTTGTCAAAAAAGTCATTGTCAAAAATCACTGTGTTGTCTACCCTGAATGAATAGTCATATTCAACATTGCTTGATTGTTATTAAAATGATCTGTAATGAAAAAAATACAATAACTTAAATAATAACGTAAAAAGATTATTGTCTGTGTGGTTTTGTATTCAATTGTATACCCATAATGCATTACCGTTTCGTCATCAAATTACTGTAGCTTATAATACTGTGAATATTAGCTTCAGCATGGACACAATCTGAATGGGCTATCCAAGTGGTTGCGTATTTGCAAATACTGGTCCTGTAACTGTAGTTAGGAAGATTTACTTATATTTACATGTTTTATTTTATTTTATCTAAAGCGACTTACATTTACAAATAAATACACTTCTAAGTAAGTGAACTGTCTATCAATCAGGCATCGCAAGACAAAATAATCTCTAAATGTGTTTTAATGATTACAGTAGATGAACTGTAGAGGAGGGAAAAGGGTAGTGTTTGACACTGAAGCCCAATTTATACTTCTGCGTAACATCTACGGCGTAGCCTACGGCCCGGAGCCTACGCCGCACCTCTCCAAAAATATAACTACGCGGCAGTGCCTACGCAGACCGTAAGCACTGTGATTGGTCCGCTTGGTAGCACATGATTCCGGCTCTCGTCGGCCAGAATGCGGAAGCCATGGCAGAAATGTCATTTACTTTTTCTGTAATTACTTATTAATAAATATTTGAAGAATTATGATAACCATCTTATTATCTTAGTTTAATGTAATTTCAATGCATTATAGACATTTTCTTTACAACAAGCATAACCAAAAAATCGCTATTATGCTGCTATGAGTACACCGTTCCAACGGAGCGCCCCATGGAAGCGTCAAGCACAGCCTTCCCATAAGGAGTAGGGTTGGGTACCGAAAATCGGTACCGGTAGGTACCGGTTACTTTACATTCGGTATGTACCCGTACCGAATCGCAAAGGAGATTTCGGTGCCTCATTTCGGTACTTTTCACTGTCAACTGGTGACTCGACGTCACATCGCCTGTTAAATTTCCACTCAGTGAAAGCAGCGAGTACGGAAGGATAACGAGAAGGTTGCTAATAGCAACTTCCGCTAGCGGGTTGGCGTAACGCGACGCTCGACTTATGGGTGCGTTTGTAAACTCGTTCTGGAATTCTGATCACCACTCGTGGAATGCCTTCTGTCCAATCAAATGACTTGCTCCCCTTATGACGTCGGGCCCAGTGTGCGCGGCGACGCTCTCAGAGCGAGTTTACGAACGCAAGCCTTTGATTGGACAGTGCACTCCAGGATTCGACGCGTCTGTTGATGACGTAGTGCGGATGTGTGGCTGCGTCTCTGCGAGGTGGACAACATGATCGGGGATCTCTTGATATTCGGGTACTGTCCTTATCCTACTACTGTGTCTGAAAAATGAATCGTCATGTGTCATGGACCAGAGAGGGGGAGGGGAGTTGTAGTAGCTGAGCGGCAACATAGTTTGGATTTTGACGAGGTGGAGGGCTCCAGTTCATCAGAGTTATATTTCCTCTTGGTCTTCTTGGTTCTGGGGGCTATGCAGGCCTCTTCACTAGATCCCTTTTCTAAGAATATTCTGATGTCCTTGAGGGGCTGCCGAACAAGTGTGTACTCGTATTCGACATCAGTACCAACGATAGGCACCCCCAGCTTAATGGAGTCCCCAAGGCTCAGGAGTTTTATTTTCATTTATTTTAATTTGAGTGTATATTTAACTAATATATATTGTGCCTCAGCAATAAAAAAGTGAAAAGCTGTTTAATGTTGTCGACCGTGTTATTATATGTCATTTTAAAAAATCAAAAGTACCGAATTAAGTACCGTTTTGGTACCGGTACCGTTTTTAAAGTATCGGTTAGGTACCGGTACCGGATAAAACCCAAACGGTACCCAACCCTAATAAGGAGCGTGATTCACATTTACGAGATGTACAATCCTGTTTATTTAGAAATAAATGATTACCTGTGGCGTTTGACAGCGGATGATGATAGACATATTTAAAGTAAAGTTATCTATAAGAACTGTGATTGGTCCGCTTGGTAGCGTCACATTCCGACTCGTAAATGCGGAAGCCATGGCAGAAATGTCCTTTACTTTTTCTGTAATTACTTATTAATAAAGATTAGAAAAATTATGATCACCATCTTATTATCTTAGTTTAATGTCATTTCAATGCATTATAGACATTTTCTTTACAACAAGAAGACAACCAAAAAATCGCTATTATGCCACTATGAGTACACCGACCAACGCGACGCAGACCGACCAACGCAGAACTATAAATTGGGAGAGCCATTGCGTAGGCTACGGCGTAGCCTCGCGTAAATTCGACACAGAAGTATAAATTGGGCTTACGGCTTGTTAGTGCATTTTATGTTCAGACAAGTGAAATTCCTCCAGTTTTCCGACGAACAAGTAAAAACAAAAATAATGTGATGGCAGCTGCTGTTTGGAGCTACCAGGCGCAGAATATAAAGTGGTCAAATCGGTCGTCAAACTATTCATGACCTAAAAGTCAGATTTTCTGGGTTTCTTACAACACACAACAAAGTTTTGAAGTACCCACTCGATATTTTTTTCTAACAGTTTCACGATAATTATTAATGTATTTACGGTCGGTAATTAACTGTGGGTCATTTGTGACATCATCACCTGGTGACTGGAAGCAAGAAAAGTGAGCTGAGTTTTTTGCAGTTTTTTGCCTTGAATTATAGGATTTTGATTGGATCACAGAACATCTAATTGCCCGTGGTTAACTAACTACAGAGGCTAATTCTGAGACGGTAAGACCTTTGAAAATAACCAAGGACTCTCATAAAACCGTGATACAAATTTGAACCAAGAAAAGCTAAAGAGCTAAGTGCTAGTTTAACATTAGCTTGTTCAAAAAAGGCATAGCTGAGAACTGATGTCATAATGGAGGCCCAAGCCAAGAAGCATTTTTCAAATGTGAGGATGAGCTTATAATACTATATCCACCTGAGATACAGGGTATTAAAGCCAAAAAGATCTACCGTATTTCCCGGACTATTCATAGCTTTCATGTGACGTCACAGCATAGTGGAAACGCCCACCTGACGGGCAAAAGGCACTTTTTGCGGGCAAAACCCACTTTTTGCGGGTTAATAACTTTGATTTCCCGTGGGTTAGGAAAATAATTCCAACGTGTCCGGAAAGAGGAGAAGCCAGGGAATCCAAAAGTTTTTGAATGGAGTCGATCCTCCACTCCTATCACCGTGGACACAGCAAGGAGCGAATTCCCGTTTATAAATATTCCCTCGCCCCGCTAACAGCGGGAGTTGGGAGTTTCGTCCAGCAGCGGTAGAACTCCCGGTTGATCGAGTTTCATATTAAAAGTATATCTTCTCGGGGTGTCAGCGAGGTGGTTAAGGGCTCAAAATGACCGTATACTGATGGTGAATTTAGCAATAATAGTATTTTGTTTGTACCACCTCCATAACCGGTGTTATTCACGGACTAAGCCGGTCAAGGAAGCACCTTTTGCGGGTTAATAACTTTGATTCTCCGGGGGTTAGGAAAATAATTCCAACTTGTCCGGATAGAGGAGAAGCCAGGGAATTCAAAACCATTTGAATGGTGTCAATCCTACTCTCCTATCACCGTCGTGTATCTTGATAGTTCTTCATGGGTGAGGTGGTCTAAATAGTAGGCAGCCGGTAAATTGCGTCCACTCGCCATTTTGAGCGATGTTGCTATGATACTTTTTGCCCGTCAGGTTGGTGGTTGCTAGGGAAGAAACCACGTGACTGAAAGCTATGAATAAGTCACACTTTTTTTCATAGTTTTACATTACCGTCTACAGCCGCGAGAGGGCGCTCTGGGCTTGTGAGAACTATATGCTGCTCCTGTACCACTGAATAATTACTTGAAACATTAACGGGAGCTTGGTGAACTTGTTTACTGGTAACTTGCTTGTTGGACTAGCTGGCTTGTTATGTTAATTTAGCCTATTCAGCCTCCCAGGTTAGTGCTTTATGCTATTGTGTAGCTGAATAACTGTTAATGTGTTACGTTAACATACCGGACACCTATTCAGCCTGTTCTGTGTGCCATTGTGTAGTTGAATAACTTGCTTTTCCAGATTAAATGTCTGTTCTTGGTCTTGGATTTTGTGAAATACATTTCTAAATAAATGCGACTTATACTCCAGTGCGACTTATATGTGTTTTTTTTTCTTCTTTACTGGTATGACTTTTACTCCGGAGCGACTTATAATCCGGAAAATACGGTACAAAGAAAAGATTTTAAGACGGCACCCAGAGAATATTTTCTCTGACTACTATAGTGAACCAGAGGAGAGAAGGGTGAGGTGTAACCTTATATTTTACACCCTCTACCCTACCGCCTGGCACACTGACTTTTGTGCTGCTTTCAAATTCATAAGACTGAGGGGTGTCAGCCGTGGAAGACAAATCATCATTGACTTGCATGATGAGAGGAAATTCTCCATCAACATCTACCATAATGGCACAGTGTTGATACAAGGCCCAGAGAGCTGACTGACAGAGTTCCACTCCAGTTTTCCAACATTTAAACAACAAGCTGAGAGCTTCAAGTCAGAATCAGAGATAGAGACCCACCATGAGCCTAAAGGCCAATGCACACAGCGTGCGATTTTTGTTGCACGACAACATTCGATTGCAATGCACACGGTGTGTGATGTAATTTTGTTGCACCACAACATTCCATTCTCAATTGTTACTTTATTGTTACGTAGTCGGACCAGGCAGGCTGATTACAATAGGCTCTACCAATATTGCTTGCCTTGCTTCCACAATTTCTACAAGATACAACTGGACATATTGTGATAAAATATGTGGGTCCCCTGATTTAGGGGTATTGGTAATGTCAGGAGAGGGAGTGCACAAAACACACAGCCAGAAAGGTGTATTATAAAAGCCACTTTATTATTATGGGCGATGATCAGGCAGACATAGATTCGGAGGACGGAGACAGTCCAACATCTAGCTATTCGCCCTAGGACTCAACTTCCACAACTGATCATGCATCTCAATTAATCATCATAAATATACAGTAGTACAAATTCATCTCATTCAAATAATCATAGGCCTATAAATAAGACAAACATTGGACATTGGCTGAATAGTAAATAATCAAAAGGGCACGTAACTCGCCGGGTATTTGAGACCCCCCCGTGGGGTCTGAGCGGTGCACTGCCAACCGATGAGGCTCAATATGTAAGTCTGTCTGGCTGACGATTGTTCCTGCGTTCACGCTACAATATTGTGCCCACATGCTCGATTGTTATTATTATGTAATATAGGCGTCTTGTATGTGAGATGGGCCGTGTAGCTATGTGGCATGACACGGAAATAAATCATGCATGCAGTAATTCGTAGAGCTAGTAATGTGTATAGTGGCAGCTGTGGGCTATATAAGTGTAGTGGGAGCGTACCTATGTTCCCCCGGTCCTATATTCCCCGGGTTCTATGTTCCCCGGTTCCCCGCTTCCGAAAAACGAACGAACTGAGACTGCAGGTCACTTCCAACAACACCGTGGGAGATAGCTGTGTGATTATTCTCACAGAGACCTGGCTAAATGACTCCATCTTCGACTCCGCGGTCGGGCTAGAAGGCAGGACTTTACACCGTGCGGACAGGACTTTGCTTAGTGAGAAGACGCGCGGAGGCGGCCTAATTATATCTACGAAGGAGAGCTGGTGCTTAAACACAAAAACTGTAAGTAGCCACTGCTCCCCAGACCTGGAATACTTGACTGTTAAATGCCGACCCACATACTGTACCTCCCGAGGGAATTCAACGCAGTGTACATAACATGTGTTTACATTGCGCCAGCTTAGCATTGGCGCGGCTACATGACGTCATCAGTAGTGGACAGAGCGCGGACCCACAGGCAGTTCACATAATCGCCGGGGACTTCAATCATGCTGACCTGAAGGTAGTACTACCGAAGTTCTATCAGCATGTCAAATGTGCAACAAGAGGAGAAAAAACACTGGATAAGGTATACACCAACATCAAGCTTGCTTACAAGGCTAGACCGCTAGCTCATCTAGGCATGTCTGACCATGTGTCAATCCTCCTGATCCCAGCCTACACTCCAATGAGGAAAAGTGCTCCCATCACCACTAAGACTGTCAGAACCTGGCCAGCAGGGTCCGCTCCACTGCAGATCGGCCTGAATGACACCTCATGGCAGGAATATGAGCATGAGGACCTGGAACAGTTCACGTCGTCGGTTCTGAACCCCATAGTGAACTGCACCAACTCAGCCACCGTGGACAAACGGGTCCGGGTCTACCCCAACACGAAGCCATGGATGACTGGGAAGGTCCAAAAACTGCTCAAGGAGAGGGACAACGCCTTCTCAGGGAAGGACACACTGCTGTACAGCACCACCAGGGCTAACCTAAAGCGCGGCATCCGGGAGGCCAAGGCAGACCACAGAGAGAAGATTGAGGAATGCTTCCTGAGCAACGACTCCAGGCGGGTGTGGCAGGGGGTTCAGCACATGACAAACTTCAGAGCCAACAGGCTCACAGCCGCGGAGGACGACCTCCTGCTGGCGGAAAAGCTGAACTCCTTCTACGCCCGGTTCGACGAGGGGCGAACGGAGGTAACCACAACACAAACACCACTCTCCAGCTCTCAGCAGCCTCACCCTCACAGAGCATGAAGTGAGACGCGTGCTGAAGGCGGTGGACCCCAGGAAAGCCTCAGGGCCGGATGGCGTCCTGGGACGGGTGCTTAGGGACTGCGCCGACCAGCTGGCCGGGGTTTTCACCAACATCTTCAACCAGTCCCTGTCCCAGGCCACCATCCCACCCTGCCTGAAAACCTCAACTATCATCCCAGTCCCGAAGAAAAGCACGGTGAGCTGCCTAAACGACTACCGCCCGGTGGCACTCACACCAATCATCATGAAGTGCTTTGAGAAACTAGTCCGGGCCCACATAGTCACACGCCTCCCGCCCAACCTGGATCCATACCAGTTTGCCTACAGAGCCCACAGGTCCACAGAGGACGCCTTCGCGACGACTCTCCACTCCACTCTATCCCACCTGGAGAGGGGAAACAGCTACGCGAGACTGCTCTTTGTGGACTTCAGCTCTGCCTTCAACACCATCCTTCCAGACAGGCTAGTGACCAAACTACTAGACCTGGGACTATCACACTCTATATGTGCATGGATCAAGGACTTCCTGTCTGACCGCCCCCAGAGGGTGCGGGTGGGCTCCCACAGCCCTCAGACTCAGCACTGGGTCCCCCCAGGGCTGCGTGCTAAGCCCCATCCTCTACAACCTCTACACCTACGACTTCACCCCCGTCCACCCCAGCAACTCCATCGTAAAGTTTGCAGACGACACCACCGTGGTGGGCTGCATCTCGGGGGGGGACGAGGCGGCGTACAGGGATGAGGTGGAGCAGCTGGGCAAGCTGTGCAAGGTTAACAACCTGCTGCTGAACCAGTCAAAGACCCAGGAAATCATCGTGGACTTCAGGAGGAAAAAATCCAGAGGTCCAGCCCCTGCTCGTCGATGGAGGGAGCGTGGAGAGAGTCTCAACCCTCCGATTCCTGGGGGTGCACATACAGGATGACCTGTCCTGGAAGATCAACACAGCAGCCATCATCAAGAAGGCACAACAGCGGCTCTACTTCCTGAGAGTCCTCAGGAAAGACCACATCGGACAGGAGATGCTGGTGACCTTCTACCACTGCGCAGTGGAGAGCATCCTCACCTACTGCATCTGCATCTGGTTCTCCAGCTGCACAGCCGCAGAGAGGAATGCGCTACAGAGAGTCGTGAGATCGGCCCAGAAGATCACCGGCGCCCCCCTCCCCTCTCTGGAAGAGCTGTACAACACACGCTGCCTCAGGAAGGCCTCCAAGATCTCCAGAGACCCATCCCACCCTGGGTACAAACACTTTGCTCGGCTGCCCTCGAACAGGCGGTTCAGGACCATGTTCGCATGGACAAACGGACTGAAGCTCAGCTTCTACCCCAGGGCCATTCAGGCCCTGAACACAGCAAAGACCTAGGTTCTAGGCCCTGGACAATCTAGACAATTTGATGGCAGCTACTAGATTGAAATCAAGTGCAACACTGAACCACAACTGTGAACATTTCAAACCTGCAAACTGCGACACTTTAAATGAATGTGCAATAACACTATGTGCAATATGACAACCCTCGGGTACATAAGGTTCAGAGATAGGAAATGTTAGAATAGGTATAGCATAGCATAGAGTACAGCACAGTGTTTTATTTGTATAGTATAGTATAGTGGATAGTGTACATAGCCTTTATTTATGTAAACCAGCTCTTTTCCCTTCTTGTTTTTAGTTTTTTTTGTCCTAGCACCAGGGGAGCCCCCCCTCCCAAATTTCGTTGTTTGGTACCTGTACTATATCAATGACAATAAAGACCATTCATTCATTCATTCATTCATTCAAAAAGGGTTCTATGTTCCCCGCTTCCGAAAAAGGGTTCCCCGCTTCCGAAAAAGGGTCCTATGTTCCCCGCCTGCCGTTGTGTCAAGTGACCCCAGGTGTCGTTATGTGGTACTGCATGAGAGTTTGACGTGCGACCCCACGTGTCGTTATGTGGTACTGCATGAGAGTTTGACATGTGTCTATAGACATGGGTCTTAAGATGTCTTGGAAATATGAAGAACACAATGAATGTCATAGTATTGTCTCAGCATTTTATATAACTCCCTAGATGGATCATTTTCGAGATGGAATTGAAAATCTTATATTCCTAAAAGAACACCAGTGACAGTGTATATATATATACACATTATTAAATATTTTTTCTATATTTTTGTCAAATAAATACAGTAGAGATATCAATCCAAAATATAGGCTTTTATTGCAACCAACTAATTAAACTATGTTTGTGCATACATAATAATAATAATAACAACAACATAGGCCAAAGTGCTATCCAAATAAATGTGCAAAAATGCAAAAATCAAAAAGATCTAGCCCATACGGACGCTATGGCTGACAGCCCTCTAGTACGAAGCCAGATCTCTGAGGCCCTGCATATACTGTTCTTTCAGCCTCAGTAGACGGGCCTCCAACTCCCTCCACTTCCGTCTCCTTGTTGGGGGAGCGTGGCCTCTGTCTGCCACCCCAGACTCGGGGTAGAAGGGCGCAACATAGAGCAACAGAAAGGACAAGTGAGGGTGCAGTCACACAAAAACCAGGAAACTAAAGGTTGCAATTATGCATGCTGTTTTATTTCCTAGGTTTGGAAAAGGGGAAAGTCTGTCATCCAAAATATTGACAACCCTCTTGCTGGGCAAGCAGCACAGAGACACACTAAATATCAGAGTGCAACATTGTCCCCTGAAACATACAAGTATATTATATCAATGTGTTTCTATGCAGTATCAATAGCAACTAATTTAGATTTTATTTTATTTTAGTTGTTTATCTAAAGAAAATAATATTTTAAAATAATGAATTATCTAAAATAATCTAAACAATCTAAACAATAACTCTAAACAATCTAAATGATATGCTATTATCAATAGCATACCCCTTTTATAATTAGCATACTGAATTTCATTCTCAGATTTGATATAAAGACTATCAGAGTTGGGTCATTTGTGGAGACAACCCCAACTCAACCCAACTCTACTTGGTGAAGACAGGAACCACAGGCAACCGGTGAAAATCACAGGCATATGGGCTACCATGTCAGGTAAAATAGTCTTACTGAAAGACCTTGTATAAAAAATATTGATGGGAATCTATAGCCTACCTTAATACTTGATGTCTTTTATTTTCAGAGAATCCACAGCTCCTGTTTGAAGGGACCGTGTTCCTGCCACTCCACAGAGAAGATCCCCTGACAGGCTGTGAAGAGTACAAGGAGGGAGCAACGCTTCTCTTCCCACCCTCAGCCATCACTGACACCCTCCTGTTCCTACATCATAAATGTTTTTTGGAACCACGCCAACTTGTTGGGATAGGTATGAAGTCAACTGCCACCAATGGGCAATACTGTGAAATTGTTGATAAAAGAGTAGTCCACAACATCAGGAACACATGCTACCTGAAGAATAGGTTTCTCCACTCTCATATGGAGTAACTCTCCCATGTCACACTGTGATGGTGGTCATTGTAGTCTGTCTGGGATGGAGGATGTCAGTGTAGTCTCTTTCAGAAGGACAGTTTAGTCTCTCTGTGGTGGAGGGGAATCTTGGGGGAGTTGTTACACAACACATTCTTGTTTATTTATTTATTTGTATTTTAAATAATTAGAGCAACCTGGTCTCACACGGCAGACGTCAGAATTCGACGTTTATGGACAAACGTCGAATTCTGACGTGAGATTGCATCCAAACGTCGAATTCCGACGTGACATTTGCATCCAAACGTCGAATTCCGACGTGACATTGGCGTAGCTCGTTCTGATAGCGCAGGGGTGCGCCTGTTATGTGCGCCTGTCGGGGCTTTTCTCGGGATTATTCCATTTTGAATTGCACTTGCATTAATTAGTTAGGCCACATTTAGGGTTAGGGTTAAGGTTAGGGTTAAGGTTAGGGTTAGGGTTAGGGTAACCATAGGGTTTCCAATTCAAAATGGAATAATCCCGAGAGAAGCCCCGACAGGCGCACATAACAGGCGCACCCCTGCGCTATCAGAACGAGCTACCCCAATGTCACGTCGGAATTCGACGTTTGGATGCAAATGTCACGTCGGAATTCGACGTTTGGATGCAATCTCACGTCAGAATTCGACGATTTTTTCTACGATTTTTTCAAATCCGCCATATGATACAGACAACTCAAGGCACTCTTGAAGAACCCAAGCCCTCCAAAATAGAAGACCTTATCAATAAGGAGGTTCAAAGTTCTAAATGTATTTCTCAAGTTTATTTATCTCTGCTTGAATGCTTGTCTACAAGTACAGATGCTACGAGGTGTAAATGGGAAAATGATTTAGACATGGATATAAGTAAAGAGGACTGGTCTTTCTTTTGTCTTAAAGTTCATAAATGTTCTGACAATATGAGGCACAAACTCCTTCTTTTTAAAATGTTGCATAGAACTTATTATACACCTGCAAAACTTTATAAAATGAATAATGAAATGTCCTTTTTGTGCTGGCGCTGCAAAAAACAGAAAGGGGAGTTTTACCATATGTTTTGGTCATGTAATTTGTTGTTAACATTTTGGAACTTTGTAATTGACACGATAGCATTATGTTTAAATATTCACATTGCAAAATCATCTCGCTTGTGTCTTTTAGGCACAATCAATATGGATCCTTGGAATGAATTTCAAAAAATATATATTGATCTTGCTTTGATTGCTGCAAAGAAGTGTATTGCAATCCATTGGAAATCCGATTACTCTCCTACAATATCACATTGGTTAAATGAAATCTCTAGCTACATTCCATTAGATAAAATATACTATAATATAAGACATAAGAGTCAGGACTTTGTAAAAATATGGCAACCACATATAGATTTTATGGCAAGAAGGGCAGCTTCAGGTACTATTGTTTGATGGACAGTGTTTCTTGTAGGGATGCACGGTGATGTGAATTGCTGTTAATATCATAGCGCATCCCTAATGAATGTATTATTGTGTGTGTGTGTGTGTGTGTGTGTGTGTGTGTGTATGTGTATGTAGGCATGTGTGTTTTGTCTTATTATTATTATCTTTTTGTTGTGTTGTCGTTGGGCGTTGCCGCACAATGGTGGGGGGGGGGGGGTGGATACATGGGGGTGGGGAAACAAGAAAAAATGTGTTCAATTATATTGTAAAAATGTTTGAATCTTTGGAAACATAATTTTTAAATATATTTTTTTTACAAATATTCGACGTTTGTCCATAAACGTTGAATTCTGACGTCTGCCGTGTGAGACCAGGCTGATTAGAGTTAGTAGATTTGTGACAGCCCCCCAGTGTGTCACGCCCTCTACCTCTAGGTAGTGGGCAGTGCCTCTCTCTCTCTCTTTCCCTCTCTCCCTCTCTCTCTCTCTCCCTCTAATTGGCAGGAGTGGCTTCAGGTGTGCGTTTTGTCCGGCTGTTCACTATTACCTCATCGTTAGCCCTGCATAAAGACCCGTTCCAGCCTTCACTTCTCTGCCAGATCGTAGCTTCAGCTTACCGTAAAGATACGCTTCCAGCTCCCCTACCTATTTACTACCCTGCCTGTACCTGCCTCCTACTTACCCCTGTTTGCCTTTACCCCCCAGTACCCCTACCGGACTCCTGCTACCTGCCCTCCTGCCTGCCTGCCCTACCTGCCCTCCTGCCTGCCTGCCTGCCCTACCTGCCCTCTTGCCTGCCTGCCCTACCTGCCCCTCCTGCCTGCCTGTCCTACCTGCCCTCTTGCCTGCCTGCCCTACCGGCCTGACCCCTGCCTGCCTAACGACTACTCTTCCTGCCTAAGCCCCTGCCTGCCTGCCAAGTGCCAACTACCCCTCCTGCCTAAGCCCCTGCCTGCCTGCCGACTACCCCTCCTGCCTAACCCCCCTGCCTGCCTGCTGACTACGCCCCCTGCCTGACCCCCCGCTTGCCCTACGAGCATTCTCTGCCTACTCCCTAAAATAAATTATACTTTATTTTACTTTAACCTGTCTCTGTCTGTGTCTGCGCCTGGGTTCCCTATCTGACCGTAACAGTACGATCTGGCCATGGAACTGAACCCAGCAGACACAGCATCGGTCCTACGAGCCCTCACAGAACAGGGCAAACTGCTGGGGCAACACTCTGATGCCCTTATAGCCCTGGGAGGGCAATTCTCTACCCGTACTAAACACCTGGAACGGCTAGAGGAGGCGGTTGTGGAGATGAGCAAAGACTTTAAGAGACTCACTTCCACGGTCATCGGATCCGACACCACTCACAGCCCCCCTGCTCCTTCCCCTGGTCCTCCTATGCCCGTTCACGCACCGTTCCACTCTCCACCCACGACTCCACTCCCCGAGCGCTATGGTGGCGACCTCGGTTCTTGTCGTCCGTTTTTACTACAGTGCTCCTTACTGTTCGGGCTACGA
Organism: Nansenia antarctica; assembly: GCF_963989245.1. NCBI lineage: Eukaryota > Metazoa > Chordata > Actinopteri > Argentiniformes > Microstomatidae > Nansenia > Nansenia antarctica. Next base: position 1,624,783 of record NC_137676.1, read on the forward strand.
CCCCAGGCTTTTAGCTCGGACCGCACTCGTATTGCGTACCTCATTGGACTATTGAAGGGTCCCGCTCTCGACTGGGCTGCGGCGGTCTGGGAGAGACAGACAGTAACTTGCGATTCTTACCAAGACTTCGTTGGGGAGATGCGCAGGGTCTTTGACCATCCTGTCGCTGGTCGGGACGCCGCCAGACGTCTTCACTCCCTCCGTCAGGGGACCCGTAGTGTGGCTGAACTAGCCATCGAATTCCGAACCCTCGCGGCGGAGAGTGGGTGGAATGACGAGGCTCTCCAGAGTTCCTTTTCACAAGCGCTTAGTGAGAGACTTAAGGACGAACTTGCTTCCTGGGACGAACCAGAGAGTCTGGAACAACTCATCACTTTGGCTATTCGTCTTGACAACCGTTTTCAGGAGCGCCGTAGGGAGAGGTCTGAACATCAGGAAGTGCCCATTTTCTCCTCCTCAGCCCCGCCCCGATCCTCTCTCCTGTCCTATGCCGGATCCTCCCGAGTACGGACGGAGATGGCCGAGCCTGAGCCCATGCAACTCGGTAGGGCTCGCTTAACAGCAGAAGAACGTACTCGCCGAGTGACTTCCAAGGCTTGCCTATACTGTGGGCGTATGGGGCATTTTCTGTCGTCTTGTCCTCTCCGCCCGCTAAACGAGCAGGCTCGACCGTAATTGACGAGGTACGTTCGAGCCAGACCTATACCTTCCCCTCTCTCTCGTCCCCAACTTCAGGCTCATCTTCTGTGGCATGGCCAATCCCAGCCCTTTTCTGTCCTTATTGACTCCGGGGCAGATGAGAGTTTTATGGATATTGATGTGGCACGGCAGCTGGGGATTGAACTGGTCCATTTAGAAACACCTCTCAAAGCTAAGGGACTCAATGGCACCTCCTTAGCCCAAATTGAGTTTAAAACCCCCCTTGTTACCCTCTTCCTGTCAGGCAACCATCGGGAGGAGTTGAGTTTCCACATTATTGCATGTCCCCTCACACCCTTGGTACTCGGCTATCCTTGGCTCAAGACCCACAATCCGCAGATTGACTGGCCCATGGGCCAGGTTAGTTCTTGGAGCCCTCACTGTCTCACCCATTGTCTTCGTGCTGCTCGGAGCTCAGCCCCCACCAAGACACTCCCGCTTCATGAGCCTCCTGACCTAACCTCTGTGCCTGTGCAGTACCACAACCTCGCTCCGGTGTTCAGCAAACACCATGCCCAGTCACTACCCCCCCACCGCCCTTATGATTGCGCCATTAACCTCCTTCCCGACGCACCCCTTCCTAGTAGACGGCTGTTCAATCTGTCCCGGCCGGAGCGTGAGGCCATGGAGACCTACATCCAGGACTCATTATCCGCCGGTGCTATTCGTCCTTCTTCCTCTCCTGTGGGTGCTGGGTTTTTCTTTGTGGGGAAGAAGGACGGCACTTTGAGGCCCTGTATTGATTATCGAGGCCTTAATAACATCACTGTCAAAAACAAGTACCCTTTGCCTCTTATTAGCTCTGCCTTCGCCCCCCTTCACGGCTCCACCATCTTCACCAAACTGGACCTACGCAACGCTTACCACCTGGTCCGCATCCGTGAAGGGGATGAATGGAAGACGGCTTTCAACACCCCCCTAGGCCATTTCGAGTACCTAGTCATGCCTTTTGGCCTTACCAACGCCCCCGCGGTTTTCCAAAACCTCATCAATGACGTTCTTCGAGACATTGGAATTTTTGTTTTTGTCTACCTGGATGACATTTTAATTTTTCTAAGGACCTTGCCACCCACCAGCAACACGTCCGCCAAGTCCTTCAGCGGCTGCTGGAGAATCGCCTGTTCGCCAAGGCGAAGAAATGTGAGTTCCACGTCCCCTCGGTTTCCTTCCTGGGCTACATTATTGCCCAGGGCGAGGTTCAGATGGACCCCACCAAGGTCACCGCGGTTACTCTTTGGCCCGCCCCAACCACTCTGAAACAGTTGCAGCGGTTCCTGGGCTTCGCCAACTTTTACAGGCGCTTTATCCGGGACTATAGCCGCATCGCTGCCCCTCTCACAGCCCTCACCTCTACCGCTGTATCCTTTCGGTGGACTGAGGAGGCTGAGAGAGCCTTTAAGGACCTCAAGGAACGCTTCAGCTCCGCCCCTGTCCTCATCCAGCCGGACCCGGACCTACAGTTCGTTGTGGAGGTGGACGCTTCGGACACAGGTGCGGGAGCTGTTCTCTCTCAGAGACCCAAGGCTGACAGCAAGATGCATCCCTGTGCTTTCTTCTCTCGCCGTTTTTCCCCCGCAGAGAAGAACTATGATGTGGGAAACCGGGAGTTGTTGGCAGTTAAGCTGGCTCTGGAAGAGTGGCGTCATTGGCTGGAGGGTGCGGTCGTTCCTTTCATTGTTTGGACTGACCATAAGAACCTGTCCTATATTCAGTCTGCCAAACGGTTGAACTCCCGGCAAGCCAGATGGGCTCTCTTCTTCGGGCGCTTCAATTTCAGCCTTACCTACCGTCCTGGGTCCCGCAACATCAAGCCTGACGCGCTTTCCCGTCAGTTCACGGGGGACGAGACCTGCTCAGACCCGGAACCTATCCTACCTCCCACTTGCCTTGTGGCAGCGGTTACTTGGGAGATCCAGTCTCTGGTGCGCCGTGCACAGCTTGACCAGGCTGATCCTGGCAACGGCCCAGAGAACCGCCTGTTCGTCCCTGACGCTGTCCGCTCCCAGGTCCTACAGTGGGGCCACAGCAATCGCCTGACCTGCCACCCGGGGGTAAACCTTACCCTGGCCTTCCTACGGCAACACTTCTGATGGCCAACGATGGGGGGGGGGATACCCGGGAGTTCGTCTCGGCCTGCCCCGTCTGCGCCCAGAACAAGAACCTGCACCGGCCTCCCACTGGTCTCCTTCAGCCCCTGCCGGTTCCCCGTCGCCCCTGGTCCCATATATCTATGGATTTCGTCACCGGACTACCACCGTCCGAGGGAAATACCACCATCCTGACGGTGGTAGATCGCTTTTCCAAGGCTGCTCATTTTATTCCGCTGCCTAGCTTGCCCTCGACAAAAGAGACGGCTCAGCTGATGGTCCTTCACGTCTTCCGCATTCACGGACTACCTTCAGACATCGTATCGGACCGGGGCCCACAATTTACCTCTCAATTCTGGAAGGCTTTCTGTACCCTCATTGGTTCCACCCTCAGCCTGTCATCAGGCTTCCACCCCCAGTCCTATGGACAGTCGGGGCGGGCCAACCAGGACCTGGAGACTGCCCTGCGCTGCCTGTCCTCCTCCAACCCTACTACCTGGAGCCAACAATTGCCCTGGGTGGAGTACGCCCACAACTCCCTTCCCAACTCCTCCACGCTTCTTTCACCCTTCCAGTGCGCCCTCGGATACCAACCCCCTCTCTTTCCTGACCAGGAGGAAGAGGTCGGGGTACCCTCGGCCCAACATTTTATTCGCCGTTGTCGCCAGACCTGGAAGAAGGCTCGGACTACCCTGGTCCGCTCTGTGGCCAGGTATAAGCGCCAGGCGGATCGCCATCGTGTCCCTGCTCCCCGCTACCAGGTTGGACAGAAGGTCTGGCTCTCCACCCGAGACCTACCCCTCAAGGTGGAGTCTCGTAAGCTAGCCCCCAGATACATCGGACCCTTTCCCATCAGCAGGATTATCACCCGCTCTGCTGTTCGCCTCTGGTTGCCCCGCTCCATGCGAATTCATCCTACAGTGTTTCCTCTATATGCATTTATTGGTGAAAAAAAAAATATTAACATTTTAGCTGATTAAAATATATCTGATCCTAGATCAGCGCTATAATGGATGTTGACTAAAAGAGCACCTAAATCCACGCCCATCTCTCTCTAACCGCTGATCCAAAATCAGATTAATGACATTAAACATTCAGTTGACGACGTGACACAAGGGCTACTCCTGATTGGTCTAAATGTGAACCGGCATGAGAACCGTGCAGACTCAACCATCCCTGCTCAGCAGTCTTACCTGCCGAAATGCTCGGGCGCCTGTGTTTTCTCCTCGCAAATAACGGGCTAAAAGTCACCGGTAGTACCATCTAAAAGATACAAAAAGCTGATCTAGCTAGCTAGGTGCACAAATAAGATATCACGTTAAATAACTTCGAAAAATTAAACGAAAACAGCGACAGATGGATGGATTTTTCAAGAAAAACGATGTCCCAGACACTTCAAACATTGCTGAAGCTAGCAGTGGCTATGAGCGATCCGAAACTGCATGGCTGGCAAAGGAGCTAGTTGGTGGATCAGATCAGCTAACAACGTTTATGCCGGGGTACCACCACCACCAGCTAAAACTACAGCGGGAGAGCCATCAGCATCGGCTAGCTGTGTTGGTGTATCAGCAGACATTAGCAAGTCAAAAAACGATTCTTATGTGCCGTCACTTTAGCAACGACAGTATTGGCAGGGAAAAAAGAAGGGGAGTCGATTTTTTTTATTGACAACGGAATTACATGCTGGAAAAACATGCAGCTAAAATTCAGGGAACATTTAAACATTTGGACAATAAGAGACACACGGGAGAAGTACGGGAAAACAGGGCTCATGTGGGTGTCATTAAAGGTAAGAGTTTGTTTTCTTTAACTCAGCTGATACTCAGCTGTTTACCGAATGCTCCATCTGACTGTGATTTTACTTCTGTAATGTGGTGGGTTGACATAATTCACGCACGGAACTATGGGTTGGGAGTATTGTTCCGTCCGCAGTTGAGTGCGTAGTACCCAAGTTGTTTAGTCTGTTCTATTTACTGCTTGAGTGTGTTGTTGACAATCGTTCATGTCCTTCATTAAACGTTTAGCTTTGTCATTTGATACGCCGCCTACTCCCGTCTTTCGGCACTACAGTAAACAGTATGAGTAACGTAAGCCGCTTTTGTGCTCATGTAGGCCTACTTCGTATTATATTATAGCTGATGATCTTTGTGTGTGTGTATGTGACTGTCAGTCACAAGTTTATATTCTGTATATTCTTTTTTTATTTTTTTGCCATCCTCCCTACCTTGAAATTAGGTCGTCGTTGTTTTGAGCGCGCGTGCGTGGACAGGGCTATCCGCCACTAATGTAAAAATTCCTGGAGGAAACACTGAATTCCTACCTTCCATGTCTCCAAGATAAAACCGGTTACCACCAGCCCACTGAGGGGTCAGGTTCAGTACTAGATTTGGGCCGAGGTCCAATAGTGTCCTACCTACAAAAGGTTTTGTACATATAATCATTTTGTTCATATAATAATGTTGTACACATAATAATTTTGTTCCTATTTATAATAGTTCCTGCAATTTCCTGTAAATGTCTTTATCAATTAGTAATCCACAGTATGATTATGTATTTGCGTATGTTGTTTTTTAAATAATAAAATGCTGAGACAATACTATGACATTCATTGTGTTCTTCATATTTCCAAGACATCTTAAGACCCATGTCAAACTCTCATGCAGTACCACATAACGACACCGGGGTTCGCACGTCAAACTCTCATGCAGTACCACATAACGACACCTGGGGTCGCTTGACACAACGGCAGGCGGGGAACATAGGACCCTTTTTCAGAAGCGGGGAACATAGAACCCTTTTTCGGAAGCGGGGAACATAGAACCCTTTTTCGGAAGCGGGGAACATAAAACCCTTTTTTTTTTTTTTGCTAAGAAATAGGGGAACATAGGACCCGGGGAACATAGGACTCGGGGAACATAGGGATGACCCCGGTGTAGTGGCTGGCTGATGGTGATGTTCATATCTTGCCCTTGACTGTCAAACCGTTAAAATAGATGATTGCTCCATCCACAATTGAAGATGTCAGGTTGACTGGTTGACATCTACAGTAGGCTACTAGTCTAGACCATGGAATTCCTGTTTCAGATAGCTATGTAAACTTATATTATGCGGTCAGGTAATGTGTACTGTATAGGTATGCTGTGAAGCTACTTGGTGTGGGTAGATGAATGAATAGTACCTCGATATCCCGATTCAAAAAATGTAAAAACACAGACCGTTAAAAACGGTCACTTAACCTGCTATGGTTCAGGTGTATAACTCTGCTATGGTTCAGGTGTATAACCTACTATGGTTCAGGTGTATAACTCTGCTATGGTTCAGGTGTATAACTCTGCTATGGTTCAGGTGTATAACTCTGCTATGGTTCAGGTGTATAACTCTGCTATGGTTCAGGTGTATAACTCTGCTATGGTTCAGGTGTATAACTCTGCTATGGTTCAGGTGTATAACTCTGCTATGGTTCAGGTGTATAACTCTGCTATGGTTCAGGTGTATAACTCTGCTATGGTTCAGGTGTATAACTCTGCTATGGTTCAGGTGTATAACTCTGCTATGGTTCAGGTGTATAACTCTGCTATGGTTCAGGTGTATAACTCTGCTATGGTTCAGGTGTATAACTCTGCTATGGTTCAGGTGTATAACCTGCTATTGTTCAGGTGTATAACCTGCTATGGTTCAGGTGTATAACCTGCTATGGTTCAGGTGTATAACCCTGCTATGGTTCAGGTGTATAACCCTGCTGTGGTTCAGGTGTATAACCTGCTATGGTTCAGGTGTATAACCTGCTATGGTTCAGGTGTATAACTCTGTATACCTCAGGTGTATAACCCTGCTATGGTTCAGGTGTATAACTGCTATGGTTCAGGTGTATAACTCTGCTATGGTTCAGGTGTATAACCTGCTATGAATGAATGAATGGTCTTTATTGTCATTGCTATAGTACAGGTACCAAACAACGACATTTAGGAGGGGTGGCTCCCCTGGTGCTAGGAAAGAAAAAAGAAAAAAAAGGGAAGGAGCTGGTTTACATAAATAAAGGCTATGTACACTATCCACTATACTAGACTGTACAGATAGACGACTAGGGTTGTCATATTGCACATAGTGTTATTGCACATTCATTTAAAGTGTCGCAGTTTGCAGGCTTGAAATGTACATATTTGTGCCTCAGCACTACACCTGATTTTTTCAGTCCAGCAGCTGCCATCAATCCGTCCAGGCTGTCCAGGGCCCAGAACCTAGGTCTTTGCTGTGTTCAGGGCCTGGATGGCCCTGGGGTAGAAGCCGTGCTTCAGTCTGTTTGTCCTTGCGGCCATGGTCCTGTACCGCCTTTTCGAGGGCAGCCGGGCAAAGTGTTCGTACCCAGGGTGGGTTGGGTCTCTGGAGATCTTGGAGGCCTTCCTGAGACAGCGTGTGTTGTACAGCTCTTCCAGAGAGGGGAGGGGGGCGCCGGTGATCTTCTGGGCTGTTCTCACGACTCTCTGTAGCGCATTTCTCTCCGCGGTTGTGCAGCTGGAGAACCAGTTGCAGATGCCGTAGGTGAGGATGCTCTCCACTGCGCCGCGGTAGAAGGCCACCATTATCTCCTGCTTGATGTGTTCCTTCCTGAGGACTCTCAGGAAGTAGAGCCGCTGTTGTGCCTTCTTGATGGTGGCTGCTGTGTTGTTCTTCCAGGACAGGTCATCCTGTATGTGCACCTCCAGGAATCGGAGGGCTGAGACTCTCTCCACGCTCTCTCCGTCGATGAGCAGGGGCTGGACCTCAGACTTTTTCCTCCTGAAGTCCACGATGATTTCCTGGGTCTTTGACTTGTTCAGCAGCAGGTTGTTAACCTTGCACAGCTTGCTCAGTTGCTCTACCTCATCCCTGTACGCCGCCTCGTCCCCCCCCGAGATGCAGCCCACCACGGTGGTGTCATCTGCAAACTTTACGATGGAGTTGCTGGGGTGGACGGGGGTGAAGTCGTAGGTGTAGAGGTTGTAGAGGATGGGGCTTAGCACGCAGCCCTGGGGGGACCCAGTGCTGAGTCTGAGGGCTGTGGAGGTGTGGGAGCCCACCCGCACCCTCTGGGGGCGGTCGGTCAGGAAGTCCTTGATCCATGCACATATAGATATATAGATATATACATATATAGTGTGATAGTCCCAGGTCTAGTAGTTTGGTCACTAGCCTGTCTGGAAGGATGGTGTTGAAGGCAGAGCTGAAGTCCACAAAGAGCAGTCTCGCGTAGCTGTTTCCCCTCTCCAGGTGGGATAGAGTGGCGTGCATACTGCATACTAGCATACTCAATGAGTATATACTGCATACTGCATACTAGCATACTCAATGAGTATATACTGCATACTGCATACTAGCATACTCAATGAGTATATACTGCATACTAGCATACTCAATGAGTATATACTGCATACTCAATGAGTATATACTGCATACTAGCATACTCAATGAGTATATACTGCATACTGCATACTAGAATACTCAATGAGTATATACTGCATACTGCATACTAGCATACTTAATGAGTATATACTGCATACTGCATACTAGCATACTCAATGAGTATATACTGCATACTGCATACTAGCATACTCAATGAGTATATAGATAGATAGATAGACTTTATTTGTCATTGCTACAGTACAGGTACCAAACAACGAAATTTAGGAGGGGAGGCTCCCCTGGTGTTTAGGAAAGGAAAAAGAAACACATTTTGGAAAAAGCATAGATGCATAAAATCACAAGAAGGTAAGGAGCTGGTTTACATCAATAGAGGCTATGTACACAATCCACTGTACTATACTGCACAGATAGTCAACTAGGGTTGTCATATTTCACAAGAAAGTATTTTTTCACATTATTTTAAAGTGTCACAGTTTGCAGGCTTGAAAATGTACATGTTTGTGCATATACTGCATACTGCATACTATCATACTTAATGAGTATATACTGCATACTGCATACTAGCATACTCAATGAGTATATACTGCATACTGCATACTAGCATACTCAATGAGTATATACTGCATACTGCATACTAGCATACTTAATGAGTATATACTGCATACTGCATTCTAGCATACTCAATGAGTATATACTGCATACTGCCTACTAAATTCATAATAAGTATGCCAATACCAGCTGACCGTTTACACATTATGCATACTGCCTCCCAGAAAGCATTTCGCCAGGAGCGGGGAAACCTCCATTTTAAACCTCCATTGGCTAAAAGCTGTAATTTTGGCTTTACAAGTGTTAACATGTCATTTTATGACGTTTTAATATGTTTTCAGGCGAGAAAGTAACCACAAAATGTGTCCAGTTTACCAAAATAACCTGTTTATATGTCTGATCTGACAAATTTTTTCATCTTCTGTTCCTAGCTATATTACAGCTGCGTTCGTAAATTTGCCCTGGAAATCTGATCAGCACTCATGGAATGCCTCTTGTCCAATCAAATTACCTGGTCCCTTTATGACGTTGAACCCAGTGTGCGCTCCGGCGCTCTCAGAGCAAATTTACGAACGCACCCTGCGTTGCTTACATACGTTGCTTACATTGCTTACGGAGTTCGACAGAAACGACATAACATAATTACAACAAGTTGTAAAATGATTTGGGGGGCCAATATCCTTAGCTATCTCAAGTAACTAGTTTACTATATTGTTGTCTTAGCAGTTGGTAAAAGAACATGATTAAAATAAATATATATACGAGCAATAACATATCGTGGGCTTGCTGCAGCAAGCACAATACAACCAACTTGTCCGTCTGAAGCTACAATACTGGGATCATTCGTGACTGGGCTACAAACAGTCAAATACTAGGCAAACGTGTGTGTAAGACACGAATAGACTTGGATTTCATGCATTTCAAGTGGCATCTTTGTAATCATGACGACGTAGACATGTCTAAGAATGCATTTCACCATGTTAATTCCCAGTATAGTGAAAATACCACCGCTCATCCGTGATCAGACTTAGCTGGGGTGCTGCAGCTGAAGTGTATCAAATAAAGTGCAAAAAAGCAGCATCTGCACACTCAAATCTGTACAGAAAACAATGTTTATTGCAAGCTTTCGGTCCCCAGGCTATCAGACAATGTAAACAACAGCTGTATGACAAGTTTGTATGACGCAGTTTGACGAGGCTGAAAGCGCACAGGGTTGCCAATGGGATTGACATTTTACAGCCTAAACTTTCTATAACCACAAAATCCAGTAGCCCATTCGGCGGTAACCGAAAACGCACATTATCCCATACAACAACATACTTGTTCAGATGGTCTCCATTTAGACCCCTCTCATTCTCAGGGATTATATCCCTGTAAAGAATGTCTAAAAAAGTCAGCAGATGTTGTGTGTTGTATGGACCAAGACAGGGTATATGGGTGAGGACGCCGTTTTCTGAGATGGCTGCACACATTGTAATATTCCCTCCTGGTTGGTCTGGGACATCAATGGTTGCTCTCTGTCCAATGCGATTTCTTCCACGCCTTCTACCTTTTGCCAGATTGAAACCCGCCTCATCAACGTATATGAATGTGTGCAGAGGTTCCCTGGCCTCCAGCTCCAGTACACGCTTTATCCCAGAATAGAGAGAGAGAAAAAAACTATAAAAACTTTTCCTCTGTAACATAATGCATTTTGGACAACATATTGTACAGTATGAACTGTCATGTAAGTGTACTGCATGGCACTACACAAAGTAACCAGTTTACAGCAATGGACATTAGAGTATGCATAGAACACATAAATGTTTTACCTGTACATACTGGTGAGGGATCTCCTTCACTCTGTCGCTGTTCCGTTCAAATGGCACATTGTACAATTGTTTCATGCGCATTTCATTTCTCCTCATCACTCTGTCAATTGTAGCGATTGAAACAGATTCAATAATCCCAAAGATAGTGTCATCCTCTATAACAGCGCTTTGTATCTCTCTCAACCTTATGGCATTGTTTGCAATCACCATTGCACAAATGGCTTCCTCTTGTTGTGGAGTAAAAAGGGTCCCTTTTCCACCTCTGCTTAACCCATATTACTGTAGTGTACAATAACAGTGCTTCCCACTTGTAAAATGCTGCAGTACAGTACCATACTGTAAATATGGCAAATCTTTACTGTAACACTACTTTACACTACAGTACAGTACATCTGTGCTGCAGTAAAGCTGTAAGTCTAAATGTAAAATGTAAAAAGTGACACGTTCTTGTCCCACTGTAAGCCTCATGTATGATACAATGACAGTGGTGCAGTGCAGATTGTTTAGTGCTGAATTACTGCCCAATATACACACCTGTTCTCCCGACAAAATGTTTGAATAATTGAATTTACAGTGGTTCTCCCAACATTTGGCTGCACCCTTCGACCTGCCTCAGCCATTGTGAGGCCGTGATTGACAACATGGTCCACAATTGTAGCCCTAATTTCATCAGGAATCTGCCTCTGTACTTGGCCTCTTCTTCCTCTTCCCCTGTTTTGTCCCCTTTCCCTTCCTCCCCGCATCCTCGCCCCTCTTCCACGATGCTGACCTTCTATTTCTGTGTCACAGTATTGTCAAAATGGTACACACTATGTCCTGCTCGGTTCATATACGTATGCTTGCCAATTGAGGGTTCATGGGATTCAGCTCTAAGTGACTGTGGAGAAGAGGCTTATCATTGGTTACAATGACATGTAATGCTTCACACATACATAACACTCCTCACATCAGTGAAAGATGAGGTTCACCTGAGAGAAATTGTTTTTTCAGGAAAAAATGATAAAGAAATGTATATTTTAAATTATATGCAAACTACATTAGCTTGACAGATTTTGACAACTTGTTCAACATTTTTGTATGTAATGACTCAAGCAATGAAATGAGGACTATTAGTTTTATAGGGAATGACTATTCAGCATTCAAAAGTATAGTTAATTTTGACTGACATGACATAAGCAAATGATAATGTTATAAAACAGCAGAGAATTGTATGACAGCAATTGATGCATGTCCAAAAGCATTTGCAATTTGTTGGAAGGAATGAGAAACTGCTACTATGATGTGCACAAAATGACTAAATGTTGTGGAGGTTGAACTAACAGAGAAATGCACCAAAGCAATTGAGAAAAACTGTAACAATGAAAAAATGTGTTGCAAATACATAGTGTTTTGCAGGTGGGGTTGTTTGAATGAGAGAAGTGTTATGGAATTTGGAGAACGTGGTCATTGAATGCATTTTGTATGAAAGCAGCAATGCACAAATCACAGAGTAAGAGTCACAGTTTGGCCCACGTGGGCTTCTGCTTTGCTGACTGTATGAAGAGTTGTGACTGTGTGACTTCAGTATTGAACACTGTGACTTATGGCGCTTTTCCATCAGCGGCCCGGATCGCTTCGGTTCGGGTCGCTTCGGCCCGCTTTTGAACATTTCTGGTTTTCCACTATACACAACAGACCAGGAACTAGTAGGAGGAGTAGGCGATAGTAGGCGGAGTCACGTAAAAAACTGTCAAAACACACGTTCGTGGCCCCACGGTGGTGTAGCGGTCTAAGCACTGGCCACTAGTGCATGCTGCCCACCGGGGACTGGGTTCGAATCCCAGCTCGCCAGATCCGGATATGGCTGGGGCACACACGGGGAGCGGCATATTGGGCGGCCGCTCCCGAGGGCGGTATAGGAGTATTTCCGGACAAGGATCCGTCGCGCAACAGCGCCCCCGGGGTGCCGGAATAACAGGTGCTGGGCTCGAGGAGCCAGTCAGCTAGTCTGCCTGGCGGCCTCTTCTGGGACTGCCGGCCACGGGGTCGTGCGGCGGATCCTTCGCAATAGGCAGGGGATAATTGGATGCTAGGTTGGGTTCAATTGGCTACCAAATTGGGTGAAAAAAGGGATAAAATCTGAAAAACAAATAAAAAAAACACAAAAAAACCACACGTTCCTGTGTCCGTTCCTCTGTCCTGCCGCTAGGGGGCGGAAATGCTCCTAAACCCTGTAGATATCCGCCTGACTTCTGTGAAACAGAAGAAATCACAGAATGATTTCTAAATGTTGCCTTACTAAAACATAACTCATATGTTGAGCAGACCTATTGTCTAAATGATGTTATTAATGATCAGTATTGTGCGCCAGGCCAACTGGCCAAGTCCTTTACATTTCGAGTGACAACCTCAGATCCGCCCTGCCTGGTTTCTGATGAGGTAGGAGCCTTTATTTAATTTCTATTGGTTCATTAAATCCTGTGTTTCTCATCAGGTGTTACTGCGCATGCGCCCGTCCCGTTTTGACTCCTGCCTCGAGCGGAACATCGCGACATTTCCTCAACGTCTCAACCAAGCAGCAGTGGCGTGTCCAGACCTTTTTCACTGGGGTGGCCCAGTGGTGGCACCTAGTTATGCATGGGTGGCACAATTTTGAGAATTTAACACTTAATTCCCTGCATTCTGGTCAATTTGTATGCACCATTTTGTGCTTTTTATTACCATTTCTGTCTCCACTACCCATTGTATACTTTAATTAGGCTACTAACATTACAATCCCTGTTTAAAAGTCCCAGTGCTACCAATCACAACACAACAGAGTGGCACCATACAAATGTAATATTAAACTCCCATATTTATTCTTTAAACAAACAAATCTGGGGGAGTGGTCGGAGTTAACGAGATATTGTTCCAATCCATTACCTGGCCATTACCTGCCTGTGAAAAGTATGAAAAGTTTGAAAGGCATTTTCTCTGTTAGTTGATTTGGAATGTACCAACATTGAAATATGCATATCTTCTTCAACTTTTCAGATATCAACAGGTGCGTTTCCATAAAACATTCTGATTCGCATGAGAAATTTAATGGAAACAGCTTGATTCACATAAACTCGATACGAATCACCTCTAATTCGCAGTCGCACAAAGTTGGGAATGCTACTTAAACAAACTAACTCTGTCAAATGGTCGGTGACTCCCAGATCCGTGTGCTATTACTGAGTGGGTAGATGACATTAGCAAGTGGCCCAATATTCAATGGCCAGATATACTGTATATACACCTATATAACTCAGAACGACACAGGATAAGTTAACCAGACAGATAAGATGCATTACATTGATCATACTCCTAAGACTGTTCACTTTTCAAAAAATGAATAGCTATAGATTTTAGAGATACTGTAACTTGGACAGTGGTGAAATAATTAATTTAATTGCAAACTTCCACATACAAAACTGTCAGTTCACCGGAGCTCTCCTCTCCTCTACCGTAACAACAACAACACAACCCCCCCCCCCCCCCCCCCATATTAATGAACATATTATTACACGGTTGCTACAATACTTTACCTGATATAAAATGGGCGCCACATACACAAGCATTTTTTAAAATCTTGTCCTCAGTCCAGTTGACGCCGTCGGTTGCTCTGAAATGGTCTGATCCTGATTCGGTAGAACTTGAGTCCGATAGTCGTGGAATATCGATTCTGACAACCGAACACGCAACAACCAGACATTTCTTTATGCTAGTAGCCGTTGTAAGCTATTTTAAGCGTACCTAACTCTGGATCAAGAATGTTTGTCCACGCTTACGTTGCCTAAATGCGCACGCATATTTTGATGACGTCGACTGATGAAAGACAGTAAGAAAGGGTCTATACCAGGACTTAAGAAACGAGATGCCCAATATTGAATTTGACAAACTCTGGCCCATTTTGCGCAACAAGTGGAAGAGTTTGAAGCAGCGGAGACAGGGTTGCCAGATGGGCTGGCTTTTGGTGGATTTAGCTGTTTTTAGACTGGTTAGGCACGAAATTGTCAATCCCATCTGGCAACCCTGAGCGGAGAGTCTACAGATAGTATGTTTACAGATATCGCACTGCTGGAGATGCACACCACACGTTCTTATATATATATATAAATAAAGCTTTATTGTACTTAAAACAATATTTCGTATGTGTTTTTTGCGAGAGTTCTTTACATCAAATTATATACATCATGTCAGCTGCGTGCCAATCAACCTGGGGTGGCCAATCAGATTTCAGGGGTGGCTCGTGTGGCCCCTGGACACGCCCCTGCCAAGCAGGCTGGGACAGACGCACTTCTCTGTCAATACTGGAGGTTATCTTCACTTCTCTGTCAATACTGGAGGTTATCTTCACTTCTCTGTCAATACTGGAGGTTATCTTCACTTCTCTGTCACTACTGGAGGTTATCTTCACTTCTCTGTCAATACTGGAGGTTATCTTCACTTCTCTGTCAATACTGGAGGTTATCTTCACTTCTCTGTCAATACTGGAGGTTATTTTCAACAACAAGTCCAGGTGAGGGGTGTTCTGGGTTTTCTGGGTTTGCTTCTCTGCGTTCACACCGAATCTGCAGGTCAGTGATACATTTAATACATTTAATACGTTTAATACATTTAATACATTTAATACATGGAAATGCTGTTGTTTTACACTTGTTCTGCCTCCTTACTTCAGACTAAAGCACTTCACATTATTCACTCGATAAAACTTGGTTTGGATGATGTTTGCTGTATCAAATCATGGGCCTGTTTGTCCTTCCTGCAATTATTTACACAATGAAATTCAGTCAAATTAAAATATAAATAATGAGGCAGAGTGTGTGTGTGTGTGTGTGTGTGTGTGTGTGTGTGTGTGTGTGTGTGTGTGTGTGTGTGACAGAGAGAGAGAGAGAGAGAGAGAGAGAGAGAGAGAGACATTTCAAGAACTCTCTCCAGTCCCAGGTAATTCAGGTAATTCAGGCCCTCTCAGGTGATCCCCACTGTTGTGTCAAAGTGTTGTCATCATCATCATCTTACTGCAGTTATCCACAATCTGACCAAAGTCAAGTCAAAATATAAATAATGAGGCAGATGATTTGTGGAACCAAATAAAGTATTCATGTGTGTGTGTGTGTGTGTGTGTGTGTATGTGTATGTGTATGTGTGTGTGTGTGTGTGTATGTGTGTATGGAATGTGGGTGTGGGTGTGTGTATGGTATGTGGGTGTGGGTGTGTGTATGGTATGTGTGTGTGTGTGTATGTGTATGTGTATGTATATGTATATGTATATGTATATGTATATGTGTGTGTGTGTGTGTGTGTGTGTGTGTGTGACAGAGAGAGAGAGAGAGAGAGAGAGAGAGACATTTCAAGAACTCTCTCCAGTCCCAGGTAATTCAGGTAATTCAGGTAATTCAGGTAATTCAGGTAATTCAGGCCCTCTCAGGTGATCCCCACTGTTGTGTCAAAGTGTTGTCATCATCATCATCATCTTACTGCAGTTATCCACAATCTGACCCCTCGTTTGAGACCAAATGGTGTGGATATAAGTGTACAGTATATCTCAAAAGTGAGTACACCCTTTAGATTTTTGCAAATATTCTGTTATATCCTTTCAGCGGATAACATTATCCTACTGAAACGTTGATATAACTTAAAGTAGTCAGTGTGCTGCTTGAATAACAGTATAGATTTATTGTCCTTTGAAAATTACTCAGTACACAGCTGTTAATGTCTAAACAGCTGGCAACAAAAGTGAGTACACCCCATAGTGGCGCCCCCCTCCCCTCTCTGGAGGAGCTGTACAAAACACGCTGTCTCAGGAGGGCCTCCAAGATCTCCAAGGACCCGACCCACCCTGGGCACGAACACTTTGTCAAGCTGCCCTCGAACAGGAGGTACAGGACCCCGGCCGCTAAGACAAACAGACTGAAGGACAGCTTCTACCACAGGGCCGTCAAGGCCCTGAACACAGAAAAGGCCTAAGTTCTGGGCCCAGGACAGTCCGGACGGATTGTATGGCAGCTAGTGCTGAGGCACAAACATGTACATTTTCAAGCCTGCAAACTGTGACACTTTAAAATAATGTGAAAAAATACTTTCTTGTGAAATATGACAACCCTAGTTGACTATCTGTGCAGTATAGTACAGTGGATTGTGTACATAGCCTCTATTGATGTAAACCAGCTCCTTACCTTCTTGTGATTTTATGCATCTATGCTTTTTCTAAAATGTGTTTCTTTTTCCTTTCCTAAACACCAGGGGAGCCTCCCCTCCTAAATTTCGTTGTTTGGTACCTGTACTGTAGCAATGACAAATAAAGTCTATCTCTATCTCTAGTGAACATGTCCTAATTGTGCCCAATGATGTCATTCACCTACAAGCGAATTCATTTACAGTTTTTCTCAATTGCTAAAACACATTTTCCCAAAACTCTAAACACAACACACTTTTCTAAAGCTACATAAACAAAACCACACCTTCTCTCTTCAAAACTCAAACTTTCACACCAAAACAGCTGCTCAAAGCCTGCAAAAATGTTAGTGAAGTGAAGTGAAACTTTATTTATATAGAGCCTTTCGTACATGAATGCAATTCAAAGCACTTTACAATAGAAACAATGATTGAAAACAAGATTACAGAATAGAACAATGATTGAAAACAAGATTACACAGATGTGGGGGGGGGACACACGAGACAACAGGAAGGGAGGGGAGGGAGGGGTTACATCTTTGCTTCTAAACAAGCTTGTATAACTACATCAAGCTTACTAATAATAACAGACGACCTTGTGGGCCGAGCAGGGGGGGGCCGGAATGGAGATTAGTTTTCAGCAGGTTGAGATGACCTGCTATAAATCCAAATGGTAGACGTCATTCAGACCCCTGAACTAAACATAGTAATAATAGCACATTACTGCCTTGTATAACCATCTAAATAAGCATACCATAATAATAACACATAATAATGAGAGGGAGCCCGCTGGGACCAGTAAAGTAAAGTTAAAGATACAAGAGTAGCTATGAAAGAGCTGTAATGTTGACATGTCTACTAAACTAATCCAGCATGTCACTAAATAAGGCTGCCCTCGAAAAGGAGGTACAGGACCCAGGCCGCTAAGACAAACAGACTGAAGAACTGCTTCTACCACAGGGCCGTCAAGGCCCTGAACACAGCAAAGGCCTAAGTTCTGGGCCCAGGACAGTCCGGACGGATTGTATGGCAGCTAGTGCTGAGGCACAAACATGTACATTTCAAGCCTGCAAACTGTGACACTTTAAATAACGTGAAAAAATACTTTTGTGCAATATGACAACCCTAGTTGACTATCTGTGCAGTATAGTACAGTGGATTGTGTACATAGCCTTTATTTATGTAAACCAGCTCCTTACCTTCTTGTGATTTTATTCTTTTTCTAAAAGTTTTTTTTTTCCCTTTCCTAACACCAGGGGAGCCACTCCTCCTAAATTTCGTTGTTTGGTACCTGTACTGTAGCAATGACAATAAAGTCCATTCATTCATTCATTCATTAGCATACTGTAGGGATGGGGGGGGCGGCGGCGAAGGCAGCGGGATGGGGTGGGGGTGGGGGGGGGTTGGTGCATGTCCATGTGTAGTCTTTGACGGAAGTCAACAACGGCGGGGGGATGGGGGTGCCAGGAGTCCTTGACGGGGGGGGGGAGTGCATGTCCATGTATAGTCCAGGTGTCCATGAGGGATGGGGGAGGGGGGGTGTAGAAGGGTTTTGCATGTGAATCTTCTTGGCGAGTTTTCTGCAGACGACCTTGTGGGCCGAGCAGGGGGGGGGGGCGGAATGGAGATTAGTTTTCTTGGGAAGTTTTCGATAGCACAGCAGGTTGAGATGACCTGCTATAAATCCAAATGGTAGACGTCATTCAGACCCCTGAACAATAAGTCTACTCTGTTGTCTAAAATCGCTAGATCTTCTTGCAGATTAGTGAGTTTTTCAGGCCTTCCATCTTGTGATTTTGTTCAGATGTCAAGACAGTTTGATTACTCACCACTCTGCCCATGTCATTTAAACACTATATGCATCATTACAGACTACAACAAAACAACTGAAGACACAATGTTCAGTGTGTGAGAATGTTCTTTTTTTCACAACTGCCAAAGCACATTTTTAGAAACCTTACAGTATCTGTTCTCAGAATATATCACTGTAGAGTATTGGGCATTCATAGATTTGTGTGTTTCATATGAACAGTATGTACATCTACAGAAAATACAGTATGTATGTTACGGTACATGTGGGAATACGGTACATGTGGGAAAACTAGGGTTAGGTGCTAGGGTGACTTGGTACATGCTGGCATGTCTAACCCTAACCTTAACCCTAACCCTAACCCTAACCCTAACCTTAACCCTAGCACCCTAGCACCTAACCCTAGTTTTCCCACATGTATCCTACTGTATTCCCACATGTACCGTAACATGTACACTACTGTATCACAACTCAATGCAAACACTACAGAGGATCCATTACACACAACAATACTCACTGAAAACAATGTTCAACATACCCAGCCATCACCTTGTCTCGAGACGTCTTAAGACATCTTGACAGACAACATTTGGTTAATTAAGACATCTTAACTGAAAACTACTCAATAAAAAAGGAGAGCGAATGAGTCTTATGCCTTTCTCTCCTCAAGACTGGACTGCTGCAATGCGCTCTTCATCGGGATTCCTGGCAAAAGCATACAGAAGCTGCAATACATGAATGAATGAATGAATGGTCTTTATTCATCCAGAACAGCGCTGCCAGGATCCTGATGAGAGTCCGCAAATACGAGCACATAGGCCTAACCCCTGTTCTACACTCACTACACTGGCTCCCTGTCTCATTCAGGGTTGACTACAAAGTCCTGCTTCTCACCCACAAATGCATCAAGGGACACGCACCTCCCTCTCTGTAGCACTCTTTTGAATGAAAAGTGCCATACAAATAAAATGCATTATTATTATTATTCATATTCATATTAATCTAATGTTAAATAATAATACATAAAGGGCCGGTTTCAGAGACAAGGCTTAAGCCTAGTCCTGGACTAAATCACACTTTCAATGTAAAATCTCCATTGAAGATGTTTTTTAGTCTAGGACTAGGCTTAAGCCTTGTCTGTGAAACCGGCCCAAAGTAACTTAGTTAGACTGGCCTAGAGGTAACCCTAACTCTAACCCTAACTAACAGATTAAATACAAATAAGACTAAATGGCTACAAACACAAGATTAACAAACACAACCTACAAAACTAAGATTATAATACAGCTGTATCAAACAAAACCAACACAAAAACAACTCTGGAGTTGTCGTCTGGCCCACTGGCTCCATCTGAGTGTCTCTCCCAGCCTTTTATCCTCCACCTCCACCTTGATTGAGGATTGAGCACAGGTGTGCCCCACAGGTGTGCCCAATCAGGCCACCACCATGGCACTAGGCAGGAGGAAGGACAATCACCTGGGAGAAACACAAGAAACAAACAAAACACACACAGGACCACACACACAGGACCACACACTACGGACGTAACAAGGACCGAAAGCATAACAATGAACTGGATGTCATATTTTTTGTAATATTTAAATATATTGTTAGCAACACTCATACAATAATACCTGTGGCAAAGATTTTAGGTTGTATTTCATTTCGACACTTTTTGTAGCTTTTTTGCATTTCACCATGAGGTGGACAGTTATCTGGTATGACATTTTGTGAGTATAGAGTCTAACTCTTAAACTTTGTAATACCCTCAATACATTTTCATATAATTTAATAAACAGAGATTAGTCTAATAGATTCAATAAATGTTTTTTCCTTATTTTTACTTCATAAAGGACGTCACGTCATTGGGCCAATTGCTTTTGGTCTCTTGAAAAGGAGGGGGCCACGTATTAAAGAGCTGTCATTTCTAAACCCTTCCTCCAATTTGGGTGTGAATACCCTCAAATTAAAGAGGGTATTTGAGAGTCTGCACTTTGAAGCCATATTCATTCTATAACTGTAACATGAATATGTTTTGGTAAACAGCTAAAATAACATCTATATACATCTAAACTAATAATACATCTATATACATCTATATACATCTATATGTATCTATACTAATAATACATCTATATACATCTATACTAATAATACATCTATATACATCTATACTAATAATACATCTATATACATCTAAACTAATAATACATCTACAGTATATACATCTATATACTTCTATATACATCTATATACATCTAAACTAATAATACATCTATCTAAATCTATATACATCTGTTAAAGGAGCATAGTCTACTACTAGCTACTGAGATGCTAACCCGCGGACTCTGGTTGACGCGCCGTGCGTTCTAGTTTGATGTGTTTGCTGTTGGTTATACAAGATCCGTAGTCATTGGTTTGCTGCATAATAAACATTTATTGCATTACTAAGTGCCATCTATGGCTTAATCACTGGTACAAAAACAATAACAATAACAAACTCAGCGCCCTTGCGGTCAAACCTATTTGCCCTTCCGGGGTCAACACCTGACGACAACAACAAATGTGCTACCTTATATACACCTGCCTCAGGTATTGTGACAGCGCCACCCCATGCCCACACAGTGAATTACAACATGTATCACAGGACCATATCTGGCTCTT
>NC_137676.1:1650979-1720979 GCF_963989245.1 Nansenia antarctica
AGAACACGAACCATAGAATGCAATAACCCACCGTCGTGCTGATGCAGTGTTGCTAATCAATCTGTAATGGATTGTAACACCTGAAGTAGTTTGTAGACTAGACGCAGCCTACCTAGATGTATTCGACCAATCACAAAACAGTTTTGCAAGCGCGTCGCTTCGCGCTTGTGGGTGTGTCTAGCGCTGTGAAGGTCTGAAAAGCGGCCTAAATCTTTTTTTTTTTTTGGGGTTGAGAAATCTGCATGGTGGCGGAGGAAATTCCATCGTGGCGGACCGCCACGATGAAATGCATGTAGAGGAAACACTGTACATTTCTTCACTCTTGTTTTAATATTTTTATCATCTTTATTCGTAGGATTCCCTGCACTGTGAACTCTCCATCTGGGCAGTGAGATGGATGCTTCTGCTTATTCAGTGTCAGAGAGCCAGAGGACACACCTTGGGTCCCCTGATGCAGAGACAGAAGGACAGAACCACCGGAAGGACAATCTTATTAGGCTCCAGCCACCACCACTACCACCAACTCCCACCCACAGTAGGAACCATCACTCTCCCAACTTTAAAGAAGAGTACGACACACCGTGGGACGACACACCGTGGGATATGTTCTTACGGGACTACATCAAAAACCAAAAGGCCAAAGATGCGATTCTCAGCACAAATGCCTCAGGGCAAGATGCACATGCTCTTAAAGAGAGGCATCGACTCTCTGAAGCACCGAATGACATGGATAGTGACAGTAACGCCAGTTCAGAGGTCAAGACTAGAGGTCAAGAGGTCAAGATCGAAGAGTGCTATGGTAGGAATTCCTCTCAACAAAGGCCAACCACAGGCCGCGCTAGAGCTGACCAATCACATCCTGGATGTGAGTCAGGTGGTCACAAGAGCAGCTCAGTGATTGGATTACAGGAACAGCAGAAAAGGACAGCGACAGGGCAAATCTCTGGGCAAACGAAACATAGCTGTGGTCATGACGACATGCGCCAGTGCTACGTCCAGTGTGGGAAGAAAGTAAACATGGCGGATATTGTGACAATACAGCAGCAAATTAGAAGACGAGAGCAACACCATTGTGCTACAACTGATCAGTAAGTCACACACATGCTGTGAATCCTGTCCACAAGTATTTTGTGTTCAATAATTCACCATAGGGTGCCATGTGTCAAGTATGCAAATGGTGGTCATTGAATTGATATGGTGAATCATACTGCCAGTTACATGACTAATAAGTCGATTTGTAATTGAATTAGCTCAGTAACGCGTTTCAACAGCAGCTAAACAGTTGGTAATTAAAGGGCAGAACTATAAGCACATCTAATAGATGAATGTCATGTATGATATCGCAGCAAGCTAGCTTGAAAGGGAGCTGCCAGTCATGCGTGCAAAGTCCATGCCCATACAGCCCTCGGAACTGTCTGACCAGGAAGTTGAGCCTGACAAGAAGCTTATTTCCATTTATTTTGTGTTAACATTTTTCCTGGACACAAAATACAATTGGAAGTTGGAACCATTTAATGTCTACTTTCCAGACCCTTTAATTATAAACAAATGCAATCAGTAATCCATAGATTATTGCATTTGCAGGACGTGTCCTGTCAGTCTAGATGGGAGTTCAGTGAACTGTTTGTCTGTCATTTCTAATCGACCCTGCGTTGTTTGTGCCTCCAGTGTTTCTAGCCGCAGGTCCTTTTCAGCTCATGTAACCATGTATGAACCAGAATGCACCGAGTCCCCCGGATCTGGCTGTGGTTCTCCAGCCCTGAAAAGCCCACAGTGGGGTCCAGAGATGGTGGCAGTGAAGCTGGAGGAAGAAGATGTCGAGGAGTATGGTGTGATGGTGAAAGAAGAGGATGGAGGAGACCAAATGAGAGAGGAGGGAGTGATGGTGAATCAAGAGGACAGAGGAAGAGTGGAGATGAAAGACAGTGAGATGGATGGTAAGTCTTTGTTATTGGTGAGTGTAATTGCACTGTTGTAAAATCAGTGCTACCAGTGTATGGGAGCATATAGTGGACTAAATTCAAATGTTAATGCAATTTGAGATTGCAATTGCATGTTCCAGTTTTGCATGCATTCTTTCGGTCAATATTCGCAATCATATGATTTTCATTTTCATTTTCATGTACCCGGTATGCACATTCGCTGTCAATATTAAAATGATAATGCAAAGCCATTTGACATTTCATTTTCAAAATCATGCGCTGCTTTGTAACTGACAAAATTCAAAAGTTCATTCTGAACTGAAAATTACTATGCAATCCCACAATAGAATTTTCATTTTCCACTTTGTCCTGCATTATTTGAGTCAATATGACAATTGTAATGCAATAATGTGATTAGCGTTTGCATTTCCATGTTCTAGTAAACACATCCGCTTCGTAGCTGACAAAATTCAAACGTTGACCATTTCATGCAATAATGGTATTGCATGAAACACACACGCTTATAGGCTAATATATTAGAATATATTATTCAAATGATCCCATTCTCATATTCTACCGGCCTGTCAGTCATTCTCTGGTGGCAGGACAATGTTCAATGGCAGGACTAGTGCAAGTCATTTGGGATTCCCTGGTTAGATGCTCATGAGGGGGCGGACTGGTCATATCTACGAAGGACTGCTGGTGCTTAAATACAAAAACTGTAAGTAGCCACTTCTCCTCAGACCTGGAATACTTGACTGTTAAATGCCGACCCACATACCTCCCGAGGGAATTCAATGCAGTGTACATAACAGCTGTTTACATTGCACCAAGCGCGGATGCTAGCTTAGCATCAGCCCGGCTACATGAAGTCATCAGTGGTGGACAGAGCACAGATCCTCAAGCAGTACACATCATAGCGGGGGACTTTAATCATGCTGACCTGAAGGTAGTACTACCTGTAACCAGGGAGTAGCTGAAAGGACTGTATAATTTAGGAAGGGGCTGGTTATCTAACTAACTCTAAGCTAAATAGGCAGTGTAGGAGGATACAGGCAGGGGGCGCCAGCAAACCGTTAGACTAGCAGTTACTATCGTTAGCATTAGCATGGAATTAGCATTAGCATTAGCCTTGGAATTAGCATTAGCATTAGCCTTGGAATTAGCATTAGCATACAAACAACTAACACACGGTAACGGTATCACATATGAACAACACATTTATTTACATGACTGATGTATACATCCCCAGATATATACATTCCCTCCCCGCCGGCCACACACACACTCAATCACTCACTCATAGTCTCTGGCCTGAACAGGCTTATAGTCCCGGGCTGTGGTGCGCGTTGAGGCCTGGTCGGATGGCATGTGCGTCGAGGAAGGTAGCAGACAAAAGGGGGGGGTGACGTAGCAACGCGGAGGGAAAGGGCCTTCTTCGTAGTCCGCGCCGAGGGGTGAAGGGCTCAGGTCCGGGTGGTCCACGTCGAAGCTCCGATGGAGTCAGCGTTCGGTCGCAGTCCGCTCGCGGAGGCGACGATTCTGTACAGTTTGGCGTCTCGCTTGGTCCAACGTTTAACAGCCGGCTGCTGGCAAGGCTGTCTAACGGGGACACAACTAAACGGGCTATACAGCTCTGAACTCGATAATCACTTTCCTGGCGTCTTCAGCTTCTGCACGGTGTGCGTGTTACTGAATCCGCCATCTTGGATTGACTTCTCGTTACTCTCTCTCGTTTGGTCTCTCTCGTTCTGATTCTCATCACACACTGACCCACTGACCACTTCCGTCTCTTATATATACACCACCGAACCTAGCATCCGGGTCACGGACACACCCCGGATATACTACGTCATCAAACATATACATAAACATTACAATAATAATACATACACCTTCATGAAACGTACAGAAATAGTATGGAAAATAAGAAAGGAAATAACAGGGCAAAATAGGGCTGGTTTGGGGAAACTAAACTGGCTCTAAACTGTGGGCCTTCACAACACTACCTGTTCGGTCTACTAACGCCGACCGAAAGGCTGGACTGAAGGACACGGATACCATTCAACTCGTTTTTCTTATTTTTAGTGAAAATTGAATAGATTGTAAAACCTGCGAATGCAGACAACAAAACATACATGAATACACAGCTCTGACACATTCAAAGACTAAAACAAAGCATATAAATGTTACACAAAGCACGCATCAAACACACTAACCGTGGCATCCCTCAAGTCCTGGCATCACACAATGAACCCATACGCACGGTCTCCCACTATTTAAGCACCTAATCACAGCCCCCAATATCCCTACGCATACCTGATCTATATAATCAAACAATTCCCACGCAGTTATGAGGCATAACTCAAAATAATGTTACTAATATCTAATAATCAATAATTAATAATAACTAATAATTATTCAAATAACATTTAAAATAACATTCCACATACACTGAAACACCCCATCCTCAAGTCAAGTCAAGTCAAGAGTCACTTTATTGTCCCATCACTGGGAAATTTGTATTGGGCTTACACCCCACAGCAGCCAACAAAGATCAACAGACAACAAAGAGCAACAGACAATACAGAATATTAGCACACAAACAGAAGGCGGACCTGATTAAAACAAGAGTGGAGATAAAATGATAAGCAAGATAAGTTACATTCATCTGGTGCAGTTTAAAAGTTTAACAGAAACGGGAATAAAAGAATTTTTAAATCTATTTAATCTAGCGCGGGGGACTCTGAACCTCCTCCCAGAGGGCAGCAGTTCATACTCTGCATGTAGGACATGGGAGGGATTCATGAGAATTCTATTAGCCTGTCTGAGAGTAGCCTGTTCAAAAATAGACTGCAGGGATGAGTGGTCTTTCACCCCTATGATCTTCCATGCAGTCTGTATCAGTCGGACCAGTTTGGACCTTAGTTTTACAGATAGGTTACCAAACCAAGATGTAATGCCGTATCTGATGAGACTCTCTAAGACAGACTGGTAGAAAAGTAGCATACATTTTGGGTCAACACCATGAACTCTAAGGCGGCGTAGGAAGTGTAGTCGTTGTTGTAATCTGCTACAAAGGCTGTCTACATGAGTGCTCCAGGTGAGTGAGTTATCAATAAAAACCTAACTGGACAGTACACTACCCAAGTTTTATCAGCATGTTAAATGTGCAACAAGAGGAGATAACACACTGGACAAGGTATACACCAACATCAAGCTTGCCTACAAAGCTAGACCGCTAGCTCATCTAGGCATGTCTGACCACGTGTCCATCCTCCTGATCCCAGCCTACACTCCCATGAGGAAAAGTGCTCCCATCACCACTAAGACTGTCAGAACCTGGCCAGCAGGGTCCGCTCCACTGCAGATCTGCCTGAATGACACCTCATGGCAGGAATATGAGCATGAGGACCTGGAACAGTTCACGTCGTCGGTTCTGAACCACATAGTGAACTGCACCAACTCAGCCACCGTGGACAAACGTGTCCGGGTCTACCCCAACACGAAGCCATGGATGACTGAGAAGGTCCGACAACTGCTCAAGGAGAGGAACAACTCCTTCTCAGCGAAGGACAAACTGCTGTACAACACCACCAGGGCAAACCTGAACCGTGGCATCCGGGAGGCCAAGGCAGACCACAGAGAGAAGATTGAGGAATGCTTCCTGAGCAACGACTCCAGGCGGGTGTGGCAGGGGGTTCAGCACTTCAGCACTTCAGAGCCAACAGGCTCACAGCCTCTGAGGGCGACCCCCTGCTGGCGGAAGAGCTGAACTCCTTCTACGCCCGGTTCGACGAGGGGTGAACGGAGGTAACCACAACACAAACACCACTCTCTCCAGCTCTCAGCAGCCTCACCCTCACAGAGCATGAAGTGAGACGCGTGCTGAAGGCGGTGGACCCCAGAAAAGCCTCAGGGCCGGACGGCGTCCTGGGACGGGTGCTGAGGGACTGTGCCGACCAGCTGGCCGGGGTTTTCACCAACATCTTCAACCAGTCCCTGTCCCAGGCCACCATCCCACCCTGCCTGAAAACCTCAACAATCATCCCAGTCCCGAAGAAAAGCACGGTGAGCTGCCTAAACGACTACCGCCTGGTGGCACTCACACCAATCATCATGAAGTGCTTCGAGAAACTGGTCCGGGCCCACATAGTCACATGCCTCCCGCCCAACCTGGATCCATACCAGTTCGCCTACAGAGCCCACAGGTCCACAGAGGACGCCATCGCGACGACTCTCCACTCCACTCTATCCCACCTGGAGAGGGGGAACAGCTACGCGAGACTGCTCTTTGTGGACTTCAGCTCTGCTTTCAACACTATCCTTCCAGACAGGCTAGTGACCAAACTACTAGACCTGGGACTATCACACTCCATCTGCGCATGGATCAAGGACTTCCTGTCTGACCGCCCCCAGAGAGTGCAGGTGGGCTCCCACACCTCCACAGCCCTCAGACTCAGCACTGGGTCCCCCCAGGGCTGCGTGCTGAGCCCCATCCTCTACAACCTCTACACCCACGACTTCACCCCTGTCCACCCCAGCAACTCCATCATAAAGTTTGCAGATAACACCACCGTGGTGGGCTGCATCTCGGGGGGGACGAGGCGGCGTACAGGGATGAGGTGGAGCAGCTGGGCAAGCTGTGCAAAGTTAACAACCTGCTGCTGAACCAGTTAAAGACCCAGGAAATCATCGTGGACTTCAGGAGGAAAAAATCTGAGGTCCAGCCCCTGCTAGTCGATGGAGGGAGCGTGGAGAGAGTCTCAACTCTCCGATTCCTGGGGGTGCACATACAGGAGGACCTGTCCTGGAGGACCAACACAGCAGCCATCAGGAAGTAGAGCCGCTGTTGTGCCTTCTTGATGAGAGTCCTCAGGAAATACCACCTCAGACAGGAGCTGCTTGTGACCTTCTACCGCTGCACAGTGGAGAGCATCCTCACCTACTGCATTTGCGTGTGGTTCTCCAGCTGCACAGCCGCAGAGAGGAAAGCGCTACAGAGAGTCGTGAGATAGGCCCAGAAGATCATCGCCCCCCTTCCCTCTCTGGAAGAGCTGTACAACACACGCTGCCTCAGGAAGGCCTCCAAGATCTCCAGGGACCCATCCCACCCTGGGAACGAACACTTTGTTCGGCTGCGCTCAGGCAGGCGGTTCAGGACCATGTTCGCACAGACAAATAGACTGAAGCTCAGCTTCTACCCTAGGGCCATTCAGGCCCTGAACACAGCAAAGACCTAGGTTCTGGGCCCTGGACAATCTAGACAATTTGATGGCAGCTACTAGATTGTAAACATAAGTGCAATATTGAAATACAACTGTGAACATTTCAAACCTGCTAACTGCGACACTTTAATGAATGTGCAAAAATACTATGTGCAATATGACAACCCTTGTGTACATAAGGTTCGGATACAGGAAAAGTTAGGATATGTATAGCATAGCATAGAGTACAGCACAGTGTTTTATTGTATAGTAGATAGTGTACATAGCCTTTATTTATGTAAACCAGCTCTTTTCCCTTTTTTATTTTACCCTTGGACCTCTTGTTTTTTAGTCTTTTTTCCAAGCACCAGGGGAGCCCCCCTCCTAAATTTCGTTGTATGGTACCTGTACTGTATTAATGACAATAAAGACCATTCATTCATTCATGACAGAATAGAACTAATAGTTGAAAATACGTCTGGTTAGCTTCCGGTCCAGGACAGCGGACAGTCAACCAGCTGTTTTCAGTAGCAAGTATGCTGTCAAATTAAATTCTTAATATTATTTGCTCCAGCTCTCGACTTTGGAAGTACCGTACAGAATGCCTGAGAGCCTTATATTGCATTATATTTTGAATGGTCATCTGGTGCCTGAATATTGTATTTTCCTTTACATAAATAATGACAGTTCCACCATGAATTGATGCAGAAAAGGCACAAATTGGTGCATATCAATTCACCAGAATGCATGAAATTATGTGTTTGACAAGGACCCCCAGACAGTCCCGCTTCATGGGTCCCCCCGATGTCAAACGCCTGTGGTACCACCTCCGCCTCATTTTGAGCCAGGAAAAACCCTGTAAACGTACCGTAACAAAAGCTTTGGCTAGCTAAGCAGGGCTTGACGCTTACCTTTTCCCCAGGTAGCACTGTGCTACCATGTTGAAAAAAATTGGTAGCACACCAAGAATTTCAATAGGACAATGAAAATTGCCAATGAAAAAAGACAATTTTCGTATGACGACAACAAATGATCATAATCATAACATATCAAAATTATCATAACCGGCTCTTGGCCGTAATAAAAATGGAGACTCACACAATGTATTTTTTTTTAAATGCTACTATTTATTTACATACTGTTACTTTACTTCATTTTGCTTATACTTATGGAACTTTAACATTTAGACACATTCCAGAATATGACTGGTATATTGTATAATATAAATATATATAAACAAAAAACACTTTCAAATGTGAATTACATAAACACTTTCAAATGTGACGTGTTGTGGATTGGAACTACAGATCATAAGCTTTCAAATGATGTGTCATACATTGAAATCCGAAAAAAGATGACGAAGTTAGAGTCATTTGAATGTTGTTAGACGTCAGGCACATATCGGGTTAAACACTGTCATGAAACCGGAAGCAAACGCTGCGGCTAACAAAAAACAGCGCTACGAACGTCTAAACTGTATTTTAATAACATAACAACATGCTGATAGAACATCAACATGCTAAAAACACAACATAACTATACATAATTATATGATCACACAGTCCTTGCTTTTGAACGCGTCCTAAAATTAAAGTATGTTTACAAGCCATGTATCACTTACCGTTAGCCTCAAACAATAACAATGAACCCATTCCACAAAGTATACATGTAGCCGTTTCACGCGAGTGGTTTACAGTTTCACCAGCTGGCGTCACAAAGAAAGTGCCTCTTAGGCTTGAGGACTAGTATATAATAGGAGAGGAAGAAATGAAAGTAAAAATGCACTTAAGCTATGAGAGCTGTATCCAATATACCCATTATGCGCATTTTAAGCGCATATAGGACACGCGTGAAGCATTTCTGCGACACACGTTTCTGTTCACTGTTTTCATTCCCTCATCGCTTATACACATAAGATTGACTGCGCATGACAGTAGTTCAGCAGTCTTTTAGTCGCACTGGTGCTATTGAATGTATTTCCAAGTCGCACAGAAATATATTCACTCGCAAATGCGACCAAAACAGTCGCACTGTCGAGCCCTGCTAAGTGCACACTGAACATGGTGGTTTCAGCTCACACTCACAAAGCTAGCTATTTAGTAGGGGTGTAACGGTACACGTATTTGTACTGAAATTGGACTGTAACGGCCAAGCTCCACCTGCTGCGTTGCGTCACCTCGCCATCGGCGTTGCGTCAACTTCCCGTTGTCCAAGCTCCACCTGCTGCGTTGCGTCACCGTCAACGTTCTACTTGCTCCACTGTGACATTTTTTGTATACGGGAATAATTTCACCCTTGACTGCAATATGTCCACAACAATAACAACATCATACAGAACATTTTCCAATCAGGGTAATATTTTTTCTACATATTCCCAAATAGATAGTTGTTAGTTCAGTAGATGTTCAACTAACTGTCAACAACATTTCAACTAACTAACCATTAATCCTAAACATTGCCCTAACCTTAAATCTAACCCTATCCTTAACCATAAATCTAGTTACATATCAACAGAGTTGCAGTTGATAGTTTGAGCAGCTGTGGATCATCTATAAGGGAATAAAGTGTGACCCCAGTCAAGTATGAATTGTCATACGGAGCCCGCGAAGCGCGAGGAGAGCTCAGAGCCCGAGGAGCTCTCGGTTATTAACAGAGACGTTCATAGCGGGAATTTCTGGATCAGGAGAGCACCTACATTCTCTTACAACATCTCTTTCATCAATTATGGGTACGTAGTACGCTGAGTAGTTGGCTACAAGCATTTTCAATCTGGTATTATCTCTATTAATCGCTGTGGTGATTTAACAGCTGATAAAAAATATATAATCATAATATCAAGTGCACTACAAACAGAGCAAAACAATAAAACAACACCAGAAAACAACCAATAGGCTATGCAATTATAACCAACAACTACAATTGTACATATACAATTGGTCTCATTGTGACGTCTGCGTCCACCGTCAAAAATCTAACTTTTTTGAATGTTTACTTTTGACGCAGCCATCGGACGCAACGCAACGCTGACGCAACGCAGCAAGTGGAGCACCTTTCATTGATTACAATGCATTTGATCCCAATTCCGGACGCAACGTACATTTGACGCAACGCTCGATGGCCATGGTGGAGCTTGGCCGTTAGTCGTTCAGTTCGGTACGCGTGTGTACTGAATGAATGCAGCATACTTTTTTGCGCACATACGCCACAGAGAGATTGTCAGTAGTTTAGCTTAGATAGTTTAAACTAGAGCTTGAAGTTCCTCCAGCTGAGCTGCTACTGCCAGCCCTATCTTTGTACATTGAGTTTGCCTTTGATAATGGCCATCAATAATATAATGTTTTATTTCACTTCATTATGAATTGTTCTGGGTTCAGTCTGCTGTCATCCATCCTTAACATGACATGCAAGTGAAGTGACAAAGAAAAACTATGAATGGGGATTTTCTCTGTAAAGCCTGGTACACACATAAAGATAATCTGGCTGATTTCCCCCCTTCCGACCAAGGACAGCAAATGCCCGATTATCGGATGGCTCTAAAGATTATCCTACAAGATTATCCTGTGGTGTGAGGTGTTTTAAGATTCAATTTCTCCCGACCATCTGCTCGGAAAGTGGTCGGGGCCGACAATCGTAAATATTAAACGTGTTCAATGTTTACGATCAAAAGTACTCTTGTGTGTGGGCAACTCCAGACTCCTGACAACTCTCGTGCAGGGTTGCCAGATGGGCTCGTTTTTTTGTGTGGAATAAGCGGTTTTAGACTGTGGTTATCCTAGAGAGTGTCAATCCCATCTGGCAACCCTGCTCCCGAGTCCGATTGTGACGTGGATGGAATGTAGCCAATCAAGAAGCGAGCTGACTTCTTCTTTTCGTTCTTCAGCACTTTATTTGCCCTGTCGCACATGGCTGCCTCGTACAGGTTAGTCAGGGTACTACGTTAGATCACCTTTGATCACGCAAGTTTCTGGCTTGGGGAACGAGACTAGACTGTCGTAACGACAGATCTTTATTAGGGATGCACAATATGCATTTTTTCCAACCGATACCGATAACCGATGTTTACCCGCTTCTCGTGGCCGATAAACGATATCATAACCGATATGAGAACAGATATAATTTCACAGTTGATAACCTGTAGTTCATGCACACCTGAAGGTAAGAAAGGCTGTCATCCAGGAAACCGGAAACAAATGCTGCTAACAGCTAGCGGCTAACAAAGCACAGCACTACGAAAGTTTCAACTGTATTTTAATAACATCACAACATGCTGATAGAACATCAACATGCTAAAAACACATAACTACACATAATTAGATGATGACACAGTCCTTGCTTTTGAACGGGTCCTAAAACGAAAGTATATTTACAAGCCATGTAAACCGATAGCCGATTACCGATAGCCTCCGGACAACAATAACAATGAATCAATTCCTCAATGTATACATATTAAGAGAGCTATTTATAGCGGTTTCACGTATGCGAGTGGTGTAGCCCATATATACATTTTGCGCATATTATGTGCATATACGACACGCGTGAAGCATTTCTGCGACACGCGTTTCTGTTAACTGTTTTCGTTCCCTCATCGCTGTATTCAATGCCAAAATCATATTCCTTCCATACAGCGTGCTTGCAATGGTGAATCTTCAGGTGACTTATGAGATTCGTTGTGTTGTAACTCGTAGACCTTTGCCCTCCTCTCCGAACTTTTGCCGAACATGTATTGCAAATTGCAAACGCACTGCCAATCTGCCTCAGAAACTCTGAAAAATGTCCGCTCTCGTCTCTACACTGCGTGGCTGTACGCAGGCGCAGCATCATGAGCGCGACAACCGGAACCGTAAAAATATTTCTGGCTTCATATTATCGCCTCCATATCGGCCCAAAAAAAAAAACGCTAAATATTTAATAACATTAATTTCCCAATATCGTGCATCCCTAATCTTTATGTATGTGGTGTGCTGTATTGGGAATATCGGCGCACACCACACACACAATGGAATCAGTATCCTCATCCTCCTGGACCTCTCTGCTGCCTTCGACACTGTCTCCCACACCATCCTCCTCAACCGCCTCTCCACCCACCTGGGTGTCACTGGTACAGCCCTCTCCTGGTTCACATCATACCTCTCCAACAGGGAACAGTTTGTCTCCATCCACGGCTCAAGCTCCCCCACCAGCCCCAGTCAACCAAGGCGTCCCGCAAGGCTCTGTACTCGGTCAGATCCTCCGTCGTCACGGCTTTAACTACCACTGCTACGCCGACGATACCCAAATCTACCTCAGCTCCACCCCATCCTCTCCGCTCCCCCCCCAGTCCCTCATCAACTGCCTGCTCGAAATAAAACCTGGAGGACATCTAACCTCCTTGTAGCACCCTATAATGTAATAATTTCCTGATAATGTAATAACACCTGATAATGTAATAAAATGTCCACTTAACTCCATTGAAAATGTAATAAAACCCAATAATGTAATAATTGACCAATAATGTAATAAAATAACCTGACTGATATTGTAATAACATTTTTACTGATAATGTAATACCTTATTACCTTATTACATTATTGGGAAAATAATTAATTAAAAGCCGAAACCCTCATTCAAGCCTTCGTCACCCCCCACTGGACTATTGTAATGGAGTCCTGTTCGGGGTTCCCAACAAAGCCGTGGACAGGTTCCAGTACGTGCAGAACTCAGCTGCCAGGGTCCTCACCCACACCAAGCCCTGGCAGCACATCACCTCCACCCTCATTCACCTCCACTGGCTCCCGGTCAAGTCCCGCATCACTTACAAAATCCTCCTCCTCACCTACAAATCCCTCCACGCCTGCGCCCCTCAGTACCTAACTGACCTCCCCCAGCATACCCCTTCCCGGAACCTGGGACAAGGGACGAGAGATAAATATGACAGAAAATCCATTTTAGGAATAGCAACTGTCTACTAGCACTCTACTGCACTCTACTGTCGCACAATTAATCAGAGCTTTGAACTCCCCCAGGGAGATGAGATTATTAACACTACAACAGCCATGGGTGGGGTCATTTGACCTAGTAAGTAAAAAAAAAATTAAACTCACCTTTTCAGGACCCACCTTTCATGACTTTTCCTAGATGCGTTCTACCACCCAGTATCCTTACATTTTCTAAATCTACCTTGTATAAAGCTCTTTCTACAACAGGGTTTACCCAAGTTACATACGCAATAGTCATAGGATATTGTATGTCTATGTACAGACAATTATGAATGAGAGACTGTACAGTAGCTCTCCCAGTTGAGTGTTGCACGCTATAGCTACCGCAGCAAAGTAATTGCAACAACCTACATTTGATTGTCTGTAATCTTCAACGAATTTCCACGCAACATGGAACAAATAAAATTCCATTTATAATACAGTACATCATGTAATCAAGTGTATTTTCGCAGCTTGTGTGTGTGTGTGCGTGCACGTGCGCGTGTGTGTCTGACATGGGTTTCAAACGA
The DNA here is from genome assembly GCF_963989245.1 of Nansenia antarctica. NCBI lineage: Eukaryota > Metazoa > Chordata > Actinopteri > Argentiniformes > Microstomatidae > Nansenia > Nansenia antarctica. The sequence continues at coordinate 1,664,593 of NC_137676.1, forward strand.
TTTCCCCGGTACCTCCCCGCTCCAACATGACAGGTTGTCGGGTCAACAAGGTTCAGGAAGTAAGCCTGTTCCGCTAGATAGTATAGGTATGTAGATAGTATAGGCATGTAGATAGTATAGGCATGTACAGTACAGGCCAAAAGTTTGGACACACCTTCTCATTCAATGCGTTTCCTTTATTTTCATGACTATTTGGTACATTGTAGATTCTCACTGAAGGCATCAAAACTATGAATGAACACATAGGAATTATGTATTTAACAATAAAGTGTGAAATAACTCTAAATATGTCTTATATTTAAGATTCCTCAAAGTAGCCACCCTTTGCTTTTTTGTTGTTAATAAAATATATAATAATAATATTATATATAATATGTGTTAATAATAATATGTTATTATATATATATATTTACCGTATTTTCTGCACTATAAGGCGCACTTAAAAGCCTTTAATTTTCAAAAAAACCCACAGTGCGCCTTATAATCCGGAGCGCCTTATATATGGATCAATTGGTTAATTGGTTGATCCATACTGGTTGTACACGGCGCTCAAGGCGCTCTGTCAAAATGTTTCAGTACGACTGGTAAACTACAATGCCGCACCGCTTGCAGCATTACGGTAATCGGTAAACACCGGTACTGTGCTTACTCAGTCCCACACCACTTGTGTGTGTATAAAGACCCCAAGTAAAGAAGACTAAACAGAGTTTCCGAGGGAACAAAGCGAGATGGCCACAGTTAGAGGACAAACTCGAACAGTGGGTTGTTGAACAGAGAGCAGCAAGTAGAAGCGTCTCTACAGTCACTATTCGAATGAAGGCAACAGCGCTAGCACGGGACATGAACATCGATGAATTTCGAGGCGGTCCTTCTTGGTGCTTTCAACTTGAAGTTTTAAAGTACCCACTCGATATAATAAACAACAGTTTAACGATCACTAAACACTTATAATGTGTGTATTGGATTCATTATTCTCGTTTGCCGGAGGCTACCGGTAAGGGAGGGTTGACTTGTAAACATACTTTAGTTTTAGCTCGTGTTCAAAAGTAAGAACTGTGTGTTCATCTAGTTATGTGTAGTTATGTGTTTTTAGCATGTCGATGTTCTCCCAGTATGTTGTGATGTTATTAAAATACAGTTTAGACCTTCGTAGCGATGTGTTTTGTTAGCAGCGTTCGTAGCTGTGGCTGCGTTCAGAGTCACTTTTCTCCCATTCAGTGTTTGAGGTGAACCAACATTCAAATACGCCTGTCGTGTTCAATCTTTCTCTGATTTGAATGTATGACACATAATTTGAAAGCTTACAATCTGTAGTTTAAGCATGTGTAAAAACTGAAAAATTACGTTGCACATTTCACCAGGAGCTGTCACATATGTGACGCGATCTGGTGGAATGATCAAGGAGGGGGCAACGTCATTTTTCTGTTTTTTACATATGCTTAAACTACAGATTGTAAGCTTTCAAATGATGTGTCATACATAGACATCGGGAAAAAATGTAAGACAACATGAGTATTTGAAACTTGTTAACCCTGAAAACTAAATCCTGAGGAAACGGCCTTCAAAGATTTTGGACTTTTTCACACCTTCACACAGGCAGGTAATGGGCGGTAACAATAGCTGGTCAACCCCACCCCCAACCACTCCCCCTCTAGTATTGGTCACTGGGTCAGACAGCTATAACATTATTACTAGGGATGTCCCGATCCGATACTGATATCGGATATCGACCCGATATTGGTCCTGAATGCTGGATCGGGGATCGCACCAGAAGAAAAAAAAAGGCTCCGATCCGATCCTACTGTCATGCGCAGTCAAACTTATGTGTATAAGCGATGAGGGAATGAAAACAGTGAACAGAAACGTGTGTCGCAGAAATGCTTCACGCGAGTCGCAGAAATGCTTCACGCGAGTCCTATATGCGCTTAAAATGCGCATAGCGCTGTGTGCTTCCGGTTTCATTACAAAGAGGTTAACCCTATATGTGCCTGACGTCTAACAACATTCAAATGACTCTTAACTTCATATTTTTTCGGATTTCAATGTATGACACATCATTTGAAAGCTTATGATCCGTAGTTCCAATCCACAACACGTCGCATTTGTTGCTTTAATAAAGGCTGGCAGTCTTTAATTTAACTGTTGTTGGTGTGGACTATATACTGGGGAGGTATTTGTTATTATTCAGGGGTCAAAAAATGTATACAAATATCGGATCGGTATCGGTATCGCCGATACCCGAAGCCCAGGTATCGGTATCGGTAGTGAAAAAGTGGGATTGGGACATCCCTAATTATTACCTAGCAAGGTATTACCTAAGCTAATTACCCAGGTTATTATTATTTATGGTTGTTGTAACTGTTATTGTTAGTCTTTTAATGATACAAAAAAGTCTTCAATCAGAATCAGAATTTATTTTACAGTACACAAGAATAGGTAGGATAAAGATATCACTGTAAATATTGTGTCGTACACAGAATATGGGCACACTTCACAAACACTTCACACCAATATTGCACGTCACGTCATGTCGACCAAAGCACATCTAATAAAAAGAAAAATATATGGGCACACAGTGCCAAACACTTCACACCAATATTGCACGTCACGTCAGGTCGACCAAAGCACATCAAATAAAAATATATAAATAACCACGGCAAATGTAAAAGTGCACCAAATCACAGTACTGCAATCAGAATGAACCATGTAAAAAGAGTAAGAGTAAAAAAGTGGCACGTTATTACAGTGATAAATTGCTCCTATCCGAGGCACAGAGTTACAGCTCAAATCTAGACTTTATAAAATAACATCAGGCATGACTAATATTAAGGAGGAAAAAGCAGAACAATAGTGCGGCAAGCTGTGCAAAGTACAATCAGTGTGCAATTCCTGCATTCCTCCTGTGTGTTTCTCCTGCAGCTACAAACGGACAGCCTTTTTCAGAGGTGCCTTTTTCGGAGGTGCTGTGGAGTCTGGTGGGCAGGGGCATGTAGTGTCTTTCGCCTCATCAGTACAGAATTCTCTGATCTTGTCAAAAAGGTACTTCTGTCTGGCCACGTCAAGTCCGGGTGGGTCTTGCACAGGAAGATCACCTCTGGGGGGCTTGACATCAGTGTGTTTCAGTAGCTGAAACTCGACTGGTTCTGCCCCGTCGTATTCCCTGGCTATAACCACGCCAGGTTTCCGAGCATCAAAGCTGCAACAGAATGAAGACAATGCATTAAATGATTGCCCACAGTAAATGATATTATATGACCGCCATACTATGTTCATAAAATGAAATAGGTAAATACATGACAATGAATTACCTGAAGTGCTGGTAACTCTTAATCTGTGGGAGCTTTCGGAAGTAGCCACCCAGATGCTTTTGCCAGTCGTAGGTTTGAACCAGCACGGTGCCATTCTCCAGGCCTACAAGCTGGGGGATGTTGACGTGTTTCACTGGAGAGCTGGCCCTCACGACTTTAACAATGTCATCCAAAGTGTCCACTCTGGTCTTCCTGAAGCACTGCTTGATAAGGCCAAAGCACCAGTCGGGGCCAAACTTGGTGTGGCCTGCAATCAGGAAGTGGAGGCCCAGTGTCTTGTGAAGGCCATGCATGGTCCGCCATGCACAGTACCACAGCATGAAGTTGTTCTTGTTTTGGCCACTGCAGTTGTCACAGTTCAGGTCCACGTATGTTTCTCCAACTCCATACTTCTCGAAGAAGTGATGCAGGTAATTGATGACTGCGTTGCTGCCCTTACTCGATGCCATCCCTTCATCGATGAGGTAGTTCACCTGCTTAGGCATCCCTTCGCAGGAGACACCAAAGAGGCCGCACTTGCGTGGAGTCAGAAAGTACATGGGCCCTGGTTGATGAGGGTCAGTGGGGTAGTGGACCTAAGAAAGAGAGGCAAAAGAGGAAGAGAAGAAAAAGATTAGATGCAGTGAAAAGTAACATCACAGAGGTGTGTGTGTGGGTAAATGAAATTCAATCAACCAAATCAACAGTGTCATAGGATGAAGTTATTCTCACCTGTTGTGCAAAATCAAAACTGTAGTGCATTGTGATTTCCTTGCTTGCTGGTGTGGAGTGGCCAAGAGAGAGCTGCAATTCCTCACAGACCTTCGCACATGCAGCATTCATTTTCTGGTAGAAAGAACGCTCCTTTGCAACACGGTCTAGATGCTGCTCCTGCTTCTTCAGCTTGGCTGATTTCACCACATCCGTCAGATTGGCACTTCGGAACACTTGGTAGTTGTTCCTCTGGCACTCCCAGCACAGATCTGTCCGGGGTTTGGTGCTGGTTATTTCAGGGAGCAATTCCTTCCACAGATTTTGGAAGCCTTGCGTACTAACAACACGTTGCTCTGCAAAAGAAGATTTTATGAGTATGAGATTGGATTGCTCAGTCAATGCTACGTGTTGATTCATGTTCAATGCAATGGCAAAATGTGATGATGTAACAATCATGCTATTATCACATGAATGCCATTCCCATGTGCTTAACATAATCTATTCTATAGTCTCAATGAATGTGCCTTTTTTTAAACAAACCCCCCCATTGTATTGGCAATAGCAACTTCAGGCTCATGAATCTGAATTTGTTAATTGCACATTAGCATGGCTATCACAGTGTATACACAGGGCCTGGCTGTTAACACAGCCATCAGTCAAGTCATTTTAAAAAGTTGTTTTAGCATATTTAACACAATGTAACATATTTTACATTGTTACATTTCTGTAATCTTGAATTGTAGTCCCACACACACATTTTACATACCAGATTTTTGCAGAGCATCACTGTAGAGACGCCAGACGGAGGTTTTGGTGACATTGGACAGCAGCAGTTTAGCACTGTAGTCCCTGTGTCCAGGGTGTCTGCCAGGTAGAATAATGGCGTGATCTTCAGTATAGTTTTTGATGAATTTCACGACTCCCTCGATGTCATCTTTTGTGTGAAAGTTTTTGTTTTTTCGACATGTCTTTCTCTCGCGTGGCAGAGCACCGTGCTCCTGGTACCATTGGGAAATGGTATGGAGAGTTCGGCTGCTGATCCTGAGCAAAAAAACAACAGAACGTATAAATAATAGACTAATAGCAATAGCTAATGTCTGCTAGCTAGCATGGCTAACGCCACGATACATACTAGGTCATTACTACTAACAACAACAGAACGTATAAATAACAGCACAGTAGAAATAGTTAATGTCTGCTAGCTAGCATGGCTAACGCTACGATACATACTAGGTCATTACTACTAACAACAACAGAACGTATAAATAACAGCACAGTAGCAATAGGTAATGTCTGCTAGCTAACATGGCTAACGCCACGATACATACTAGGTCATTTTAACTACTAACAGTAACAGAACGTATACATTTTAAAGAGCTTACCGCAATACGAAGCAGAAGGTGTCACGGCAGACGTTCGTCCCCTGAATGGAGTATGATACCCTGGATAACTTGCGTTTTTTAGGCAGTTTTTTGAGACCTTGAGTCATAACTGAACGATTCATAGACGTCAAGAGAGCGCCCATAACCAGCAAGTCTTTGTTCTCTGCATCCAAAGATGCTGTATTCAACCGCGTCTCGTAGATCAGTTCAGAAGACAGTCTTTTGCTGTAAGAGATTCTCGGTCGAGCATTGTCTGTGCGTCTAAGCTGGCATTTGCACTAGGGGTGGGCATCAATGATCGACGATCGATAATTGATCGATAAGGATCTTGGTCGATCACAAAATATTTTGATCGATAATCATTAATACTTTTTTTTATTTTTTATAATAATAATAATAATGGAAATTAGTTAGGCTGGCCTAACTGTCACCAGATTGCGTTCGTCTCTCACCCCTGAACATGTTAACATGATCATCTTTCTGAACAAGAACCAGTAGGCCTGCCGCCTACAGTCTCTCGCTGGAGTTTAAATTTAAGTTAAGCTGGACACTCTTAAGGACACTAACGTTTTCAGTCATCCTCCTATTTGTGAGTAACTGTTTTTTTTACTGCTCCTATGGTGAGTTACTTATTTTCTATATTTTTATTTATAACGTAAAATGTGTTTTTAAGTTAAACAATTTAGGCTACTCACTGCCTTGTTTAAGAGGATTGTTATCTGACTGTAGTGTCTAGTACTTTGAATGTGAATGAATGAATGTGTGCAATAGCAACACAAATAAAGTTTTTCCCCAAGGAAAACATGCTTGTTATTTCTGCCCTATTTATTTATTATTATTATTATTTTATTTTTTTAATGAAAAAAAAGCTTATCAATTAATCGATAATTGATCGTTAATTCTTGCGATTATCGAAAAATAATTTTTGATCGTTTGCCCAGCCCTAATTTGCACTCAAATCGTTTGATTTTGTCCAATTCAGAGTCTTGCTCGGTAAACTCATTTTCAACATTCTCGTCAGACCAATCTTCGGCGAGATCAGCTATCTCAGATCGTGGTTGAAGCGAGTCTTCTTCTTCGCTATCAGAATCCGAGGAGGACAGAGGATCTGAATTGCCTCCGTGCATGTAGTCAGCAATGAACAAGGTCATCAATTCTCCATTGTCGATCCTTGTACCGGCAGCAGAAGTTCTGTTGATCTCATCGGCAAGCATTTGCGATTCCATCTCTCAGTCAACGTAACGTTGCAACAACGTAAGCACAATACAGTAAACACAAAAAAATTGGCTTTTTATCCCTCCCCCTCGCCCAGCTATTGGCTACGTCGATTGAGCTCACAGCCATTCACACCGATTTTTGTTGTTAGCTGGGCTCACGTTCCCGCCCCCAAGTTTCGAAAACTCATCTCATAAAACAAGCTTATTTTGAAGACTTATTACACGTATTTAATTAAATGAAAACTGCTCGAAAAAATAACGAGTGGGTACTTCACAACTTCAAGTTGCGTCTTATTACAAAAAAACTAAATCAGATTTTTTGCTTTGAAAAACTTTGAACGCAGATTTAAGGCATTCGCACTTTGCGCCCACATCGCAATTCGATGACGTTGCGTCACATATTGGTTGTTGGTTATAATTGTATAGCCTATTGGTTGTTTTCTGGTGTTGTTTTATTGTTTTGCTCTGTTTGTAGTCTACTTGATGTATTTTTATCAGCTGTTAAATCACCACAGCGGTTAATCCACTAATAGAGATAATACCAGATTGAAAATGCTTGTAGCTAACTAACTACTCTATATCTCGTGGTCGCAGCTATTGCGAATTGCTATTCACGCGAGTCAGCTGTGAATCACCGCAGGTCCTTGACGCTTGTTGCAAAAATGGATGACGAACGGCTGATACTTGAGGTGGAAAAATATATATTTTTGACAGTGGAGCAGGTAGAACGTTGACGGTGACAACGCTCAGGTGGAGCATGGACAATGGGAAGTTGACACAACACCGATGGAGAGGTGACGCAACGCAGTAGGTGGAGCTTGGGCGTAACGCAACCCCAGTCAAACGTTTGACTGCAGTATCTTCTATTCTATGCGCCTTATAATCCGGTGCGCCCTGTATATGAAAACAGTTCTAAAATAGGCCATTCATTGAAGGTGCGCCTTATAATCCGGTGCGCCTTATAGTGCGGAAAATACGGTAATATTATTATTATATATTTTATTAACAACAACATTTTTAAATTTATTAACAACAAAAAAGCAAAGAGTGGCTTCTTTGAGGAATCTAAAATATAAGACATATTTAGAGTTATTTCACACTTTTTTGTTAAGTACATCATTCCACATGTGTTCATTCATAGTTTTGATGCCTTCAGTGAGAATCTACAATGTAAATAGTCATGAAAATAAAGGAAACACATTGAATGAGAAGGTGTGTCCAAACTTTTGGCCTGTACTGTAGATAGTATAGGCATGTAGATAGTATAGGCATGTAGATAGTATAGGCATGTAGATAGTACAGTGTTTCCTCCAGGATTTTTCACATTAGTGGCGGAGCGCTCATTTTTGGCGCGCGGAGCGCATAGTACTTTTTCCCCGCGTGCGCGCGCATAAAACGCGCACTGGCGCTCAAAACAAAGACGTAATTTTACCAAAAACTAGAGGGTGGCAACAATTATAATTTCTTAAATAGCGGTTAAGTCATTAAAGCCGAGCAGGTGATTTTATATAGAAGGTGATCAAATACCAATATATCCTACAGCTGCAGCGGAACATGCGGAATGCGCATTACACACACACACACACACACAGAAAGATCAATACGAAGTAGGCCTACATGAGAGTACACGCACAAAACCGGCTAACGTTACTCATTAACTGTTTCCACAAGTAAAATCACAGTGTGACAGTCAGATGGAGCATTCGGTAAACAACAACAGCAAGGTAATGCTATCAGCTGAGTTAAAGAAAACCAACTCTTACCTTTGAGGACACCAACATGAGCCCTGCTTACCCGTACCTCCGCCATTCTATTCGTGGTGATTTTAGAGGCAATAGATTATTTTTGCCCCGCGCATAATATTGCTATGAATAGTTCGAAGCTAGGTGCTTGCACGTTAGGTGCGAGAATGCTCGGTTAACCCATTAGCGGGAACATTATTTGTTTCACAAAATAGGCTGATTTAATTGACCATGAACATCAGAGACATACATTACGAATGTTCATTTAAAATACTATATACTGAGCACTGGTATAAGAACATGAACCAGAGAACAGCAGTAAATGCAATAACCCACAGTCGTCGCTGATGATGTTGCATTTTCGATTAGGATACGTTTACGGGATTAAAGGGACCGGCCACGGGCGAAGAGAGAAATTCAAATGTCCCGCTAAATTCGGACCAATCACAAAACTGTTTTGAAAGCGCTTCGCCTCGCGCCGCGCGCCTGTTGAGAGCGATTCAGTCTCGATTGCAGTGCGAACACAAACGACGAGGTTAATTGCAACATTGTAACATATTGTAGCTAACTACGCCCTAAATCGTAACGAAATGTAGGTCTGGAAGCGGCCTAAATCTAGCTTCAATCTGCTTTTTTTCTGTTCTCCAGTCATAATAACTCGCTGCCTTTCTGCGCAGCCTGAATCAAAGTGGACTGTCTGAATCAATTAGTGGCGGAGGAAATTCATTCGTGGCGGCCCGCCACGAATAAATGCATATAGAGGAAACACTGTAGTATAGGCATGTAGATCGTATAGGCATGTAGGTAGTATAGGCATGTAGATAGTATAGGTATGTAGATAGTATAGGCATGTAGGTAGTATAGGCATGTAGATAGTATAGGCATGTAGATAGTATAGGTATGGAGATAGTATAGGTATGTAGATAGTATAGGCAGGCAGGCAGAAGGGGCATGCTTCACTTCCCAGGGGGCTAACATCAAAATACACACATCCCCGTGTTTACCAGGGCCAGGGGAATCTAGCAGGGGTGGGATGCAAACGGTGGGTTGTTCCAATCAAATGCGACACATGGGTGAATGGGTGTATGGAAATAGCGTTCCACGCACCTGGAATATTTGCATATTCATGACTATTGTTTTTTTAATAATGATAATCAACTACTTCTGCATCATACATGCAGCCACTACCCGTGATAATCTGCGACCTTAATCCTGTATCAGGGCACGATACTTGTACAAGGTGCAGAGGTTTATCTCTCTGAGAGACATACTTAGATAGAGAACACTTTAATCTATATCTTTTTATTCATTGTTTATTATCTTGTTAAATGTTTATTTATTTAATTTCTCTCTATTTTTGTTCCCTTACTATCCTCCTCTTGCTGTATATGTAAAGCACTTTGAATTGCCCCTGTTGTATCAAATGTGCTATACAAAGCAACTTGCCTAAAACTAAATATATTAAAGTTAAACTTGCCTATGTAACCCTGTATATGTTCCTATTCTTACAGACCAGCAGAGCTCCAACCCAGGTTCAGACAGCGAGCCCAGCTCCACCACATCAGGAAACCATAAACAACACAGGAGCTCAAGGCGGAAGAATCACCATAAAACACACCCTCAGACTTACACAGGAGAGAAGACCTACCGTTGCCCACTGTGTGGAAATAGTTTTAGTAAAGCAGGAGACCTGAACAATCATCAGAGAATACACACAGGAGAGAAACCATACCAGTGCTCCCAGTGTGGGGAGAGTTTTAGTCAAGCAGGAAACCTGAAGAAGCACCAGAGAATACACACAGGAGAGAAACCATACCAGTGCTCCCAGTGTGGGAAGAGTTTCAGTCGAGCAGATACCCTGAAGATTCATCAGAGAGTACACACCGGAGAGAAACCATACCAGTGCTCCCAGTGTGGGAAGAGTTTTAGTCGAGCAGAACACCTAAAGATACACCAGAGAATACACACAGGAGAGAAACCATACCAGTGCTCCAAGTGTGGGAAGAGTTTTAGTACAGCAGGAGACCTGAAGAAGCATCAGATAATACACACAGGAGAGAAACCATACCAGTGCTCCCAGTGTGGGAAGAGTTTTAGTAAAGCAGGAGACCTGAAGATGCACCAGAGAATACACACAGGAGAGAAACCATACCAGTGCTCCCAGTGTGGGAAGAGTTTTAGTCAAGCAGGAAACCTGAAGATTCATCAGAGAATACACACAGGAGAGATACCATACCAGTGCTCCCAGTGTGGGAAGAGTTTTAGTGGAGCAGGAAACCTGAAGATTCATCAGAGAATACACACCGGAGAGAAACCATACCAGTGCTCTGAGTGTGGGAAGAGTTTCATTGATTCAGGAAAGCTGAAGATTCATCAGAGAATACACACCGGAGAGAAACCATACCAGTGCTCCCAGTGTGGGAAGAGTTTCAGTCGAGTAGATTCCCTGAAGGAGCATCAGAGAATACACTCAGGAGAGAAACCATACCAGTGCTCCGAGTGTGGGAAGAGTTTTAGGAATGCAGGAGCCCTGAAGATTCATCAGAGAATACACACAGGAGAGAAACCATACCAGTGCTCCCAGTGTGGGAAGTGTTTCATTCAAGCAGGAGACCTGAAGAAGCATCAAAGAATACACTCAGGAGAGAAACCATAACAGTGCTCCGAGTGTGGGAAGAGTTTCAGTCATGCATATTCCCTAAATAAGCACCAGAGAATACACACAGGAGAGAAACCATACCAGTGCTCCTAGTGCAGGGAGAGTTTTAGTCAAGCAGGACACCTGAAGATCCATCAGAGAATACACACAGGAGAGAAATCATACCAGTACTCCCAGTGTGGGAAGAGTTTTAGTCGAGCAGAACACCTAAAGATGCACCAGAGAATACATACAGGAGAGAAACCATACCAGTACTCCCAGTGTGGGAAGAGTTTCAATCGAGCAGATTCCCTAAAGAGCCATCAGAAAACACACACAGGATGAGTTTCAAGCAGGCAGGAAACCTAGACACACCAGAGAACACACACAGGAGAGAAACCGTACCAGATTTCAATCAAGAGTGAAAGGTGGTTTGGTTCTATTTGTAAATATGCTTAACGTAGTTTTTCTATTTTTTAAGTAATTGTTTGATTAATGTGTATAGGCTCTTTGTCCATACAAAGCTTTTGCTGTGCATATAGTATTATATGCATTGTATTTTTTCTGCAGGCCTCCCCACACGGTTTGTTCTCATCTCTTACGTTGTGTATTGGATAAATCACTTTGAACAGTCACAAGCTTGCTTTTCCACCCTAACCCATGGTCTTTTGCTTTTGCTCTGCATTAAGTTACTGTTCAGGTTCCACAGCTTCTGTTTAATGGAAACTTGCTGTGGATTTGGGTGATTAATGGAAGTCAAGCTGAAGCCTATGTATTTTTCTTTTCGTTCACAATGAATTGTGCTTTTCAAATTCTTAGTGATTTAAAATAAATGCGGAAGCTGACAGGGAGCCAGTGGAGTGAGGTCAGGATGGGTGTGATGTGGTCACGCTTCTTGGTGCACGCTTTTGCACTAGCTGCAGTCGGCGGAGCAGAGACTGGTCGATGCCAACATACAGGGAGTTGCAGGAATCCAGCCGGGTTGTTATGAAGGCATGGATCTGCTTCTCTTGGTTCTTCTCCGGAAGATAGGCCCTTGTCTTAGCGAGGAGTCTGAGGTGAAAAAAGCAATTTTTGTCAAAAAAGTCATTGTCAAAAATCACTGTGTTGTCTACCCTGAATGAATAGTCATATTCAACATTGCTTGATTGTTATTAAAATGATCTGTAATGAAAAAAATACAATAACTTGTAAAAAGATTATTGTCTGTGTGGTTTTGTATTCAATTGTATACCCATAATGCATTACCGTTTCGTCATCAAATTACTGTAGCTTATAATACTGTGAATATTAGCTTCAGCATGGACACAATCTGAATGGGCTATCCAAGTGGTTGCGTATTTGCAAATACTCCAAATACTGATCCTGTAACTGTAGTTAGGGAGATTTACTTATATTTACATGTTTTATTTTATTTTATTTTATCTAAAGCGACTTACATTTACAAATAAATACACTTCTAAGTAAGTGAACTGTCTATCAATCAGGCATCGCAAGACAAAATAATCTCTAAATGTGTTTTAATGATTACAGTAGATGAACTGTAGGAGGGAAAAGGGCAGTGTTTCTCCAAAAATATAACTACGCGGCAGTGCCAACGCAGACCGTAAGCACTGTGATTGGTCCGCTTGGTAGCACATGATTCCGGCTCTCGTCGGCCAGAATGCGGAAGCCATGGCAGAAATGTCATTTACTTTTTCTGTAATTACTTATTAATAAATATTTGAAAAATTATGATAACCATCTTATTATCTTAGTTTAATGTAATTTCAATGCATTATAGACATTTTCTTTACAACAAGCATAACCAAAAAATCGCTATTATGCTGCTATGAGTACACCGTTCCAACGGAGCGCCCCATGGAAGCGTCAAGCACAGCCTTCCCATAAGGAGCGTGATTCACATTTACGAGATGTACAATCCTGTTTATTTAGAAATAAATGATTACCTGTGGCGTTTGACAGCGGATGATGATAGACATATTTAAAGTAAAGTTATCTATAAGAACTAGGGATGTCCCGATCCGATACTGAGATCGGATATCGACCCGATATTGGTCCTGAATGCTGGATCGGAGATCGGACCAGAAAAAAAAAAGGCTCCGATCCGATCCTACTGTCATCCGCAGTCAAACTTATGTGTATAAGTGATGAGAGAATAAAAACAGTGAACAGAAACACGTGTCGCAGAAATCCTTCACGCAAGTCCTATATGCGCTTAAAATGCGCATAGCGCTTCACGCGAGTCCTATATGCGCTTAAAATGCGCATAGCGCTGCGCTGTGTGCTTCCGGTTTCATTACAAAGAGGTTAACCCTATGTGCCTGACGTCTAACAACATTCAAATTACTCTAACTTCATATTTTTTCGGATTTCAATGTATGACACATCATTTGAAAGCTTATGATCCGTAGTTCCAATCCACAACACGTCGCATTTGTTGCTTTAATAAAGGCTGGCAGTCTTTAATTTAACTGTTGTTGGTGTGGACTATATACTGGGGAGGTATTTGAATGAATGAATGAATGAATGAATGGTCTTTATTGTCATTGCTACAGTACAGGTACCAAACAACGAAATTTAGGAGGGGTGGCTCCCCTGGTGTTAGGAAAAAAAAAAAAAAAAAAAAAAAAATTTCAGGGGTCAAAAAATTTATACAAATATCGGATCGGTATCGGTATCGCCGATACCCGAAGCCCAGGTATCGGTATCGGTATCGGTAGTGAAAAAGTGGGATCGGGACATCCCTAATAAGAACTGTGATTGGTCCGCTTGGTAGCGTCACATTCCGACTCGTAAATGCGGAAGCCATGGCAGAAATGTCCTTTACTTTTTCTGTAATTACTTATTAATAAAGATTAGAAAAGTTATGATCACCATCTTATTATCTTAGTTTAATGTCATTTCAATGCATTTTTGACATTTTCTTTACAACAAGAAGACAACCAAAAAAATCGCTATTATGCCACTATGAGTACACCGACCAACGCGACGCAGACCGACCAACGCAGAACTATAAATTGGGAGAGCCATTGCGTAGGCTACGGCGTAGGCGCGCGTAAATTCGACACAGAAGTATAAATTGGGCTTACGGCTTGTTAGTGCATTTTATGTTCAGACAAGTGAAATTCCTCCAGTTGTCCGACGAACAAGTAAAAACAAAAATAATGTGATGGCAGCTGCTGTTTGGAGCTACCAGGCGCAGAATATAAAGTGGTCAAACTATTCATGACCTAAAAGTCAGATTTTCTGGGTTTCTTACAACACACAACAAAGTTTTGAAGTACCCACTCGATATTTTTTTCTAACAGTTTCACGATAATTATTAATGTATTTACGGTCGGTAATTAACTGTGGGTGATTTGTGACATCATCACCTGGTGACTGGAAGCAAGAAAAGTGTTTTTTGGCTTGAATTATAGGATTTTGATTGGATCACAGAACATCTAATTGCCCGTGGTTAACTAACTACAGTGGCTAATTCTGAGACGGTAAGACCTTTGAAAATAACCAAGGACTCTCATTAAACCGTGATACAAATTTGAACCAAGAAAAGCTAAAGAGCTAAGTGCTAGTTTAACATTAGCTTGTTCAAAAAAGGCATAGCTGAGAACTGATGTCATAATGGAGGCCCAAGCCAAGAAGCATTTTTCAAATGTGAGGATGAGCTTATAATACTATATCCACCTGAGATACAGGGTATTAAAGCCAAAAAGATCTACCGTATTTTCCGGAACTATAAGTCACACTTTTTTCATAGTTTTACATTACCGTCTACAGCCGCGAGAGGGTGCTCTGGGCTTGTGAGAACTACTGTATATGCTGCTCCTGTACCACTGAATAATTACCTGAAACATTAACGGGAGCTTGGTGAACTTGTTTACTGGTAACTTGCTTGTTGGACTAGCTGGCTTGTTATGTTAATTTAGCCTATTCAGCCTCCCAGGTATGTTCTTTATGCTATTGTGTAGCTGAATAACTGTTAATGTGTTACGTTAACATACCGGACACCTATTCAGCCTGTTCTGTGTGCCATTGTGTAGTTGAATAACTTGTTTTTCCAGATTAAATGTCTGTTCTTGGTCTTGGATTTTGTGAAATACATTTCTAAATAAATGCGACTTATACTCTTATACTCCAGTGCGACTTATATGTGTTTTTTTTTCTTCATGACGCATTTTTTACTGGTGTGACTTTTACTCCGGAGCGACTTATAGTCCGGAAAATACGGTACAAAGAAAAGATTTTAAGACGGCACCCAGAGAATATTTTCTCTGACTACTATAGTGAACCAGAGGAGAGAAGGGTGAGGTGTAACCTTATATTTTACACCCTCTACCCTACCGCCTGGCACACTGACTTTTGTGCTGCTTTCAAATTCATAAGACTGAGGGGTGTCAGCCGTGGAAGACAAATCATCATTGACTTGCATGATGAGAGGAAATTCTCCATTAACATCTACCATAATGGCACGGTGTTGATACAAGGCCCAGAGAGCTGACTGACAGAGTTCCACTCCAGTTTTCCAACATTTAAACAACAAGCTGAGAGCTTCAAGTCAGAATCAGAGATAGAGACCCACCATGAGCCTAAAGGCCAATGCACACGGGGTGCGATTTTTGTTGCACGACAACATTCGATTGCAATGCACACGGCGTGCGATGCAATTTTTGTCGCACCGCAAAATTCCATTTTCAACTCACACCATTGAAGTCTACGAGAAAATCATAAAAAATCTCATCCCAATGCACACGGTGTGCGATGCAATTTTGTTGCACCACAACATTCCATTCTCAATTGTTACTCTATTGTTATGTAGTCGGACCAGGCAGGCTGATTACAATAGGCTCTACCAATATTGCTTGCCTTGCTTCCACAATTTCTACAAGATACAACTGGACATATTGTGATAAAATATGTGGGTCCCCTGATTTAGGGGTATTGGTAAAATGTCAGGAGAGGGAGCGCACAAAACACACAGCCAGAAAGGTGTATTATAAAAGCCACTTTATTATTATGGGCGATGATCAGGCAGACATAGATTCGGAGGACGGAGACAGTCCAACATCTAGCTATTCGCCCTAGGACTCAACTTCCACAACTGATCATGCATCTCAATTAATCATCATAAATATACAGTAGTACAAATTCATTCAACTCATTCAAATAATCATAGGCCTATAAATAAGACAAACATTGGACATATTGGCTGAATAGTAAATAATTAAAATGGCACGTAACTCGCTGGGTATTTGAGACCCCCCCGTGGGGTCTGAGCGGTGCACTGCCAACCGATGAGGCTCAATATGTAAGTCCGTCTGGCTGACGATTGTTCCTGCGTTCACGCTACAATATTGTGCCTACATGCTCGATTGTTATTATTATGTAATATAGGCGTTTTGTATGTGAGATGGGCCGTGTAGCTATGTGGCATGACACGGAAATAAATCATGCATGCAGTAATTCGTAGAGCTAGTAATGTGTATAGTGGCAGCTGTGGGCTATATAGGTGTAGTGGGAGCGTACCTATGTTCCCCGGGTCCTATATTCCCCGGGTTCTATGTTCCCCGGTTCCCCGCTTCCGAAAAACGGACGAACTGAGACTGCAGGTCGCTTCCAACAACACCATGGGAGATAGCTGTGTGATTATTCTCACAGAGACCTGGCTAAATGACTCCATCTTGGACCCCGCGGTCGGGCTAGAAGGCAGGACTTTACACCGTGCGGACAGGACTTTGCTTAGTGAGAAGACGCGCGGAGGCGGCCTCATTATATCTACGAAGGACAGCTGGTGCTTAAACACAAAAACTGTAAGTAGCCACTGCTCCCCAGACCTGGAATACTTGACTGTTAAATGCCGACCCACATACCTCCCGAGGGAATTCAACGCAGTGTACATGACATGTGTTTACATTGCGCCTAACGCGGCTGGTAGCTTAGCATTGGCGCGGCTAAGTGACGTCATCAGTAGTGGACAGAGCGCGGACCCACAGGCAGTTCACATAATCGCCGGGGACTTCAATCATGTCGACCTGAAGGTAGTACTACCGAAGTTCTATCAGCATGTCAAATGTGCAACAAGAGGAGAAAAAACACTGGATAAGGTATACACCAACATCAAGCTTGCTTACAAGGCTAGACCGCTAGCTCATCTAGGCATGTCTGACCATGTGTCAATCCTCCTGATCCCAGCCTACACTCCCATGAGGAAAAGTGCTCCCATCACCACTAAGACTGTCAGAACCTGGCCAGCAGGGTCCGCTCCACTGCAGATCTGCTTGAATGACACCTCATGGCAGGAATATGAGCATGAGGACCTGGAACAGTTCACGTCGTCGGTTCTGAACCACATAGTGAACTGCACCAACTCAGCCACCGTGGACAAACGGGTCCGGGTCTACCCCAACATGAAGCCATGGATGACTGGGAAGGTCCAAAAACTGCTCAAGGAGAGGGACAACGCCTTCTCAGGGAAGGACACACTGCTGTACAGCACCACCAGGGCTAACCTAAAGCGCGGCATCCAGGAGGCCAAGGCAGACCACAGAGAGAAGATTGAGGAATGCTTCCTGAGCAACGACTCCAGGCGGGTGTGGCAGGGGGTTCAGCACATGACAAACTTCAGAGCCAACAGGCTCACAGCCGCGGAGGACGACCCCCTGCTGGCGGAAAAGCTGAACTCCTTCTACGCCCGGTTCGACGAGGGGCGAACGGAGGTAACCACAACACAAACACCACTCTCTCCAGCTCTCAGCAGCCTCACCCTCACAGAGCATGAAGTGAGACGCGTGCTGAAGGCGGTGGACCCCAGGAAAGCCTCGGGGCCGGATGGCGTCCTGGGACGGGTGCTGAGGGACTGCGCCGACCAGCTGGCCGGGGTTTTCACCAACATCTTCAACCAGTCCCTGTCCCAGGCCACCATCCCACCCTGCCTGAAAACCTCAACTATCATCCCAGTCCCGAAGAAAAGCACGGTGAGCTGCCTAAACGACTACCGCCCGGTGGCACTCACACCAATCATCATGAAGTGCTTCGAGAAACTAGTCCGGGCCCACATAGTCACACGCCTCCCGCCCAACCTGGATCCATACCAGTTCGCCTACAGAGCCCACAGGTCCACAGAGGACGCCATCGCGACGACTCTCCACTCCACTCTATCCCACCTGGAGAGGGGAAACAGCTATGCGAGACTGCTCTTTGTGGACTTCAGCTCTGCCTTCAACACCATCCTTCCAGACAGGCTAGTGACCAAACTACTAGACCTGGGACTATCACACTCTATATGTGCATGGATCAAGGACTTCCTGTCTGACCGCCCCCAGAGGGTGCGGGTGGGCTCCCACAGCCCTCAGACTCAGCACTGGGTCCCCCCAGGGCTGCGTGCTAAGCCCCATCCTCTACAACCTCTACACCTATGACTTCACCCCCGTCCACCCCAGCAACTCCATCGTAAAGTTTGCAGACGACACCACCGTGGTGGGCTGCATCTCGGGGGGGGACGAGGCGGCGTACAGGGATGAGGTGGAGCAGCTGGGCAAGCTGTGCAAGGTTAACAACCTGCTGCTGAACCAGTCAAAGACCCAGGAAATCATCGTGGACTTCAGGAGGAAAAAATCTGAGGTCCAGCCCCTGCTCGTCGATGGAGGGAGCGTGGAGAGAGTCTCAACCCTCCGATTCCTGGGGGTGCACATAAATGATGACCTGTCCTGGAAGATCAACACAGCAGCCATCATCAAGAAGGCACAACAGCGGCTCTACTTCCTGAGAGTCCTCAGGAAAGACCACATCGGACAGGAGATGCTGGTGACCTTCTACCGCTGCGCAGTGGAGAGCATCCTCACCTACTGCATCTGCATCTGGTTCTCCAGCTGCACAGCCGCAGAGAGGAATGCGCTACAGAGAGTCGTGAGATCGGCCCAGAAGATCACCGGCGCCCCCCTCCCCTCTCTGGAAGAGCTGTACAACACACGCTGCCTCAGGAAGGCCTCCAAGATCTCCAGAGACCCATCCCACCCTGGGTACGAACACTTTGCTCGGCTGCCCTCGAACAGGCGGTTCAGGACCATGTTCGCAAGGACAAACAGACTGAAGCTCAGCTTCTACCCCAGAGCCATTCAGGCCCTGAACACAGCAAAGACCTAGGTTCTAGGCCCTGGACAATCTAGACAATTTGATGGTAGCTACTAGATTGAAATCAAGTGCAACACTGAACCACAACTGTGAACATTTCAAACCTGCAAACTGCGACACTTTAAATGAATGTGCAATAACACTATGTGCAATATGACAACCCTCGGGTACATAAGGTTCAGAGATAGGAAATGTTAGAATAGGTATAGCATAGAGTACAGCACAGTGTTTTATTTGTATAGTATAGTATAGTGGATAGTGTACATAGCCTTTATTTATGTAAACTAGCTCTTTTCCCTTCTTGTTTTTAGTTTTTTTTTCCTAGCACCAGGGGAGCCCCCCCTCCCAAATGTCGTTGTTTGGTACCTGTACTATATCAATGACAATAAAGACCATTCATTCATTCATTCAAAAAGGGTTCTATGTTCCCCGCTCCCGAAAAAGGGTCCTATGTTCCCCGCCTGCCGTTGTGTCAAGTGACCCCAGGTGTCGTTATGTGGTACTGCATGAGAGTTTGACGTGCGACCCCACGTGTCGTTATGTCTTACTGCATGAGAGTTTGACATGCGTCTATAGACATGGGTCTTAAGATGTCTTGGAAATATGAAGAACACAATGAATGTCATAGTATTGTCTCAGCATTTTATATAACTCCCTAGATAGATCATTTTCGAGATGGAATTGAAAATCTTATATTCCTAAAAGAACACCAGTGACAGTGTATATATATACACATTATTAAATATTTTTTCTATATTTTTGTCAAACAAAATCAAATAAATACAGTAGAGATATCAATCCAAAATATAGGCTTTTATTGCAACCAACTAATTAAACTATGTTTGTGCATACATAATAATAATAATAACAACAACATAGGCCAAAGTGCTATCCAAATAAATGTGCAAAAATCAAAAAGATCTAGCCCATACGGACGCTATGGCTGACAGCCCTCCAGTACGAAGCCAGATCTCTGAGGCCCTGCATATACTGTTCTTTCAGCCTCAGTAGACGGGCCTCCAACTCCCTCCACTTCCGTCTCCTTGTTGGGGGAGCGTGGCCTCTGTCTGCCACCCCAGACTCGGGGTAGAAGGGCGCAACATAGAGCAACAGAAAGGACAAGTGAGGGTGCAGTCACACAAAAACCAGGAAACTAAAGGTTGCAATTATGCATGCTGTTTTATTTCCTAGGTTTGGAAAAGGGGAAAGCCTGTCATCCAAAATATTGACAACCCTCTTGCTGGGCAAGCAGCACAGAGACACACTAAATATCAGAGTGCAACATTGTCCCCTGAAACATACAAGTATATTATATCAATGTGTTTCTATGCAGTATCAATAGCAACTAATTTAGATTTTTTTAATTTTAGTTGTTTATCTAAAGAAAATAATATTTTAAAATAATGAATTATCTAAAATAATCTAAACAATAAATCTAAACAATCTAAATGATATGCTATTATCAATAGCATACCCCTTTTATAATTAGCATACTGCATTTCATTCTCAGATTTGATATAAAGACTATCAGAGTTGGGTCATTTGTGGAGACAACCCCAACCCAACTCAACCCAACCCTACTTGGTGAAGACAGGAACCACAGGCAACCGGTGAAAATCAC
Source organism: Nansenia antarctica (assembly GCF_963989245.1). Lineage (NCBI taxonomy): Eukaryota > Metazoa > Chordata > Actinopteri > Argentiniformes > Microstomatidae > Nansenia > Nansenia antarctica. The sequence goes on from NC_137676.1 coordinate 1,685,324, forward strand.
AGGCATATGGGCTACCATGTCAGGTAAAATAGTCTTACTGAAAGACCTTGTATAAAAAATATTGATGGGAATCTATAGCCTACCTTAATACTTGATGTCTTTTATTTTCAGAGAATCCACAGCTCCTGTTTGAAGGGACCGTGTTCCTGCCACTCCACAGACAAGATCCCCTGACAGGCTGTGAAGAGTACAAGGAGGGAGCAAAGCTTCTCTTCCCACCCTCAGCCATCACTGACACCCTCCTGTTCCTACATCATAAATGTTTTTGGAACCACGTCAACTTGTTGGGATAGGTATGAAGTCAACTGCCACCAATGGGCAATACTGTGAAATTGTTGATAAAAGAGTAGTCCACAACATCAGGAACACATGCTACCTGAAGAATAGGTTTCTCCACTCTCATATGGAGTAACTCTCCCATGTCACACTGTGATGGTGGTCATTGTAGTCTGTCTGGGATGGAGGATGTCAGTGTAGTCTCTTTCAGAAGGACAGTTTAGTCTCTCTGTGGTGGAGGGGAATCTTGGGGGAGTTGTTACACAACACATTCTTGTTTATTTATTTATTTGTATTTTAAATAATTAGAGCAACCTGGTCTCACACGGCAGACGTCAGAATTCGACGTTTATGGACAAACGTCGAATTCTGACGTGAGATTGCATCCAAACGTCGAATTCCGACGTGACATTTGCATCCAAACGTCGAATTCCGACGTGACATTGGGGTAGCTCGTTCTGATAGCGCAGGGGTGCGCCTGTTATGTGCGCCTGTCGGGGCTTCTCTCGGGATTATTCCATTTTGAATTGCACTTGCATTAATTAGTTAGGCCACATTTAGGGTTAGGGTTAAGGTTAGGGTTAGGGTAACCATAGGGTTTCCAATTCAAAATGGAATAATCCCGAGAGAAGCCCCGACAGGCGCAAATAACAGGCGCACCCCTGCGCTATCAGAACGAGCTATCCCAATGTCACGTCGGAATTCGACGTTTGGATGCAAATGTCACGTCGGAATTCGACGTTTGGATGCGATCTCACGTCAGAATTCGACGTTTGTTAAAGTCAAAATATAATTTATCTTCCACACATTTATTTCGATTTTTTCAAATCCGCCATATGATACAGACAACTCAAGGCACTCTTGAAGAACCCAAGCCCTCCAAAATAGAAGACCTTATCAATAAGGAGGTTCAAAGTTCTAAATGTATTTCTCAAGTTTATTTATCTCTGCTTGAATGCTTGTCTACAAGTACAGATGCTACCAGGTGTAAATGGGAAAAGGATTTAGACATGGATATACGTAAAGAGGACTGGTCTTTCTTTTGTCTTAAAGTTCATAAATGTTCTGACAATATGAGGCACAAACTCCTTCTTTTTAAAATGTTGCATAGAACTTATTATACACCTGCAAAACTTTATAAAATGAATAATGAAATGTCCTTTTTGTGCTGGCGCTGCAAAAAACAGAAAGGGGAGTTTTACCATATGTTTTGGTCATGTAATTTGTTGTTAACATTTTGGAACTTTGTAATTGACACGATAGCATTATGTTTAAATATTCACATTGCAAAATCATCTCGCTTGTGTCTTTTAGGCACAATCAATATGGATCCTTGGAATGAATTTCAAAAAATATATATTGATCTTGCTTTGATTGCTGCAAAGAAGTGTATTGCAATCCATTGGAAATCCGATTACTCTCCTACAATATCACATTGGTTAAATGAAATCTCCAGCTACATTCCATTAGATAAAATATACTATAATATAAGACATAAGAGTCAGGACTTTGTAAAAATATGGCAACCACATATAGATTTTATGGCAAGAAGGGCAGCTTCAGGTACTATTGTTTGATGGACAGTGTTTCTTGTAGGGATGCACGGTGATGTGAATTGCTGTTAATATCATAGCGCATCCCTAATGAATGTATTATTGTGTGTGTGTGTGTGTGTGTGTGTGTATGTAGGCATGTGTGTTTTGTCTTATTATTATTATCTTTTTGTTGTGTTGTCGTTGGGCGTTGCCGCACAATGGTGGGGGGGGGGGGGGGGGGGTGGATACATGGGGGTGGGGAAACAAGAAAAAATGTGTTCAATTATATTGTAAAAATGTTTGAATCTTTGGAAACATAATAAAAAATATATAAAAATAAAAAAAATCGACGTTTGTCCATAAACGTTGAATTCTGACGTCTGCCGTGTGAGACCAGGCTGATTAGAGTTAGTATAGATTTGTGACCTCTAGGTAGTGGGCAGTGCCTCTCTCTCTCTCTTTCCCTCTCTCCCTCTCTCTCTCTCTCCCTCTAATTGGCAGGAGTGGCTTCAGGTGTGCGTTTTGTCCGGCTGTTCACTATTACCTCATCGTTAGCCCTGCATAAAGACCCGTTCCAGCCTTCACTTCTCTGCCAGATCGTAGCTTCAGCTTACTGTAAAGATACACTTCCAGCTCCCCTACCTATTTACTACCCTGCCTGTACCTGCCTCCTACTTACCCCTGTTTGCCTTTACCCCCCAGTACCCCTACCGGACTCCTGCTACCTGCCCTCCTGCCTGCCTGCCTGCCCTACCTGCCCTCTTGCCTGCCTGCCCTACCTGCCCCTCCTGCCTGCCTGTCCTACCTGCCCTCTTGCCTGCCTGCCCTACCGGCCTGACCCCTGCCTGCCTAGCGACTACTCTTCCTGCCTAAGCCCCTGCCTGCCTGCCAACTACCCCTCCTGCCTAAGCCCCTGCCTGCCTGCCGACTACCCCTCCTGCCTAACCCCCCTGCCTGCCTGCTGACTACGCCCCCTGCCTGACCCCCCGCTTGCCCTACGACCATTCTCTGCCTACTCCCTAAAATAAATTATACTTTATTTTACTTTAACCTGTCTCTGTCTGTGTCTGCGCCTGGGTTCCCTATCTGACCGTAACAGTACGATCTGGCCATGGAACTGAACCCAGCAGACACAGCATCGGTCCTACGAGCCCTCACAGAACAGGGCAAACTGCTGGGGCAACACTCTGATGCCCTTATAGCCCTGGGAGGGCAATTCTCTACCCGTACTAAACACCTGGAACGGCTAGAGGAGGCGGTTGTGGAGATGAGCAAAGACTTTAAGAGACTCACTTCCACGGTCATCGGATCCGACACCACTCACAGCCCCCCTGCTCCTTCCCCTGGTCCCAGTGGCGGCTCCTGCCAAATCTCTCAGGGGGGGCAATTGTTGCGTTGATGGTTAAGGTGACACGTACAAGGGTAAATTCACCTAAATCAGCGGGCTTAAATAAATTGACTCTCACAGCCATTGGTATTCAGTTATCACATATTTTATTTTAGGTGCAGCAAATCCAGGATAAAGAGCAGTGGCACAGGGGCTGATAATGTGCAATGGATGGATAAAACTATTTACATACTACAAAATACAAAATATGGACGGCATACATACTGCTCACTTGTATTGAAATTTTGCTCGTCTCTCTTTCAAAGCAGCAAAACAATCAATGACCCTCTCATTAAAATCAGGCATCTTCCTGACTAGTTCCCTCTCAATTGAAAGCATGGCCAGTGCATTCAGGCGCTCCTGGCACATTGTGTTTCGCAGGAAGTTCTTGATTCTCTTAAGGGTCGAGAAACACCTCTCAGCTTCAGCTGTTGTCATGGGAGTAGTAATTAGGATGTTCAACACAGCTACAGTCTCAGAGAAAGTCTCCTGAAGGTTGTAACTGTGTAGAACCTGGTACAGTGCCAGTGCACCAGAGCAGCCCTTGAACTCAGCACTCTCATAGACAAGGGACAGCTCAGTCTTGAGCTTCACCTGGTTCAGCATGGGGTATGCCTTGACAGTGGTGTTCAGAGCCTCAACAGGGAATGCATGGCAGTGCTGTTGGAACATCTCTCCTTGGAGCAGCGTGGCACTCACAAGGTGGTTGGTGAAAGAAAACCTTTCTTTGGAGTGGGCCAGGATTGTGTCGCAGATCTGTCAAAAGTATGGGGTGTGAAAGAAAATGTGGAAATAAGCACTTTGGAAGTACAACACTGAATAAAGACTGCTACCATCCCATCCCTGAATGTAACTCTGATTGGTGGTGATTTTCCAACACTGTGTTTCAAAACTTGGACCTACCTCTTTAGACAGCCTCTGCTTCTCTTCTTCTCCCAAGACCCTCCTTGATGTTCTGGTTCCTGTGGCTTCTTGCTGCTGCTCTTGAGATGAGCTTTGGTCCCTGAAGGCAGACAGACCAACAGTGTTAAGATTTCAAATAAGAAAATGTAGCTGAACAATCTGCTGTCTTGTAGTTGTAATTGTATCAATGTACAAACTATATTTTTTTTGATCTTACCTTATGGCCTGCATGCTGCTTGTGAAGCTTTGGACGGCATGTTTTATGAAGACTGCGTCAATGTCCTTCTTCTGCACATTGTAATATAGACACACACGCACGCGCACACACGCACGCACACACACACACACACACACACACACACACGCACATGCGCACACACGCGCGCACACACACACACACACACATATTTGATCTCCTCTCTTTGGCTCACCCAGATGAAGTGAACCTGACAATCCAGACCAGGAAGACACACAAACATGTTTGTTTTGCCTTTTCAGACAAATGGTGCATGTCTGTGACACCTGTACTTGTCCATGCGTCCGCACTCGGATGGAATAACATGCAGGGAAAGCAGAACAACGCATTTGTTACTTCACATCCCGCTAGCCATGTTTTCTTCTCATACCAACCCCTCGTAAATCCTCGGTTATACGATTTTCCAATTTCCCCTGCCTTTGTATAAACTTGCTTTATAATTAAATTTGGTCTGGGTGGTCCTAATTCCTTTACTGTTAATTTCCCCTGGTTGCTATGACGGCTGAACGGTGTTTCTTTTAAAGATTCAACCGAGTTGTTCAGAACATTACTAGCCGCTATAGCCATGGTGAACGAACGTGATCTGAAATGTAGGTTCGTCTAAAGCTACGCCGGCCGTATGACATGACGTAAGCACGTACGATTCTTTGTGCATGTCCCAAAACCCCATAGACAAATGACCGAATGGCCTGAAGTTACCAAAATAGATTTTACATGCAAGTCTACGAGAACAGCCTAGTGCAATTTCGAGTAGTGTGAAAGTTGCCCTGAAAGGGGCGGGACTTGAAGCTGATTGGATTATACTCCACAGAACACTAGCTGATTGGACTATGATATACTCCACAGAACACTAGCTGATTGGACTATGATATTCAGAAGCAACACTGTCTAGAAGTCATAGAAAAAAAATCTCTCTCTTCTCCCTTTGGTGGGGCATTGTCCAATTGCCCCTAATGAACCAGCCTCCCCTGCCTGGTCCTCCTATGCCCGTTCACGCACCGTTCCACTCTCCACCCACGACTCCACTCCCCGAGCGCTATGGTGGCGACCTCGGTTCTTGTCGTCCGTTTTTACTACAGTGCTCCTTACTGTTCGGGCTACGACCCCAGGCTTTTAGCTCGGACCGCACTCGTATTGCGTACCTCATTGGACTATTGAAGGGTCCCGCTCTCGACTGGGCTGCGGCGGTCTGGGAGAGACAGACAGTAACTTGCGATTCTTACCAAGACTTCGTTGGGGAGATGCGCAGGGTCTTTGACCATCCTGTCGCTGGTCGGGACGCCGCCAGACGTCTTCACTCCCTCCGTCAGGGGACCCGTAGTGTGGCTGAACTAGCCATCGAATTCCGAACCCTCGCGGCGGAGAGCGGGTGGAATGACGAGGCTCTCCAGAGTTCCTTTTCACAAGCGCTTAGTGAGAGACTTAAGGACGAACTTGCTTCCCGGGACGAACCAGAGAGTCTGGAACAACTCATCACTTTGGCTATTCGTCTTGACAACCGTTTTCGGGAGCGCCGTAGGGAGAGGTCTGAACATCAGGAAGTGCCCATTTTCTCCTCCTCAGCCCCGCCCCGATCCTCTCTCCTGTCCTATGCCGGATCCTCCCGAGTACGGACGGAGATGGCCGAGCCTGAGCCCATGCAACTCGGTAGGGCTCGCTTAACAGCAGAAGAACGTACTCGCCGAGTGACTTCCAAGGCTTGCCTATACTGTGGGCGTATGGGGCATTTTCTGTCGTCTTGTCCTCTCCGCCCGCTAAACGAGCAGGCTCGACCGTAATTGACGAGGTACGTTCGAGCCAGACCTATATATCTTCCCCTCTCTCTCGTCCCCAACTTCAGGCTCATCTTCTGTGGCATGGCCAATCCCAGCCCTTTTCTGTCCTTATTGACTCCGGGGCAGATGAGAGTTTTATGGATATTGATGTGGCACGGCAGCTGGGGATTGAACTGGTCCATTTAGAATCACCTCTCAAAGCTAAGGGACTCAATGGCACCTCCTTAGCCCAAATTGAGTTTAAAACCCCCCTTGTTAACCTCTTCCTGTCCGGCAACCATCGGGAGGAGTTGAGTTTCCACATTATTGCATGTCCCCTCACACCCTTGGTACTCGGCTATCCTTGGCTCAAGACCCACAATCCGCAGATTGACTGGCCCATGGGCCAGGTTAGTTCTTGGAGCCCTCACTGTCTCACCCATTGTCTTCGTGCTGCTCGGAGCTCAGCCCCCACCAAGACACTCCCGCTTCATGAGCCTCCTGACCTAACCTCTGTGCCTGTGCAGTACCACAACCTCGCTCCGGTGTTCAGCAAACACCATGCCCAGTCACTACCCCCCCACCGCCCTTATGATTGCGCCATTAACCTCCTTCCCGACGCACCCCTTCCTAGTAGCCGGCTGTTCAATCTGTCCCGGCCGGAGCGTGAGGCCATGGAGACCTACATCCAGGACTCATTATCCGCCGGTGCTATTCGTCCTTCTTCCTCTCCTGTGGGTGCTGGATTTTTCTTTGTGGGGAAGAAGGACGGCACTTTGAGGCCCTGTATTGATTATCGAGGCCTTAATAACATCACTGTCAAAAACAAGTACCCTTTGCCTCTTATTAGCTCTGCCTTCGCCCCCCTTCACGGCTCCACCATCTTCACCAAACTGGACCTACGCAACGCTTACCACCTGGTCCGCATCCGTGAAGGGGATGAATGGAAGACGGCTTTCAACACCCCCCTAGGCCATTTCGAGTACCTAGTCATGCCTTTTGGCCTTACCAACGCCCCCGCGGTTTTCCAAAACCTCATCAATGACGTTCTTCGAGACATTGGAATTTTTGTTTTTGTCTACCTGGATGACATTTAAATTTTTTCTAAGGACCTTGCCACCCACCAGCAACACGTCCGCCAAGTCCTTCAGCGGCTGCTGGAGAATCGCCTGTTCGCCAAGGCGGAGAAATGTGAGTTCCACGTCCCCTCGGTTTCCTTCCTGGGCTACATTATTGCCCAGGGCGAGGTTCAGATGGACCCCACCAAGGTCACCGCGGTTACTCTTTGGCCCGCCCCAACCACTCTGAAGCAGTTGCAGCGGTTCCTGGGCTTCGCCAACTTTTACAGGCGCTTTATCCGGGACTATAGCCGCATCGCTGCCCCTCTCACAGCCCTCACCTCTACCGCTGTATCCTTTCGGTGGACTGAGGAGGCTGAGAGAGACTTTAAGGACCTCAAGGAACGCTTCAGCTCCGCCCCTGTCCTCATCCAGCCGGACCCGGACCTACAGTTCGTTGTGGAGGTGGACGCTTCGGACACAGGTGCGGGAGCTGTTCTCTCTCAGAGACCCAAGGCTGACAGCAAGATGCATCCCTGTGCTTTCTTCTCTCGCCGTTTTTCCCCCGCAGAGAAGAACTATGATGTGGGAAACCGGGAGTTGTTGGCAGTTAAACTGGCTCTGGAAGAGTGGCGTCATTGGCTGGAGGGTGCGGTCGTTCCTTTCATTGTTTGGACTGACCATAAGAACCTGTCCTATATTCAGTCTGCCAAACGGTTGAACTCCCGGCAAGCCAGATGGGCTCTCTTCTTCGGGCGCTTCAATTTCAGCCTTACCTACCGTCCTGGGTCCCGCAACATCAAGCCTGACGCGCTTTCCCGTCAGTTCACGGGGGACGAGACCTGCTCAGACCCGGAACCTATCCTACCTCCCACTTGCCTTGTGGCAGCGGTTACTTGGGAGATCCAGTCTCTGGTGCGCCGTGCACAGCTTGACCAGGCTGATCCTGGCAACGGCCCAGAGAACCGCCTGTTCGTCCCTGACGCTGTCCGCTCCCAGGTCCTACAGTGGGGCCACAGCAATCGCCTGACCTGCCACCCGGGGGTAAACCACACCCTGGCCTTCCTACGGCAACACTTCTGGTGGCCAACGATGGGGGGGGATACCCGGGAGTTCGTCTCGGCCTGCCCCGTCTGCGCCCAGAACAAGAACCTGCACTGGCCTCCCACTGGTCTCCTTCAGCCCCTGCCGGTTCCCCGTCGCCCCTGGTCCCATATATCTATGGATTTCGTCACCGGACTACCACCGTCCGAGGGAAATACCACCATCCTGACGGTGGTAGATCGCTTTTCCAAGGCTGCTCATTTTATTCCGCTGCCTAGCTTGCCCTCGACAAAAGAGACGGCTCAGCTGATGGTCCTTCACGTCTTCCGCATTCACGGACTACCTTCAGACATCGTATCGGACCGGGGCCCACAATTTACCTCTCAATTCTGGAAGGCTTTCTGTACCCTCATTGGTTCCACCCTCAGCCTGTCATCAGGCTTCCACCCCCAGTCCATTGGACAGTCGGAGCGGGCCAACCAGGACCTGGAGACCGCCCTGCGCTGCCTGTCCTCCTCCAACCCTACTAGCTGGAGCCAACAATTGCCCTGGGTGGAGTACGCCCACAACTCCCTTCCCAACCCCTCCACGCTTCTTTCACCCTTCCAGTGCGCCCTCGGATACCAACCCCCTCTCTTTCCTGACCAGGAGGCAAAGGTCGGGGTACCCTCGGCCCAACATTTTATTCGCCGTTGTCGCCAGACCTGGAAGAAGGCTCGGACTACCCTGGTCCGCTCTGTGGCCAGGTATAAGCGCCAGGCGGATCGCCATCGTGTCCCCGCTCCCCGCTACCAGGTTGGACATTAGGTTTGGCTCTCCACCCGAGACCTACCCCTCAAAGTGGAGTCTCGTAAGCTAGCCCCCAGATACATCGGACCCTTTCCCAACAGCAGGATTATCACCCGCTCTGCTGTTCGCCTCTGGTTGCCCCGCTCCATGCGAATTCATCCTACCTTCCATGTCTCCAAGATAAAACCGGTTACCACCAGCCCACTAACCCCCCCACCTCCCGTCCCACCTCCACCCAGGATCATCGACAACCACCCAGCCTACACTGTCCGGCGTATCCTGGACGTACGCCGTCGGGGTCGGGGCTGCCAGTACCTGGTGGATTGGGAAGGTTACGGCCCGGAGGAGCGGTGTAGCTACTTGGTGTGGGTAGATGAATTAATAGTACCTCGATACCCCGATTCAAAAAAATGTAAAAACACAGACCGTTAAAAACGGTCACTTAACCTGCTATGGTTCAGGTGTATAACTCTGCTATGGTTCAGGTGTATAACTCTGCTATGGTTCAGGTGTATAACCTGCTATGGTTCAGGTGTATAACTCTGCTATGGTTCAGGTGTATAACCTGCTATGGTTCAGGTGTATAACCTGCTATGGTTCAGGTGTATAACCTGCTATGGTTCAGGTGTATAACTCTGCTATGGTTCAGGTGTATAACCTGCTATGGTTCAGGTGTATAACTCTGCTATGGTTCAGGTGTATAACTCTGCTATGGTTCAGGTGTATAACCTGCTATGGTTCAGGTGTATAACTCTGCTATGGTTCAGGTGTATAACTCTGCTATGGTTCAGGTGTATAACTCTGCTATGGTTCAGGTGTATAACTCTGCTATGGTTCAGGTGTATAACTCTGCTATGGTTCAGGTGTATAACTCTGCTATGGTTCAGGTGTATAACCTGCTGTGGTTCAGGTGTATAACTCTGCTATGGTTCAGGTGTATAACTCTGCTATGGTTCAGGTGTATAACTCTGCTATGGTTCAGGTGTATAACTCTGCTATGGTTCAGGTGTATAACCCTGCTATGGTTCAGGTGTATAACTCTACTATGGTTCAGGTGTATAACCTGCTATGGTTCAGGTGTATAACTCTGCTATGGTTCAGGTGTATAACTCTGCTATGGTTCAGGTGTATAACTCTGCTATGGTTCAGGTGTATAACCCTGCTATGGTTCAGGTGTATAACTCTACTATGGTTCAGGTGTATAACCTGCTATGGTTCAGGTGTATAACTCTGCTATGGTTCAGGTGTATAACTCTGCTATGGTTCAGGTGTATAACTCTGCTATGGTTCAGGTGTATAACTCTACTATGGTTCAGGTGTATAACCTGCTATGGTTCAGGTGTATAACTCTGCTATGGTTCAGGTGTATAACTCTGCTATGGTTCAGGTGTATAACCCTGCTATGGTTCAGGTGTATAACTCTGCTATGGTTCAGGTGTATAACCTGCTATGGTTCAGGTGTATAACCTGCTATGGTTCAGGTGTATAACCCTGCTGTGGTTCAGGTGTATAACCCTGCTATGGTTCAGGTGTATAACTCTGCTATGGTTCAGGTGTATAACTCTGCTATGGTTCAGGTGTATAACTCTGCTATGGTTCAGGTGTATAACCTGCTATGGTTCAGGTGTATAACCCTGCTATGGTTCAGGTGTATAATTCTGATATGGTTCAGGTGTATAACTCTGCTATGGTTCAGGTGTATAACTCTGCTATGGTTCAGGTGTATAACTCTGCTATGGTTCAGGTGTATAACTCTGCTATGGTTCAGGTGTATAACTCTGCTATGGTTCAGGTGTATAACTCTGCTATGGTTCAGGTGTATAACTCTGCTATGGTTCAGGTGTATAACTCTGATATGGTTCAGGTGTATACCTCTGCTATGGTTCAGGTGTATAATTCTGATATGGTTCAGGTGTATAACTCTGCTATGGTTCAGGTGTATAACTCTGCTATGGTTCAGGTGTATAACTGCTATGGTTCAGGTGTATAACCCTGCTATGGTTCAGGTGTATAACTCTGCTATGGTTCAGGTGTATAACCTGCTATGGTTCAGGTGTATAACCCTGCTGTGGTTCAGGTGTATAACCCTGCTATGGTTCAGGTGTATAACTCTGCTATGGTTCAGGTGTATAACTCTGCTATGGTTCAGGTGTATAACTCTGCTATGGTTCAGGTGTATAACCTGCTATGGTTCAGGTGTATAACCTGCTATGGTTCAGGTGTATAACCTGCTATGGTTCAGGTGTATAACTCTGCTATGGTTCAGGTGTATAACTCTGCTATGGTTCAGGTGTATAACCTGCTATGGTTCAGGTGTATAACTCTGCTATGGTTCAGGTGTATAACCTGCTATGGTTCAGGTGTGTAACCCTGCTGTGGTTCAGGTATATAACTCTGCTATGGTTCAGGTGTATAACCTGCTATGGTTCAGGTGTAAAACTCTGTATACCTCAGGTGTATAACCCTGCTATGGTTCAGGTGTATAACTCTGTATACCTCAGGTGTATAACCCTGCTATGGTTCAGGTGTATAACTCTGCTATGGTTCAGGTGTATAACCTGCTATGAATGAATGGTCTTTATTGTCATTGCTATAGTACAGGTACCAAAGAACGACATTTAGGAGGGGTGGCTCCCCTGGTGCTAGGAAAAAAAAAAAAAAGAAGGGAAGGAGCTGGTTTACATAAATAAAGGCTATGTACACTATCCACTATACTATACTGTACAGATAGACGACTAGGGTTGTCATATTGCACATAGTGTTATTGCACATTCATTTAAAGTGTCGCAGTTTGCAGGCTTGAAATGTACATATTTGTGCCTCAGCACTACACCTGATTTTTTCAGTCCAGCAGCTGCCATCAATCCGTCCAGGCAGTCCAGGGCCCAGAACCTAGGTCTTTGCTGTGTTCAGGGCCTGGATGGCCCTGGGGTAGAAGCTGTGCTTCAGTCTGTTTGTCCTTGCGGCCATGGTCCTGTACCGCCTTTTCGAGGGCAGCCGGGCAAAGTGTTCGTACCCAGGGTGGGTTGGGTCTCTGGAGATCTTGGAGGCCTTCCTGAGACAGCGTGTGTTGTACAGCTCTTCCAGAGAGGGGAGGGGGGCGCCGGTGATCTTCTGGGCTGTTCTCACGACTCTCTGTAGCGCATTTCTCTCCGCGGTTGTGCAGCTGGAGAACCAGTTGCAGATGCCGTAGGTGAGGATGCTCTCCACTGCGCCGCGGTAGAAGGCCACCATTATCTCCTGCTTGATGTGTTCCTTCCTGAGGACTCTGAGGACTCCTGAGGACTCTGAGCCGCTGTTGTGCCTTCTTGATGGTGGCTGCTGTGTTGTTCTTCCAGGACAGGTCATCCTGTATGTGCACCCCCAGGAATCGGAGGGCTGAGACTCTCTCCACGCTCTCTCCGTCGATGAGCAGGGGCTGGACCTCAGGCTTTTTCCTCCTGAAGTCCACGATGATTTCCTGGGTCTTTGACTTGTTCAGCAGCAGGTTGTTAACCTTGCACAGCTTGCTCAGTTGCTCTACCTCATCCCTGTACGCCGCCTCGTCCCCCCCCGAGATGCAGCCCACCACGGTGGTGTCGTCTGCAAACTTTACGATGGAGTTGCTGGGGTGGACGGGGGTGAAGTCGTAGGTGTAGAGGTTGTAGAGGAAGGGGCTTAGCACGCAGCCCTGCGGGGACCCAGTGCTGAGTCTGAGGGCTGTGGAGGTGTGGGAGCCCACCCGCACCCTCTGGGGGCGGTCGGTCAGGAAGTCCTTGATCCATGCACATATAGAGTGTGATAGTCCCAGGTCTAGTAGTTTGGTCACTAGCCTGTCTGGAAGGATGGTGTTGAAGGCAGAGCTGAAGTCCACAAAGAGCAGTCTCGCGTAGCTGTTTCCCCTCTCCAGGTGGGATAGAGTGGCGTGCATACTGCATACAAGCATACTCAATGAGTATATACTGCATACTGCATACTCAATGAGTATATACTGCATACTAGCATACTCAATGAGTATATACTGCATACTGCATACTAGCATACTCAATGAGTATATACTGCATACTGCATACTAGCATACTCAATGAGTATATACTGCATACTGCATACTAGCATACTCAATGAGTATATACTGCATACTGCATACTAGCATACTCAATGAGTATATACTGCATACTGCATACTAGCATACTTAATGAGTATATACTGCATACTGCATACTAGCATACTCAATGAGTATATACTGCATACTGCATACTAGCATACTCAATGAGTATATACTGCATACTGCATACTAGCATACTTAATGAGTATATACTGCATACTGCATACTAGCATACTCAATGAGTATATACTGCATACTGCATACTAGCATACTCAATGAGTATATACTGCATACTGCATACTAGCATACTTAATGAGTATATACTGCATACTGCATACTAGCATACTCAATGAGTATATACTGCATACTGCATACTAGCATACTCAATGAGTATATACTGCATACTGCCTACTAAATTCATAATAAGTATGCCAATACCAGCCGACCGTTTACACATTATGCATACTGCCTCCCAGAATGCATTTCGCCAGGAGCGGGGAAACCTCCATTTTAAACCTCCATTGGCTAAACGCTGTAATTTTGGCTTTACAAGTGTTAACATGTCATTTTATGACGTTTTAATATGTTTTCAGGCGAGAAAGTAACCACAAAATGTGTCCAGTTTACCAAAATAACCTGTTTATATGTCTGATCTGACACATTTTTTCATCTTCTGTTCCTAGCTATATTACAGCTGCGTTCGTAAATTTGCCCTGGAAATCTGATCAGCACTCATGGAATGCCTCTTGTCCAATCAAATTACCTGGTCCCTTTATGACGTTGAACCCAGTGTGCGCTCCGGCGCTCTCAGAGCAAATTTACGAACGCACCCTGCGTTGCTTACATACGTTGCTTACATTGCTTACGGAGTTCGACAGAAACGACATAACATAATTACAACAAGTTGTAAAATGATTTGGGGGGCCAATATCCTTAGCTAGCTCAAGTAACTAGTTTACTATATTGTTGTCTTAGCAGTTGGTAAAAGAACATGATTAAAATAAATATATACGAGCAATAACATATCGTGGGCTTGCTGCAGCAAGCACAATACAACCAACTTGTCCGTCTGAAGCTACAATACTGGGATCATTCGTGACTGTGCTACAAACAGTCAAATACTAGGCAAACGTGTGTGTAAGACACGAATAACATCAAATAAAGTGCAAAAAAGCAGCATCTGCACACTCAAATCTGTGCAGAAAACAATGTTTATTGCAAGCTTTCGGTCCCCAGGCTATCGGACAATGTAAACAACAGCTGTATGACAAGTTTGTATGACGCAGTTTGACGAGGCTGAAAGCGCACAGGGTTGCCAATGGGATTGACATTTTACAGCCTAAACTTTCTATAACCACAAAATCCAGTAGCCCATTCGGCGGTAACCGAAAACGCACATTATCCCATACAACAACATACTTGTTCAGATGGTCTCCATTTAGACCCTCTCATTCTCAGGGATTATATCCCTGTAAAGAATGTCTAAAAAAGTCAGCAGATGTTGTGTGTTGTATGGACCAAGACAGGGTATATGGGTGAGGACGCCGTTTTCTGAGATGGCTGCACACATTGTAATATTCCCTCCTGGTTGGCCTGGGACATCAATGGTTGCTCTCTGTCCAATGCGATTTCCACGCCTTCTACCTTTTGCCAGATTGAAACCCGCCTCATCAACGTATATGAATGTGTGCAGAGGTTCCCTGGCCTCCAGCTCCAGTACACGCTTTATCCAGTGGCGTAGCGCAAAATCCCGGGGCCCCCCCGCAAGGTGGCGGCGGGGGCCCTTTCGCAACGGAGTAAAAATAAAAATAAATTAAAAAACTGCGTTTTTTAGAGGCCGATGCGTAATTGACGTTGCGAAATTTCACAATATGCACTCTACATTCTAAATGCTTGACTTAGCAAAAGGTACAAACAAGTGAGAGCAATAGCCTATAACTAAAACCAAATGGTAGACTACACTACATCAGTAGAATGTATTATAAGTAGAATAGTACAAGCTTTATTTCTTTTAACAAAGTGTGGTGTGCACAGCAGTGTGATATCTGTAAACATATCTGTAGACTCTCCGCTAAGGGTTGCCAGATGGGATTGAGAATTTCCAACCTAACCAATCTAAAAACTTCTAAATCCACCAAAAACCAGCCCATCTGGCAACCCTGTCTCCGCTGCATCAGAGTCTACTTGTTGCGTAAAATTGGCCAGGGTCAGTCAAATCCTTTGTTGGAC
This sequence comes from Nansenia antarctica, assembly GCF_963989245.1. NCBI lineage: Eukaryota > Metazoa > Chordata > Actinopteri > Argentiniformes > Microstomatidae > Nansenia > Nansenia antarctica. The sequence goes on from NC_137676.1 coordinate 1,700,639, forward strand.
ATCTCGTATATTGGTATATTGTGGCATTTCTTTACTGTTTGCCATCTGGTCTAGGAATACCCAGGGAGACGCAGACAGCAGAAGTAGATTCGAATAGTAGAATAGAAAAAAGAAACAGCTATATATAGCCTAACCATGCTGAATTACAGTATGTACCTGTATGATGCACTGACAGCCTGTGACTGTGAACCTGGCCGGACCCTGCCCTTCTGCCTGAGTTTGAGTATGATGCTGCCCAAATAAATGTTATTGTTTAGTGCTGTACGCTTTCGTGGTATTATATTGTGTGAATTATCATCTGTATGTTGTTTTTCTTTCACTGTGACTCGACTAACCGCCGAGATAATACTTGAGACATGTACTTCCGTAAACATACATTTTTTATTTGATTTTTTTACAATATTGATTGATTGATTGATTGAAAACCTTTATTGTCCCCAATGGGGAAATTTTGTTGTCAAACAGCTCAGTTAGGGCAGAAAACATTCAATACAGAAAACAGAAAAACATTCAATAAAATACATAAAACAGTGCAGGCTCAATAAGTAAAAAGTTCCAAAAGTTCCAGCTCCAGGTCTCCCCCACCCTGCAGGGCCTGGTTGTAGAGTCGGAGTGCAGCTGGAACAAAGGACTGTCCAATTATTTTTGTACTTTGACGGGGGAGAACAAATCTGTGGCTGAACTTGCTCCTCATCCCTGCCAGCTCGCAGTACATCGGGTGGGAGGGATTGGCCAGCATGGCCGCCAGTTTTTTCCCCATCCTCTGTTCTGCCACCACCTCTAGGCTGTCCAGCCCGGTCCCCACCACAGAGCTGGCCTTCTTCACCAGTTTGTTTAGCTTCGCAGCATCCCTGGCACAGATGTTTCCACCCCAGCAGGCCACGGCGAAGAACAGAACGCTGGCAACCACCGACTGATAAAACATTTGCAGCAGCTTGTTGCAGACACCGAAAGACCTCAGCCTTCTCAGGAAAAACAGTCTGCTCTGCCCTTTCCTGAGAAGAGCCTCGGTGTTGTCAGTCCAGTCCAGTTTGTTATTAATTTGTACTCCCAGGTACCTGTAGGAGTCCACCCTCTCGACTTCCACCCCCTTGATGGTGATGGGGGCTGGGGTCCTTCTCTTCCTCCTAAAATCCACCACCAACTCCTTTGTTTTGCTGGTGTTAAGCAAAAGGTAGTTGGTGTCGCACCACTGCACGAAGCTCTCCACCAGGGCCCTGTACTCCTCATCCCTGTCGTCTGTGATGTAACCGACGATAGAGGAGTCATCCGAAAACTTCTGCAGGTGGCACTGGTCGGAGCTAAACTGGAAGTCGGAGGTATAGAGGGTGAAGAGAAAGGGTGACAGAACAGTTCCCTGGGGGGCACCGGTGTTGCACACCACCACCTCAGACTGACAGCCCTGCAGTCTCACATACTGACGCCTGTCTGTGAGGTAGTTGTGGATCCAAGCCGTCAGGGAGTCCTCCACACACATCACTGCTAGTTTGTCAGCCAGCAGTGATGGCTTGATAGTGTTAAATGCACTGGAGAAGTCGAAGAACATGGTCCTCACCATGCTCTGTGGCCTCTCCAGGTGTGTGTAGGCCCTGTGCAGCATGTAAATGATGGCATCCTCCACCCCCATGCTCTCCTGGTATGCAAACTGCCGGGGGTCCAGGAAGTCCTTCACCTGGGGCTTAAGGTGTTGCAGCACTAGCCTCTCCAGGATCTTCATGACCTGTGGTGTCAGGGCGACAGGTCTGTAGTCGTTTGGGGTGCTGGGCCGTCCCTTCTTTGGCACTGGGACGATGCAAGAGGTCTTCCAGAGCTGTGGCACCCTCCTCAGTCTTAGAGATAGACTGAAGAGATGTTGGAATGTGTCCGCCAGCTCTCCAGCACACACCTTCAGAACCCTGGGGTTGATGTTGTCTGGACCTCTGGACTTGTTCACATTCACCCTGGAAAGCTGCCTTCTCACCTGCTCAGATGTTATAAAGCTGTGAGTACCGGTGTCTCCAGGACCGACAGTCCCACATATAGTGTCTATAATGTCCGAATAGAGAATCTACCACCACCTAAAGAATGCTTATTGTACTTTGTATTGTATTTTCGCTTGCTCATTTTCCTTGTGTCTCGCTGCCTACGTGTGACGTCAAAGTCATGTTGCTATTGGATACGGCTAACTATGTATATATTTTTTAATATAGGCCTATATATTAAAATTAAGGTTGACACAATGAAGGGCCACTTATTTTCTTTATTTTATATATTTTTTAATTATAAAAAAAAAAAAAAAAAAGTTTGGATCCAATGTTAGGGGGCCCCCTAGTGGCTGGGGCCCCCCCGCGGTGCGTCGCTTGCGGGCCCGTCCGCTACGCCACTGGCTTTATCCCAGAATAGAGAGAGAGAAAAAAACTATAAAAACTTTTCCTCTGTAACATAATGCATTTTGGACAACATATTGTACAGTATGAACCGTCATGTAAGTGTACTGCATGGCACTACACAAAGTAACCAGTTTACAGCAATGGACATTAGAGTATGCATAGAACACATAAATGTTTTACCTGTACATACTGGTGAGGGATCTCCTTCACTCTGTCGCTGTTCCGTTCAAATGGCACATTGTACAATTGTTTCATGCGCATTTCATTTCTCCTCATCACTCTGTCAATTGTAGCGATTGAAACAGATTCAATATTCCCAAAGATAGTGTCATCCTCTATAACAGCGCTTTGTATCTCTCTCAACCTTATGGCAGTTTGCAATCACCATTGCACAAATGGCTTCCTCTTGTTGTGGAGTAAAAAGGGTCCCTTTTCCACCTCTGCGAGGTTGTCTTGCCTTGTCTTGTCTATGTGGTAAAATTACAGTAATGTACAGTAATTTATAATAATTTATAATTTTGCCATTTAGCAGACGCTTTTATCCAAAGCGACTTACAATTACGAATTACAGGGACAGTCCCCCTGGAGTAACTGAGGGCTAAGTTTCTTACTCAAGGGCACACTAGTAGTGGTGTGGTTTCAGGCGGAATTTGAACTCACAACCTTCAGATCGGAAGTCCAACACACTATCCACTAGACCACCACTACCCCACAGTTAACATGAGATATACTGCTTTAACCCATATTACTGTAGTGTACAATAACAGTGCTTCCCACTTGTAAAATGCTGCAGTACAGTACCATACTGTAAATATGGCAAATATTTACTCTAACACTACTTTACACTACAGTACAGTACATCTGTGCTGCAGTAAAGCTGTAAGTCTAAATGTAAAATGTAAAAAGTGACACGTTCTTGTCCCACTTTAAGCCTCATGTATGACACAATGACAGTGGTGCAGTGCAGATTGTTTAGTGCTGAATTACTGCCCAATATACACACCTGTTCTCCCGACAAAATGTTTGAATAATTGAATTTACAGTGGTTCTCCCAACATTTGGCTGCACCCTTCGACCTGCCTCAGCCATTGTGAGGCCGTGATTGACAACATGGTCCACAATTGTAGCCCTAATTTCATCAGGAATCTGCCTATGTACTTGGCCTCTTCTTCCTCTTCCCCTGTTTTGTCCCCTTTCCCTTCCTCCCCGCATCCTCGCCCCTCTTCCACGATGCTGACCTTCTATTTCTGTGTCACAGTATTGTCAAAATGGTACACACTATGTCCTGCTCGGTTCATATATGCTTGCCAATTGAGGGTTCATGGGATTCAGCTCTAAGTGACTGTGGAGAAGAGGCTTATCATTGGTTACAATGACATGTAATGCTTCACACATACATAACACTCCTCACATCAGTGAAAGCTGAGGTTTACCTGAGAGAAATTGTTTTTTCAGGAAAAAATGATAAAGAAATGTATAAAATTAGCTTGACAGATTTTGACAACTTGTTCAACATTTTTGTATGTAATGACTCAAGCAATGAAATGAGGACTATTAGTTTTTATAGGGAATGACTATTCAGCATTCAAAAGTATAGTTAATTTTGACTGACATGACATAAGCAAATGATAATGTTATAAAACAGCAGAGAATTGTATGACAGCAATTGATGCATGTCCAAAAGCATTTGCAATTTGTTGGAAGGAATGAGAAACTGCTACTATGATGTGCACAAATGACTAAATGTTGTGGAGGTTGAACTAACAGTTATGAGAATTTTAATTCTGATCAGAGAAATGCACCAAAGCAATTGAGAAAAACTGTAACAATGAAAAAATGTGTTGCAAATACATAGTGTTTTGCAGGTGGGGTTGTTTGAATGAGAGAAGTGTTATGGGTTTTGGAGAACGTGGTCAGTGAATGCATTTTGTATGAAAGCAGCAATGCACAAATCACAGAGTAAGAGTCACAGTTTGGCCCACGTGGGCTTCTGCTTTGCTGACTGTATGAAGAGTTGTGACTGTGTGACTTCAGTATTGAACACTGTGACTTAGCGACCGTAAAGAACTGTCAAAACACACGTTCGTGTGTCCGATCCTCTGTCCTGCCGCTAGGGGGCGGAAATGCTCCTAAACCCAGTAGATATCCGCCTGACTTCTGGGAAACAGAAGAAATCACAGAATGATTTCTAAATGTTGCCTTACTAAAACATAACTCATATGTTGAGCAGACCTATTGTCTAAATGATGTTATTAATGATCAGTATTGTGCGCCAGGCCAACTGGCCAAGTCCTTTACATTTCGAGTGACAACCTCAGATCCGCCCTGCCTGGTTTCTGATGACGTAGGAGCCTTTATTTAATTTCTATTGGTTCATTAAATCCTGTGTTTCTCATCAGGTGTTACTGCGCATGCGCCCGTCCAGTTTTGACTCCTGCCTCGAGCGGAACATCGCGACATTTCCTCAACGTCTCAACCAAGGCAAGCAGGCTGGGACAGACAGACGCACTTCTCTGTCAATACTGGAGGTTATCTTCACTTTTCTGTCACTACTGGAGGTTATTTTCACTTCTCTGTCAATACTGGAGGTTATTTTCACTTCTCTGTCAATACTGGAGGTTATCTTCACTTTTCTGTCAATACTGGAGGTTATTTTCAACAACAAGTCCAGGTGAGGGGTGTTCTGGGTTTTCTGGGTTTGCTTCTCTGCGTTCACACCGAATCTGCAGGTCAGTGATACATTTAATACATTTAATACGTTTAATACGTTTAATACATGGAAATGCTGTTGTTTTACACTTGTTCTGCCTCCTTACTTCAGACTAAAGCACTTCACATTATTCACTCGATAAAACTTAGTTTGGATGATGTTTGCTGTATCAAATCATGGGCCTGTTTGTCCTTCCTGCAATTATTTACACAATGAAATTCAGTCAAATTAAAATATAAATAATGAGGCAGAGTGTGTTGTGTGTGTGTGTGTGTGTGTGTGTGTGTGTGTGTGTGTGTGTGTGTGTGTGTGTGTGTGTGTGTGTGTGTGTGTGTGTGTGTGTGTGTGTGTGTGTGTGTGTGTGTGTGTGTGTGTGTGTGTGTGTGTGTGTGTGTGTGTGTGTGTGTGTGTGTGTGTGTGTGTGTGTGTGTGTGTGTGTGTGTGTGTGTGTGTGTGTGTGTGTGTGTGTGTGTGTGTGTGTAGTGGTGGTCTAGTGGATAGTGAGTTGGACTTGTGATCGGAAGGTTGTGAGTTCAAATCCCGCCTGAAGCCACACCACTACTAGTGTGCCCTTGAGTAAGGCACTTAGCCCTCAGTTACTCCAGGGGGAATGGCCCTGTAATTCGTAATTGTAAGTCGCTTTGGATAAAAGCGTCTGCTAAATGGCAAAATTAAATTATGTGTGTATGGAACGTGTGTGTGTGTGTGTGTGTGTGTGTGTGTGTGTGTGTGTATGTATATGTGTGTGTGTGTGTGTGTGTGTGTGTGTGTGACAGAGAGAGAGAGACATTTCAAGAACTCTCTCCAGTCCCAGGTAATTCAGGTAATTCAGGTAATTCAGGTAATTCAGGCCCTCTCAGGTGATCCCCACTGTTGTGTCAAAGTGTTGTCATCATCATCATCTTACTGCAGTTATCCACAATCTGACCAAAGTCAAGTCAAAATATAAATAATGAGGCAGATGATTTGTGGAACCAAATAAAGTATTCATGTGTGTGTGTGTGTGTGTGTGTGTGTGTGTGTGTATGTGTATGTGTGTATGGAATGTGGGTGTGGGTGTGTGTATGGTATGTGTGTGTGTGTGTGTGTGTGTGTGACAGAGAGAGAGAGAGAGAGAGAGAGAGAGAGAGAGAGAGAGAGAGAGAGAGAGAGAGAGAGAGAGAGAGACATTTCAAGAACTCTCTCCAGTCCCAGGTAATTCAGGCCCTCTCAGGTGATCCCCACTGTTGTGTCAAAGTGTTGTCATCATCATCATCTTACTGCAGTTATCCACAATCTGACCCCTCGTTTGGGACCAAATGGTGTGGATTAGGGCTGGGCAAACGAGCAACATTTTTTTTTTCCGATAATCGTAACGAATTAACGATCAATTATCGATTAATCAATACGCTTTTTTTGTATACATTTTTTTTAAAATATATATATATATTTTTAAATAAAATAAAAAATCGGGAAAAAAAAATAGGGCATGTTTTCCTTGGGGAAAAAACTTTATTTGTGTTGCTATTGCACACATTCATTCATTCACATCCAAACTAGACACTACAGTCAGATAACAATCCTCTTAAACAAGGCAGTGAGTAGCCTAAATTGTTTAACTTAAAAACACATTTTACGTTATAAATAAAAATATAGAAAATAAGTAACTCACCATAGGAGCAGTAAAAAAACAGTTACTCACAAATAGGAGGATGACTGAAAATGTTAGTGTCCTTAAGAGCGTCCAGCTTAACTTAAATGTAAACTCCAGCGAGAGACTGTAGGCGGCAGGCCTACTGGTTCTTGTTCAGAAAGATGATCATGTTAACATGTTCAGGGGTGAGAGACGAACGCAATCTGGTGACACGTGGACAAACTAATTTCCATTATTATTATTCAAAAAAATAAAAAAAATAAAAATGTTTTATTAATGATTATCGATCAAAATATTTTGTGATCGACCAAGACCTTATCGATCAATTAATCGATCATCGATCATTGATGCCCACCCCTAGTGTGGATATAAGTGTACAGTATATCTCAAAAGTGAGTACACCCTTTAGATTTTTGCAAATATTCTGTTATATCCTTTCAGCGGATAACATTATCCTACTGAAACTTTGATATAACTTAAAGTAGTCAGTGTGCTGCTTGAATAACAGTATAGATTTATTGTCCTTTGAAAATTACTCAGTACACAGCTGTTAATGTCTAAACAGCTGGCAACAAAAGTGAGTACACCCCATAGTGAACATGACCTAATTGTGCCCAATGATGTCATTCACCTACAAGCAAATTCATTTACAGTTTTTCTCAATTGCTAAAACACATTTCACAAAACTTACCTCCATTTTCCCAAAACTCTAAACACAACACACTTTTCTAAAGCTACATAAACAAAACCACACCTTCTCTCTTCAAAACTCAAACTTTCACACCAAAACAGCTGCTCAAAGCCTGCAAAAATGTAAACACTATATGCATCATTACAGACTACAACAAAACAACTGAAGACACAATGTTCAGTGTGTGAGAATGTTCTTTTTTTTCACAACTGCCAAAGCACATTTTTAGAAACCTTACAGTATCTGTTCTCAGAATATATCACTGTAGAGTATTGGGCATTCATAGATTTGTGTGTTTCATATGAACAGTATGTAAATCTACAGAAAATACAGTATGTATGTTACGGTACATGTGGGAAAACTAGGGTTAGGGTTAGGTGCTAGGGTGACTTGGTACATGCTGGCATGTCTAACCCTACCCCTAATCCTAACCCTAACCTTAACCCTAGCACCCTAGCACCTAACCCTAACCCTAGTTTTCCCACATGTATCCTACTGTATTCCCACATGTACCGTAACATGTACACTACTGTACTGTATCACAACTCAATGCAAACACTACAGAGGATCCATTACACACAACAATACTCACTGAAAACAATGTTCAACAAACCCAGCCATCACCTTGTTTCGAGACGTCTTAAGACATCTTGACAGACAAAATTTGGTTAATTAAGACATCTTAAGACATCTCAAGACAAGGTGATGGCTGGGTATGAAGGTGTGATGTTTTTTTAATGTATTTATGGAACTATACCACACACACACACACACACACCCCACAATAATTTGCAACAAGTGTCTTACATTTTGAGTTGTTATGTTTAATGAATGAAGCCAGGTGTGTTCATTGTGTTCAAACTTTGCTGACTGTGGCAAGCATTTTGCATTACATGAGCTTTAATTTGAGAATTTGAGCAGAGTTTTTTGCAACTTGTGTTTTAGCAAGACAAAATGTGTTTAGATTTATGAGAAAAGGAGGATTGTGTTTTGTGAATTGTGTCTTCATGTGAAATGTGTTTATGGTTTTGGCAAATGGGGGCTAGTTTTATTAAATGTGTTTAGAGAACTGGTCATTTTGTTTAGAGAATTGGCTTTTGTGTTTTAGCAATTGGGAAAAACTGTGACCCTTGTGTGATGTTAACTTTTTGGACCCTTTCGTACTGTTCGGGTCCAGTTGACCCGGGACATCATTGGGGTTTTAAAAGCACTTGTCTTGACACAGTGCTCCTAGTCCCAAGGGTGACCCATACACTTGGGTATACTCAGGGCGCAAGAAAGCCCCAAAATAGCCCATAATATTAAAGGGCGCTGTACAAGGTACTGTACCCAATAATGCACAATAGGTACTGTGTACACTATCAAAAGTGCATATCTTCTGTTCTGGTGGATCTAGGGGGCTGCCCTTTGGAGAGGCTGGAGCAGAGGATGCTTAGTAACAACCCACAAAGTGTCAGACCCCTGGGAATAGGTGGGGCCGAACGACAGCATGATGAGTAGAAGCGTTTTTACGCACATGATGCCCCTAACTTTGAAAATGCAAAATCCACTATAATAAAGACCTGGGTGTCATAAATCATACTTATCTAGGAAAAATGTTAATGAAACAATGTTTTCATTGCTGTCTATTATTTTGAATTTATATTCTCAATTGAATTTCACATTTATCTAATTATAATCAAAGCTGTAAAGAAAATACAGGTGATGAACAAGAATATAAATGAAAGAACCAAACTAAGATTGTTTTTGCCAATAGCTATGAAATACATCTCTCAAACATTTCTGCAAATGCTGATTCACAAAACACGAACGGAATGTACACTGTTTTCACTGTCACTGTCGAAATACAGTATTATGTCTGAAAAATCCCAAATCATTCTGAAATACCACTGGCTACAATCGTGTGTGCATGGGTATGCCTGTCTACACAACACATGAAGCACAGAATGTGACAGTGCGTGTACCTCAAATGTACTTTTTGCAGTTGCTGCATACGTTCTGTACAGTGCAAGATTTTATTTTTTTTACAATGTTGCACTTCAAAGGGTAAAAAGTGCGAGAGCAGACGGCTTCTTGGCACGGGAAAGCCAGAGCAGAGGTGTGTGAGTGAGTGAGTGAGTGTCAGTGTGAGTGTGTGTATGTTTCTGTGTGTCTCTGTGCATCCGGGCCTAAATGACCCGAACATCTTATGAAGGACATACATTTGTTGGGGTATTGTAGGATGTGTAAAACAATTCTTTTTTCACTTTTACATGTTTTTCATAGAAAATAAGTTTCATATTGATCAAATGTATTCTAGTACCATTTCTCTTTAAGTACAAATGTGAAACGGGTCCGGTTGACCCGAACACCACTCAAGGGTTAATCTCAACGAGACGTCCTTGATATAACTTTTAAGATAAAATGATTTGGTCAAATACTAGGCACCACTACTGAACTGTTCTGTAAGAGAATCTTTATTCGAGCACATCAGCAAGCAATAGCATTTCATTCCATGGAAAGGGGTCCTATCTAGTTTCACCTCCGCAGGCCAGTATCAGCTAGCCGTCAATAGGTTAACTGCAGAAGCTTCACCAGACAAGAGCCCAGTTTCGCATTGATACATAGTCTTTATACATTTCATTTAACATTTGGGGCTGGGCTGTCCCTCCTCCCCCTATCTAGTGTTTAACTGTAAGCATTAAAAGACAATTATGTTGCAACTGTCACCATTTGGTTTGTAAGCAAGTGTTCTAGTTCGGCATGTGGCCTTCAACTCCTTTCTGTGTGTGTGCGAGTGTACTGTGTGTTATCTTCTTCTTCTGGCCCCCGGCCGTTGTCATGGTGGGAGTGATCGCACACTCTGTCGGCAACTGTATCCACCTGTGTGCAGTCTAGTCTTGTGCAACGTTAGACACACACACACATTCTGTTATGTTCCTCTGGTGCAGACACAAATGACTTTTAGCATATAAGCATATAGTATGTAATTAGTAACGTTGCTAACATTTAAGCAGCATTTAATGTGTAATTCTCAACATGTGTGTATGGTGTGTGTGTGTGTGTGTGTGTGTGTGTGTGTGTATGTGCGTATGGTGTGTGTGTGTGTGTGTGTGTGTGTGTGTGTGTATTAGGGCTGCACGATTTGGGGAAAAAATCGAATTGCGATTATTTGGACAGATATCGCGATTGCGATTAATTTGCGATTATTATTTTTTTAAATAGCAAAAAAAAAAAAAAAAAAAAAAATAACGTTTTTGTAAAGTGTGGCCATATCTCCGGCTAGGAAGGTCGTATCAACGTGCAGTTTGTTTGTACGTCTTCAGGGGACTTAGAGGCTCCCTCCTCTAGCACCCCCACAGCCCGAGCTACGAGTGAAAGAACTAAACTTACATTGGGTTGCTTTAAAGTTGGGTTGCTTTAAAATCAAGCTTCAGATTAAAACATGTGATGGAGCATTACTAACCTGACTCAGGTGGTTTGTTTCACACAACCATCTAGGAAAGCTTAATTGGAAGCTGTTTGGAAAAGGGCAGGTACTTTCAAAAAATACTTGGCAGGTGATTGGATGAATCTATCTATTTTCAGAGAGCATTACCACATGATACCATCAAACTACTTCTGCTGAAGCCATTATCCACCATGAATGTTGCTATTGCTAGCTACCGAAACGTGGGCGTTTCACGTGCGATGTTGTTGGTGTGCGTTCATTGACGTTGACGTTCATTGACGTTCACGTTCATTGTTGACGTTCATTGTTGACGTTGACGTTCATTGACGTTGAATCCGACGCGCTGTATGACGTATCCCATACGGGTAGTGGTGGTCTAGTGAGTTGGACTTGTGATCGGAAGGTTGTGTGAGTTCAAATCCCGCCTGAAACCACACCACTACTAGTGTGCCCTTGAGTAAGGCACTTAGCCCTCAGTTACTCCAGGGGGAATGTCCCTGTAATTCGTAATTGTAAATCGCTTTGGATTAAAAGCGTCAGCTAAATAGCAAAAAAAAAAAAAAAAGTAAAAAAAAAAAAAAAAAAAAAAAAAAAAATCGCAGGCAAATCGCAGGCTTTGCGATTAGCTAATCGCATAATTTCAAATCGCGATTTCGATTTAAAATCGATTAATCGTGCAGCCCTAGTGTGTATGTGTGTATGGTGTGTGTGTGTGTGTGTGTGTGTGTGTGTGTGTGTGTCTATGTAATCTCCATTTATTTTTCACGCTTTGATCTACCTCCGATACATCGCAGCCTTGTTTTAGTCTGAGCGCGTCCATGCTTCTAGCATTACTAGCTACCCGGAAATCAAGTTTCCGCGCTCATACGGTCTCCGATGTATCAGAGGCAGATGAACGCGTGAGAAGGTTTGGTTTGGGGCTCCGTGTCTGTGCCATGCGTTATGCGCAAGTTACTGTCGCATAGTTGTAGCCAATAAAGGCCTATATAGGCTATTATATATAATTTATATACCTAATACTGACATCATAATAGATTGTATGCCTCTACAAATCATATTCCACCAGGTAGCCAATACATTGACGGAAATCCGTCGTAGCGGAGAACTTTAATCCCTGGAGATTGTGTTGGATTTAAACTGACCATTTCTACTGTGGAGTGGAGGCTGTGAAGACTAGTCAAGGTGAGAGGACATTTCTATGTTTCTGAAACAAACATAACATTGCTGTCTTAATGAAACAGGACCACAGAGGGATACATACACAGAATCTATTTGTGTGTTTGAGAGAAAGAAACATGATGAGAAATAGACGGTGGAATGATATGAATCGTAATTATTTTACAACTCTTTTACGCAGGGAAAATGGCAGAGTCCAGAGTTCATGGTAAGTCTTCATGTTACTGTCTCAGATGTGATTGGCTGATTCTCTTGTGTGACTATACACCACATGACCACACACCTTCAACAGAGCACACTGACTGCTGGGTAGATGTGGGTTGATATTTCTGTTAGCTTTGTGTCATTGGTTCAGTACTGAAGAGACTACAGGCTTGTTGTTGAGATTGTGTCTGTGAGAAACAGCTGGAGTGCTTTAGTGTGAGCTCTGCTACTGAGGATCACCTTTGACCTCCTCCAGCATTATACATCAACTCTCTACACAAACAACATCACCCTTCATGATGTCATCTGTATTATACATCAACTCTACACAAGAGAAAGTGTTTGTGTGAGTCTGTGTGTGTGGAGTGTGAGTGTGAGTGTGAGTGTGAGTGTGAGTGTGAGTGTGAGTGTGAGTGTTTGTGTTTGTGTGTGTATGTGTATGTATGTGTGTATGTGTATGTATGTGTGACAGATAGATAGAGGGGTGGTTGTGTGTGCGTGTGTGTGTGTGTGTGTGTGCGTGACCATGAGTGTTTATGTGTTACATGGTGGATATAGACTTTGAATGGGGAGAATCCTGCGGTGGCCATAAATGGTACTGCACCTGACTTTTTGACCTGGGGCCTCATTTATAAAAAAGTACTTGAACATCATCTTTGACTTTCACGTAAGCACCTTTTTCTAAACGGACGTGAGCATTATTTATAAAACGGGCTGAGATGGTTTAAAGTTGCGTACGTGCTTCCTTCTATAAATACCAAATATACTTGGAATTGAACGCAGGTGAATGAGGTTTGTATTAACGCCCTGTGATAGAGGCTCAATTATAGCGGCTGAATTAAGACAAGTGCTATAATATAGGGTAGGCGTTCGTCTGGAAGTGGGAGAGGGCAGAGAAGGGTGGCTTCTCGGTAAGTTGCATTTGTAACGTTTGATCATGACAACTAACCAGGAAAATGAAATGCTTATACTCAGTAGGCTACTCAAGTTGTAAAAGAAAATCAGGGGGATGGTGGATTTTATCATATGAGGACAATTTTAGCATCCCCTCAGCGTCAGTGACTTCAGTGTCAGTAAAAATGTCATTGCATGTGTGCGTGCCCCCTCGCACCTTGAAATAGCAGTAATACCATGTTCATTGATAAATGACATAACGTATGGAAAGAGGGGAGGGCAGTTTTAAAAGGGGGACGATTTTGACTGTTTTCATCCCAGCTCAACTCGTGTGCTGCTTATACTGTAATAATATAATGGTCTTATTCTTATCAGGTGACATTGAAAACATGATTGCGAACTCCCTTTGCGAACTCCCAGACACCAGAGAAACTCCAGTATAATTTAGCGTGTGGCCGGGCAAGGTCCGTTGTGGAACGCACACTAGGCATGTTGAAGGGGAGATAGACAGCTCCGGAGGGATATAAAGGAAGACTGAAATACAGTCTTAAACATCAGTTCCCTTTAAAGTTCCCTTTAAATCTTGAATTAAACTCATTTTCTCGGCAGATAACAACATCGTTAATTTTATTACGAGCCACTTAAACTTCGCATGAATTACAATTCATAGCTTTCAGTCACGTGGTTTCTTCCCTAGCAACCACCAACCTGACGGGCAAAAAGTATCATAGCAACATCGCTCAACATGGCGATTTACCGGCTGCCTACTATTTAGACCACCTCACCCATGAAGAACTATCAAGATACACGACGGTGATAGGAGTGGAGGATCGACTCCATTCAAAAACTTTTGGATTCGCTGTCCTCCCATGTATCCGGACACGTTAGAATTATTTTCCTAACCCCCGGAGAATCAAAGTTATTAACCCGCAAAAAGTGCGTCCTTGACCGGCTTTCTCCGTGAATAACACCGGTTATGGAGGTGGTACAAATACAAGACTATTATTGCTAAATTCACCATCAGTATACGGTCATTTTGAGCCCTTAACCACCTTGCTGACACCCCGAGAAGATATACTTTTAATATGAAACTCGATCAACCGGGCGTTCGGGAGTTCTACCGCTGCTGGACGGAACTCCCGCTGACAGCGGGTCGAGGGGATATTTCTACGCGGGAATTCGCTCCTTGCTGTGTCCACGGTGATAGGAGTGGAGGATCGACTCCATTCAAAAACTTTTGGATTCCATGTCTTCTCCTCTATCCGGACACGTTGGAATTATTTTCCTAACCCCCGGAGAATCAAAGTTATTAACCCGCAAAAGGTGCGTCCTTGACCGGCTTTCTCCGTGAATAACACCGGTTATGGAGGTGGTACAAATACAAGACTATTATTGCTAAATTCACCATCAGTATACGGTCATTTTGAGCCCTTAACCACCTCGCTGACACCCCGAGAAGATATACTTTTAATACGAAACTCGATCAACCTGGCGTTCGGGAGTTCTACCGCTGCTGGACGGAACTCCCGCTGACAGCGGGTCGAGGGGATATTTCTACCCGGGAATTCGCTCCTTGCTGTGTCCACGGTGATAGGAGTGGAGGATCGACTCCATTCAAAAACTTTGCGATTCCCTGGCTTCTCCTCTTTCCGGACACGTTGGAATTATTTTCCTAACCCACGGGAAATCAAAGTTATTAACCCGCAAAAAGTGGGTTTTGCTCGTGGGTTTTGCCCGCAAAAAGTGCCTTTTGCCCGTCAGGTGGGCGTTTCCACTATGCTGTGACGTCACATGACAGCTATGAATAGGCAACGTTTTTCCAGTGCGGCTCACATGCCTGTAATAACTCCGCATAACCAGTAGGTAATGTGCGTAAGCAAATGAATACTCGACGTAGAGCTACGATCGTTTCCACGGTCAAATTGACCCACGTAGAAATTGTATAAATCACTACGTTGACGTGGTTTTCTACGTACGACACGGGTAAGATCAACATTTGATCTAAGCACGTTCTATAAATGAGGCCCCTGGTGTCATTCGAACCAGCTGGATCTGTAGATGTGAACAGACGTGTGTTTGATGTGTAGATGTGAACAGACGTGTGTTTGATGTGTAGATGTGAACAGACGTGTGTTTGGTGTGTAGATGTGAACAGACGTTTCTTTGATGTGTAGATGTGAACAGACGTGTGTTTGATGTGTAGATGTGAACAGATGTGTGTTTGATGTGTAGATGTGAACAGACGTGTGTTTGATGTGTAGATAGACGTGTCTTTTGTAACTGAACTCGTTCGGCCATTAAGTCACAAGCATTGTCAATGTCGGCCCAGAACCTCGGGGGTTAATTCAAATCAAATCAAATCAAACTTTATTTGAGCATTTCTCACAAAAAAATGTGACACAATGTGCTTCACAGATAACAAGGAAGATAAAACAACAAAATAGATAAGACAACAAAAGAGATAAAACAACAAAATAGAGAAGACAACAAAATAGATAAAACAATCAGTAGAGATACAACAACAATAGAAATAAAACAACAATAGAGATACAAGAACAATAGTAGCAGACATTTAAAGGCGGAGATTAATAAATATGTTTTGAGGTCTCGCTTAAATGTTTCCTGAGTTTTGGCCAATCTCAGGCTCTCAGGTAGGGTGTTCCACAGTCTGGGAGCATATATACTGAAGGCTGTCTCTCCATATCTCTGGTTCTGGTCCTGCATAAGCTCCATATCTCTGGTCCTGGCTTCTGGGACCGTCAGGAGTTCAGTGCCAGTGGACCTCAGGGGTCTACCTGGTGTGTATCTCACAAGCATGTCCATGATGTATTTGGGTGCATGGCCGTGGAGTGATTTATAGATTAATAAAATAATCTGGAAATCTATTCTGAAACTAACAGGGAGCCAGTGCAGTGATCTCAGTACTAGTGTGATATGTGCTCTCTGTCTGGTCTTTGTAAGCACACGTGCAGCTGCATTTTGAACCATTTGCAGTTGACTAATCACTTTTTTGGGGTAGGCCCGACAGCAGGGCGTTGCAGTAATCTAGTCTGCTAGTAACAAACTCATGCATTAACACTAGAACAGCCTCGAGTAAAGAAACATGTTCTATCTTTGCACTCGATCAAATTTCAGGACCCTCCTTTCATGACTTTTCCTAGATATGTGCGTTCTACCACCCAGTATCCTTACATTTAAAAAAAAATCAAGATAAACTAGTATAAAGCTATTTTGCCAGTTTTCTGTGGAGGAAGCAGGCTAATTTACAAGCGGCCAACTAGTGGTCGTTATGTGTAAGTAGCAGCTTAGCATTGTAAAAGAGGGGGCGAGGCGGCTGTTTTAGTAGGTAAAAAGGGCACGGCTGTTCTAGTGTTCATGTTTCAGTGTCTGCTTGGGAGAGAAAAGATCATACCATGGTAATGTTTCTTAAACAAGGCAAACAATTAAGCTAAGCTACTAAGTAAACAAAAGGAATGCTATAAGAAAAACCTAAGTCAAAGGAGGAAACACTATTACTCACCGCCCTGTGATATTAACTAATCTAAACTAAACTATACTCTACCTAACAACAACTTAATCCTAAACTAAACTATACTCAACCTAACAACAACTTAATCCTAAACTAGACCCATAACTCCCAAACAAACCCCAAACCAAACCAAACTACAAAGAACAAAACTAACCCTAAGGCTTACCATATTAAGCAACAGCACTCAGGCAGGGTTGAGGGGGGGAGAGAGTCAACAGCACTCAGTAAGTAAGTAAGTAAGTAAAATGTATTTATACAGCACCTTTCCCAGACCAAGGGTCACAAAGTGCTTTACATACAAGGAGGAAACACAAATAAAACATAATACAAGAGCGAAAGCCACAGCAGGTTAAAACAGGCAAAACAAGTGAAAATAAAAACAAGTAACAGACAACAGGTGTAACATCATCAGCAGGACACAGAGAGACAGGCCCTTGGGGTTATCCAAAAGCCTGTCTATACAAGACAGTCTAGCTGCTTTTTAAAAACCTTGACCGAGCCAGCTGATCTAAGATCCAAGGGCAGAGCATTCCAGAGCCTGGGGGCCACGGTTTGGAATGCTCCATCACACTGGGTCTTCAGTCTGGAATGGGGGACAACCAACACACCCTGGTCAGAGGACCTGAGAGACCTACTGGGCAGTGGCGGCTGGGGCTAAACATTTTGGGTGGGGCACAGCAGTGTTTCCTCCAGGAGTTTTCACATTAGTGGCAGGGGGGTCCTCTTTCGCGCGCGTGCGATTATTTTTTTCGCGTGCACGATTTTTTTTTCGCGTGCACGCGCATAAAACGCACTGGCGCTCAAAACAAAGACGTAATTTCACTTTACCCACGCAATACCCACTTAAACATGTGTGAGGATACGTAACGGCGTTTTGTGACAGAACTTTCACTTTCATTCATGAAATTCACCCCGTCTGTGTTACTGTTTACACAAGTACAATCACAGTGTGACAGTCAGATGGAGCATTCGGTAAACAACAACAGCAAGGTAATGCTATCAGTTGAGTTAAAGAAAAACAGCTCTTACCTTTGAGGACACCAACATGAGCCGTGTTTACCCGTACCTCCGCCGTTCTGTTCGTGGTGATTTTAGAGGCAATAGATTATTTTTGCCCCGCGCATACGTTAGGTGCGAGGCTGCTCGGTTAACCCATTAGCGGGAACATTATTAGTTCCACAAAATAGGCTGATTTAATTGACCATGAACATCAGAGACAGACATTACGAATGTTCATTTAAAATACTCCGGAAGCCCGGAAGTCCGGAAAACCGGAAGTCGGAAGTCCTCAGCATAATGCATTGTCTGCAATACAACCGGTTATTCAGGACGCACATTTTTGCGCCCCGGCCTAGAAATAGACACAGCCAATTGGAGCGCTGCTACAGCTCACGTGTAAGCGAAAAGTATTCGGGCTGCCATAGACTGGCATTGACCGGTGCCCCGACGCCTCCCCCTATGTATTTTAACAGTGAATTTTACACACACACAGATAAAATGTTTATTGTATTGGAGGATTTTTAATGAATGCTGATAGGCGCCGACAGAATATCAGCCGCATTTTGTGAATAAACAATGTTTATTTTTAAAAAACACTTTTACAAATCGCAACTAGGAAGTGAAGGTGGGGAACTAGGAAGTGAAGGTGGGGGCGGCGCCCCAGCGCCCTCTATCGGCCAGCCGCCACTGCTACTGGGGCTGTAAGGACGCAGTAGGTCACAGATGTAGGCTGATGACCAGAACCTTGAAATGAATTCTACTCTGAATTCCACTCAGGCAGGGTTGAGGGGGAGAGAGAGTCTGGCTGTGTTCGAAATGGTCTACTAGAATACTGAATACTAGCATACTCAATGAGTATATACTGCATACTGCCTACCAAATTCATAATAAGTATGCCAATACCAGCCGACCGTTTACACTGCAGTATGCATACTGCCTCCCAGAATGCATTTCTCACCGGCCGGGAGCGGTGAATTTAAATCGTCCATTTTAAACCTCTCAGTTTTAATATGTTTTCAGGTGAGAAATTAACCATATATATTCCCAAAATGTGTCCAGTTTATAGTTTATAACCCGTTTATATATCTGATCTGACATTTTTTTCCGTCTTCTGTTCACTAGGTACATTACGGTTGCATTCATAAATTCGCCGTGGAAATATGATCAGCACTCTTGGAATGCCTCTTGTCCAATCAAATTACCCGGTCCCTTTATGACGTTGAACCCAGTGTGCGCTCCGGCGCTCTCAGAGCGAATTTACGAACGCACCCTACGTTGCTTACATACCTTCACTGCGGAGTTCGACAGAAACATCGTAACATAATTACAACAAGTTGTAAAATGATTTGGGGGGCCAATATCTTTAGCTAGCTCAAGTAACTAGCTTACTATATTGTTGTCTTAGCAGTTGGTAAAATAACAGGATTAAAATAAATATATATGAGCAATAACATATCGAGGGCTTGCTGCAGCAAGCACAATAACAACCAACTTGTCTGTCTGAAGCTGCAATACTGGGATCATTCGTGACTGGGGTACAAGCAGTGAAATACTAGGCGAACGTGTGTGTAGGACACGAATAAACTTGGATTTCATGCATTTCAAGTGGCATCTTTGTAATCATGACGACGTAGACATGTCTAAGAATGCATTTCACCATGTAGATTCCCAATGTAGTGAAAATACCACCGCTCATCCGTGATCAGACTTAGCTGGGGTGCTGCAGCTGAAGAGTATCAAATAGAGTGCAAAAAAACAGCATTTGCACACTCAAATCTGTGCAGAAAACGATGTTAATTGCGAGCTTTCGGTCTCCAGGCTATCAGACAATGTAAACAACAGCTGTATGACAAGTTTGTATGACGCAGTTTGACAAGACTGAAGAGACGCGCAATGCATTTTGGGGATGTTGAGTAGGAATAGCATGCATCGATCGCGTACTCAAAGATTTGGCAAAAATCTAGTATACGTGTTACGGTACATGTGGGAAAACGGTTTATGTTCTCGCATACAAACATTTCGCATACTGTACGGTGTGAACGCTCTCGCATACTCAAAACTACGTCATATCTAGTATGAGTAGTATGCCATTCAGAACACAGCCTGTGTTAAAGGCTGCAGCCTTTATAGAGCCCAGCAGCTGATTCTCAGCAGGTGGAATGCGTCTGCAATCAGGGCCCAGCAATTAGCAGCTCCATCTGGCCCTGCCTCGGCCACACCTCCTCAGGAAGCCTCCTCACATGGAACAGAGAACATAATGGGGCAGGGGCATAACACCCCTAACCAGGGGTGAAAGTGGTTTGAGTTTCTTACAGGAACTATAGGCTACTACCCCAACCTTCATGGTTTCATATTGTTCTCCTCCTGCCCCCAGCTTCATGCATCCCTGAACACACACATCGTGGTGTTGGTGTCGAAATTAGAAACACTTTAGGGCTGCCAAGTTTCACCAAAAGTTTGGAGTGAGAGTTTTTGGTGGTGGAGCGACCCAAAACTGTGCACGTTTTGGTAGCGGCGGCCTCTCTCACCCACACAATTATTTGTGCTAGTTTCCTGCAATTTTAAACCAGCACAAGAAATGAAAATAATTGGAACATTTGATAAAACAAGAGAAATTCAGATAATATATCTTAAGTCTTAATAAACAAATACAGTAGCCTACAGAGTCTAAAACAAAATTGGGCCTCATCAAGTGAACTCAACCCC
>NC_137676.1:1725979-1750979 GCF_963989245.1 Nansenia antarctica
CCATCCCTCCTTTCCCTCCTTCCATCCCTCCCTCTCACAATCCCCTCCCTACTTTCTTCTACCTTTCCTCCCTCTACCGTTCCTCCATCCTTCCATCCCTCCCTCCCTCTAACCTCCATCCCTTCTTCTCTCACTCCCATCCTCTATCCCGACCCCTCTCCCTCCTCCCTCCTTTCCTCTACCTTTCCTCCCTCCCTCCTGCTACCCTCCCTCCCTCTATTCATCATAGGTACAATGTGATGTATTGATGTGGTTTATGAAGTGAGGATTACTAACCTTTTCTCCTTCTCTCTTATTCTTTTCATCTGAAGATCCTAACGGTGAGTGTTGACTTGTATTTGTTACACTACAACATACAACACCTTTAAGACATTGACGTCCAACAAATCTTTTGTGTGTGTGTGTGTCAATGTATGAGTGTGTGTGTATGTGTGTGTGTGTGTATGTGTGTGTGTGTGTGTGTGTGTGTGTGACTGTGTGTGTGTGTGTGACTATGTGCCTGTGACTGTGTGTGTGTTTGTGTGTGTGTGTGTCAATGTATGAGTGTGTGACTGTGTGTGTGTGTGTGACTGTGTGTGTGTGTGAATGTATCACTCCTTCCTTCCCTCTACCGTTCCTCCATCCTTCCTTTCCTCCCTCCCTCTAACCTTCATCCCTTCTTCTCTCCCTCCCTTCCTCTACCCCACACCCTCCCCTCCTCCCTCCTTTCCTCTACCTTTCCTCCCTCCCTCCTTTTACCCTCCCTTACTCCTTTCCTCTACCTTTCCTCCCTCCCTCCTTTTACCCTCCCTTACTCCTTTCCTCTACCTTTCCTCCCTCCCTCCCTTACTCCTTTCCTCTACCTTTCCTCCCTCCTTTTACCCTCCCTCCCTCCCTTCCTCTATCCATCATTGGTACAATGTGATGTATTGATGTGGTTTAAGAAGTGAGGATTACTAACCTTTTCTCCTTCTCTCTTATTCTTTTCATCTGAAGGTCCTGTAGGTGAGTGATGACTTGTATTTGTTAAACTACAACATACAACACCTTCACAAATCTTCCTCTATTCATCATAGGTATAATGTGATGTATTGATGTGGTTTATGAAGTGAGGATTACTAACCTGTTCTTCTTCTCTCTTATTCTTTTCATCTGAAGGTATAGGTGAGTGATGACTTGTATTTGTTACACTAAAACATTCAACACCTTTAAGACATTGACGTCCAACAAATCTTTTTAGTTTGTGTATGCATATGTGTGTGTGTGTGTGTGTGTGTGTGTGTGTGAATGTATGTGTGTGTGTCAATGTATGAGTGTGTGTGTGTGTGTGTGTGTGTGTGAATGTATCACTCCATTCTTCCCTCCCTCTATTCCTCCCTCCCTGCCTTCATCCTTCCTTCCCTCCATCCCTCCCAACATCCGTCCCTCACTGCCTTCATCCCTCCCTCCCTGCATCCCTCCCTCCATCCCTCCCTCTATCCCTCCCTGCATCCCTCCCTCCATCCCTCCCTCTATCCATCCCTCATCCCCTCTACCCTCCCTCCCTCTACCCTCCCTACATCATTCCATCCCTCAATCCCTCCTTCCATCCCTCCCTCTCACAATCCCCTCCCTACTTTCCTCTACCTTCCCTCCCTCCCTCCTTCTACCATTCCTCCATCCTTCCTTCCTTCCCTCCCTCTAACCTCCATCACTTCCTCTACCATGACCCCCCTCCCTCCATCCCTCCTTTCCTCTCCCTTTCCTCCCTCCCTCCTGCTACCCTCCCTCCCTCCCTCTATTCATCATAGGTACAATGTGATGTATTGATGTGGTTTATGAAGTGAGGATTACTAACCTTTTCTCCTTCTCTCTTATTCTTTTCATCTGAAGGTCCAGGTGAGTGATGACTTGTATTTGTTACACTACAACATACAACACCTTTAAGAAATTGACGTCCAACAAATCTGGTTTAGAAAAAACTGAAGAATGTAGATCTGCTACTTGACTTTGAACCCTTCCTCCCTCCCTCCCTCCTTTTAACTTCCCACCCTCCATCCCTCCCTCCATTTACCCTCCCTCCTTCCTTTTACACTCCCTCCCTCTACCGTTCCTCCCTCCCTCAACCGTTCCTCCATCCCTCCCTCCCTCTTTTCCTCCTTTCTTCTACCCTCCCGGTCTCCCTCCTTTCCTCTACCTTCCCTCCCTCCTTACCTCTACTCTCCCTCCCTCCCTCTACCCTCCATCCTTCCTTCTCTCCCTCCCTCATTCCTTTTAACCTCCCTCCCTCCCACACTCTCTCTTGTCTCCTTCCCTTCCTCTACCCTCCCTCCATCCCTCTACCCTCCCTCCATCCCTCCCTCCCTCCATCCCTCACATGGAACATGGATCCAGGTCTAGCTGCACAGTGGTTAAGGGCTGAGAGCGAGGAGAGGAAGCAGAAGAGAGAGGAATCAGCTCGTCTGCTTGGTAAGAGTGAGAGAGTCTGGAGGTGAATTATAGAATGGATGGTTTCAGGAGAGAATATTGAAACAGAATGAATTGATGCATCAACTGAATCAGAAAAGATTACATTTACATTTTTGGCATTTAGCAGACGCCTTATTCCAAAGCGATTTACAATCAATACATTTGACTAAGCAAGTAAATCATCAACTCACCAGTCGCTTAGATTAGTTTCTTTATTTCTTTAGCTCAACTTTGTCATCGCAGTGTAGGAGTTGGAGCGTACAAACGAAACGGAGGCTTGGTGCCAGTATAAAGCCGACCGTGTCGGCATTTATTTAACTGATGACATAGCGCCCATAGCAACATACAACACTTCCTTAAATGTTACCTGTAACCCCCATACGTCACACCCCAGTGACCGGCGTTAAAGTGCCCGCACACAATTCCCCATAACCAAACACACAGGTGAATTATGTACATCATAGTCATCATCATTGTCCGCTACAGACCTCCCCCCAGAATTCACCATAATTGAGAACAGTCACCATTGCGGGGCCCGGATCACCCGTCCAAAACGGCTCCGTAAAACCGGAGCAGGGACTGAAAGTTCAACAGGGGCCTGCTTATGAGGGACAGCAGGTGTTTTTTTAGAGGCTTTGCGGTGGCGTGGGGGCATAGCTGGAGGGCGGCCCCGCCTCGGGGGCCGAGCCAACCCCACGGGCTGGTCCAGATCCACGTGAGCTGGTTTAAGTCTGTTCACTGAAATGTAATCTGGCTTACCCCCGATGTCCACCAGAAAAGCCTTGTCTCCAGCCTCCAGAACCCGAAACGGTCCGTCATAGGGCGGTTTAAATGGCCCTCGGTGGGCGTCATGGCGGATGAACACGTACTCCGCCGTTCGCAGGCAGGGTGGCATATATGACTGGGGTAGCCCATGCTGTGAGGTGGGTACAGGTGCGAAAGCCTTGGCATTATCCAAAAACTCGGCTCGCTGTTTGAGCGCCGACCAAGGGATCGTGGCGTTAGGGACGAAATCCCCAGGAACCCGTAGCGGCTGTCCGTAGACCAGCTCGGCGGATGACGACCGAAGGTCTTCTTTAGGGGCGGTCCTAAGGCCCAACATGACCCACGGGAGCCTGTCGACCCAACCACTGTCCTTGAGGCTAGCCCGAAGCGCAGCTTTCATAGAACGATGAAACCGCTCGCACAACCCGTTGGCCTGTGGGTGATTTGCGGTAGTGCGGTGTAGCTTCATCCCCAGGCCTCCGGCAACCGCACTCCAGAGCTCAGAGGTGAACTGTGGGCTCCGGTCAGAGGAGACATCAGATAGAGCACCGAACCGGGCGACCCAAGTGCCAACGAACGCCCGAGCCACCTCAGCAGCCGTGGTAGATGATAGTGGAACGGCCTTCGGCCACCGTGTGGTTCTGTCGACCATTGTGAGGAGGTAGGTGAACCCATGAGAAGGTGGCAAAGGCCCCACCAGGTCCACATTGACATGATCAAACCTCCTTTCCGGCACTGAAAAATGTGCCAGAGGGGCCTTCGTATGTCGATGCACCTTAGAACGCTGGCACATGACACAGGCATCTGCCCACTTCTGAATGTCCTTTCTAAGCCCGTGCCAGACAAACTTAGCTGCCACCAGTTTTTGAGAAGCCTTCCTCCCTGGGTGGGACAGGCCATGAATAGCGTCGAAAACCTGTCGTCTCCACTCAAGGGGCACGGCGGGCCGTGGCTGCCCAGTGGACATGTCACATAGGAGTGTGGTCCCGGTGTCGTCGAAGACCACGTCCTCCAACTTAAGCCCTGTGACAGCAGTCCTGAGGGCCTGAGCATCTTGGTCAGAGGCCTGATCGCCTGCCATGCGGGCGTAGTCGATGCCCAGGTGAACCGCACCGGCGACCGCCCGTGAGATGCAGTCAGCAACCCGGTTGTCCTTCCCTGCAACATGTTGGATGTCGGTGGTAAACTCAGAGATGAAGGACAGTTGGCGCAGCTGACGGGCAGACCATGGCTCTGAAACCTTCGCCATCGCGAATGTCAACGGCTTGTGGTCCACGAAAGCTGTGAATGGCCTGGCTTCCAACAGAAAACGGAAGTGCCGAACTGCGAGGTAGAGGCCCAGGAGCTCCCGATCGAAGGTGCTGTATTTACGTTCGTTAGGGCGGAGCTGCCGGCTGAAAAAAGCGAGTGGCTGCCAAGCTCCCTTCACCCACTGCTCATGCACCGCCCCGACTGCATAGTCAGAAGCATCCGTGGTTACGGCAATCGGTGCATTCGGCGAGGGATGTGCCAGCATAGTTGCCCTAGCCAAAGCTCTCTTAGTCCCAGTGAAAGCATCGTCCATTTCCACAGACCAGCCGATGATGTGCTTGGCGGTCTTGCCTCGTACAAGGGCCGCATAAACCAGGCTGCTCGGGGAACAAAGCGGTGGTAAAAGTTCACCATGCCTAAAAACTCCTGCAGGGCCTTGATTGTGAGTGGACGTGGAAAATCCATGATAGCGTTCACTTTTGAGGGCAGGGGCACTGCCCCATCGTTAGTGATGCGGTGTCCAAGGAAATCGATTGACGTCAGTCCAAACTGGCATTTGGCTGGATTGATGATCAGGCCATGCTGGTTAAGCCTTACAAAGAGAGTTCTTAAATGCGACACATGCTCTGCCATGGAAGCGCTGGCGATAAGAATGTCGTCCAGATAAACGAACAGGAATGGCAGGTCCCTAAGCACGGTGTCCATCAGCCGCTGAAAAGCCTGTGCCGCGTTTTTAAGACCGAACGGCATACGGAGGAACTCAAAAAGGCCGAATGGGGTGATCACTGCTGTTTTCGGGACGTCCAGTGAATGGACAGGAACCTGGTGATAGCCACGAACTAGGTCCACCTTAGAGAACACCAACCTCCCCGCCAGCCGGGCAGAAAAATCCTGGATGTGTGGGATTGGGTAACGGTCAGGGGTCGTAATGTCATTGAGACGGTGGTAATCGCCACATGGACGCCACCCCCCACCAGGTTTTGGGACGATATGTAGTGGAGAAGCCCAGGGGCTGTTTGACCGGCGAATAATGCCAAGGCGCTCCATGGTGTCGAACTCCGCCGTAGCAACGTCGAGCTTAGCTGGATCCAGGCGCCGGGCACGAGCATAGACTGGTGGTCCAGTAGTGGCGATGTAATGCTCAACCCCATGCTTAGTGACGGCTGACGAAAAAAGTGGGCTCCGTAAGACTCGGGAACTCAGCTAAGAGGCGGGAAAACACATCAGCAGCAGAAAGAGCACTAGACAATCTTGTCGTGCCCGCACCACTGAGTGCACATGCGAGGGAACAAAAAGTTTCTGCGTTGATGAGTCGTCGGTTCTTGACGTCCACCAAAAGGCCGTTAGTGCAGAGGAAGTCGGCGCCAAAAGGGGAGTAGACACAGTAGCCGTAATAAACTCCCAGTTAAAACGCTGTCCTCCGAAGCACAGTGGTATTTTCTTCATCCCAAAAGTGCGGATGGGGCTGCCATTGGCAGCTTCTAGAATGGGGCCATGTTTATCGCTCTGGATCTCTATCCGTGATGCAGGCAGGACGCTCAGCTGAGCCCCTGTGTCACAGAGGAACCGCCGTCCCGAAACTGTGTCAGTCAGTAATGAACAACAAGCTACCTGAACGGCCGACACTCATGGCAGCTATCGAGCGCCAGCCCTGGCGTTTCCCGATGCCTCAAAGTTGCACGGGGGGCGGCACCTCCTAGCTTTGGAGCCATATTGTGCATGGTAGTAACACAGGCCTGTGTCCTGCTGCCGTCGGCCCACAGCGGCCACCTCCACTGTGTCTCCAGGCCACGATGGGTTAACACTGGCTGAACCTCGAATTGTCATGCTGCACCGTTGCACACCAACAGAAAAAAACGTATCTGCCTCCCTAGCCAAAGCACGGCTATCCTTAGTAATGGTATTAGCTAATGCAGCCCGAACCTGTAATGGTAGCTGTTGCAAGAATAGTTAATTAAAAAGAAAACACGGCTTATGATCCCCTAGAAGAGCTAGCATATAATCCATCAACTCTGAGGGTTTAGCATCGCCGAGGCCGGGCAGAGAGAGTAGCTGGCGGGCACGTTCAGATTCAGTTAAAGTAAAAGTCTCTAGTAAGTACGCCTTTAATGCTCCATATTTATTGTGCTCAGGAGGCTGCTCGAGAATACTCACAACCCTGGCTGCTGTCGAGCTCCCGAGAGCAGAGACGACATAGTAGTACTTCGTAATATCCGTGGTAATTCCTTTAAGCACGAACTGTGCCTCCGTCTGAGCAAACCACACTTTCGGCTGTTTCTCCCAGAACTCTGGCAACTTCATAGCGACAGCGTTCATCGTAGCCGGTGCGTTATCCATAGTTGAAAAAACTAAAACAATATAATCCTTGGAAAGCGTCCCAAAGCGACGTCAGGGTCACCACTGTAGGAGTTGGAGCGTACAAACGAAACGGAGACTTGGTGCCAGTATAAAGCCGACCGTGTCGGCATTTATTTAACTGATGACATAGCGCCCATAGCAACATACAACACTTCCTTAAATGTTACCTGTAACCCCCATACGTCACACCCCAGTGACCGGCGTTAAAGTGCCCGCACACAATTCCCCATAACCAAACACACAGGTGAATTATGTTCATCATAGTCATCATCATTGTCCACTACAGCAGAGTGCATGTACTATACAACGAAATGCAGTTTAGCATCCAACCAAAAGTGCAAATAGTGATACAAGAACATGATTATTATTATTATGGAGGCATTAAGGTAGTTGTAACTGTTATTCTTTTAATGATCTTAACAAATCATCAATCAAAATCTGAATAACTAAGAATTTGCTTATATCTTGTGCTGGAAATATTGCAGTGTTCAGTAATAATAATAATAATAATACATTTTATTTATAAAAGCACTTTACATAGGAAATCTCAGAGTGCTACAATTAAAAACAATAAACATTTTCAATTAAAAGGCTAAAAAAAGTCTCTATTAAAAAGGTGGGTTTTAAGGCCTCGTTTAAAAGCATCCACAGACTGTGGTGCCCTTAGGTGGTCAGGGAGAGCATTCCACAGCCTGGGAGCAGCCGAGCAGAAGGCCCGATCTCCCATGGTGCGGAGCTTGGTCCTGGGGGTCTTGAGGAGGTTGGTGGCAGTAGAACGGAGGGTGCGTGAGGAGGTCTGAGGGGTATGGAGGAGTTCCTTTAGGTAGGGGGGGGGCAGTTCCATGGATGCACTGGTGGGTGAGGAGGGAGACCTTGAATTCAATTCTGAGGGAGACGGGGAGCCAGTGAAGTGATTTGAGGATGGGGGTGATGTGATCATATTTGCGCACCCTCATCAGGATCCTAGTCAATGTCCAGCCTTATAGTTCAGTTTCAAGTTATGTTTGCCATGCAACAAGTACAAGTATAGTTGGAACTGAGGGCAACAACTGAGAACATACAACAGACTATACGCAGGTAAGCATGCAAGGTCTGTGAATTGACTATCAATAGCTAATGAATCATGACAGTTAAAAATGCTGTATCTATGCCCAACTGTTCTTGTTATTCAATAACATATTGCCAGAGAGTGTGGTGTACTTCAATGAGCACTCAGCTCTATTGAGTTAGGCTGTTTATGATGCTCACCTTATTACCTAGGCTAATTAGCCAGCTTAATTCTCTGGCTTCTAATACTATATTGTGTGATAGTAATTTGAGAATGAAAATAACAGTGATCGGTTTGAAGAAATACACTGTCTGAAAGCAAGACGTTGTCAGACTTCTTCTAGTCTTTAGAGATTACTTCTCCGCTTTCAGTACTGAAAGTCAGAACAGCGCCACAAAACCAACCAGTGGTGGAAGATATAAGACATTATAGTAAGGTCTACCTAAATGACATGAATGGGGAACAGTGAAGGGAGTTTCAGAGTAACTCCGGAGGTCTCCGGTTCGAGACCAGGCAGACACAACTGAAATAACGTTTTTCTCTTTCACCATGGAGGTGGAGCAGTTACTGACCATAGGGCTTGGTTCACCATGGAGGTGGAGCAGTTACTGACCATAGGGCTTGGTTCACCATGGAGGTGGAGCAGTTACTGACCATGGGGCTTGGTTCACCATGGAGGTGGAGCAGTTACTGACCATAGGGCTTGGTTCACCATGGAGGTGGAGCAGCTACTGACCATTGGGCTTGGTTCACCATGGAGGTGGAGCAGTTACTGACCATAGGGCTTGGTTCAACATGGAGGTGGAGCAGCTACTGACCATTGGGCTTGGTTCACCATGGAGGTGGAGCATCTACTGACCATAGGGCTTGGTTCACCATGGAGGTGGAGCAGCTACTGACCATAGGGTTTGGTTCACCATAGAGGTTATTATTCATAAATCATCAAAACTAAGAGATGTTATAATAACGTTTTTTTTTTTTAAACTGAGATTCCTCTAAGCAGTTTTTGTTTTACTAGTAAACCCGAGTACTTGATGATTAATCTGATTAATCACTGAATATTATTGTGATTAACTTGATTAAAAATGTTAATCTATTGACAGCACTAGTTATTATTCAACTCAGATGGCTGTTGGTTGCCAGAGAAGTGTAGATGAGAGAAATTATGAATGTGTTTTTTGATACAAATCAAAACGTGAGTGAATCTATATGATCTATCTTCCTGCTTATACAACAATCAATAAATCATGTCTTCAGAGGTAGAGATGGGCAACACACTTCTAAAGAAGAGGGACAGACTGATAGAGGATAAGAATAAGACTCTGGAGGAGATGAACAGTTAAGATGGTCTGTCTGCTTATTTAATAAATATGATGCTCTAACCCCAACGCCTTTCTCTCTTCCAGACATGAAGTTGGACAAGCAGTTGAGATGGAAGGACCAACCAACCAAACAACAAGCAGAGAGAGACAAGCAGTTGTTGAGAGAGAAGGACCAACTAACCAAACAGCAAGCAGAGAGAGACAAGCAGTTGGAAACACAGCGAGAACAGATGAAAGACCTTCAGCAGAAAAACACACAGTTGTTGAGAGAGAAGGACGAAACCAAACAGCAAGCAGAGAGAGACAAGCAGTTGGAAACACAGATGAAAGACCTTCAGCAGAAATACACACAGTTGTTGAGAGAGAAGGACCAAACCAAACAGCAAGCAGAGAGAGACAAGCAGTTGAAAGACAGAGTGGAAGCTGTCAACACTGAAAAAACGCAACTTGGTGAGAACGTGTTTAGATGTGCTTTTTGTTGTTTTTCATGCAAAATTGTGTATATTTATTTCAGATATTGTAGTGGAAGATATCCTAGTTTCCAGTGAAGTAGCCACCATCTTATTATGATATTTTAGTTTATCCCGCCCCTTCTTCACTTTGATTGGTCCAAAGTCACGAATGTAACCAACGACTGTCATCATTATTACAACCCAGTCTGTCTTGAAGCCCCTCTACAGTGACATCTGCATTTGTTTACTGATGCATGTCAGTGGAACTTGGTGATATGATTAATTTGCGTTAAAAACAAATGAACATGTTAAGGTTTCCAGATGAATTGCAATTGTTAACACGCTAACATTGACATGGCAAATAACTATATAATAAATACATGTATTACTGTTTCATCACCTCATGTCCCATTGCTACCTTAGCCCAGCACTTTGTGGACTTCCACCGGTCCAAATTGATCCAGAGAGTGGGAGAGGTCACCTTCAACTCCATCCTGGATAAACTCCTGGGGAAGGGAGTCATCACTTACGATAAGTATAGTGACATGAAGTCTAAATCGACCGCCATTGAAAAGATGAGAGCGCTTTTCGACGGTCCACTGAGGGCAGGCGGCAAAGCAGTCAAAGATATTGTCCTTGAAATCCTGGAGGAGGAAGATCAATACCTGATCAAAGATATGAAAGGTAAACAAAAGGGGTGGGGCCAACCACATGCTTGAGGACAGTTCCTGTACTCTGATTGGACATGCTCAGCCATGATGAATTGTTATAGGTCAAAGGTTAGAGGACCTCCCAGGTTGAGATGAGCTCAAAAGCGGATGAGGGTTTCTGTCACAGCACTCCTGACCCTGGTTTGTTTGTGTTCTCTGTTTATAGATCTAGCAGGAAGTCCACCATGGCCTGCGTCCCGCTAGAAGGACGTCTACCAGGACCTGCAGACACACGTCTCTGTGCTGGAGTCTGGAGGAATGGGAGAACATGAAGAGGGCCATGCTGCTGTAGTACCTGGCCTGCTGTGGAGACCCGGCTGGGTGGATGTGATGGAGAATCAGTAGTTATGAAACCCGGCTGGGTGGATGTGATGGAGAATCAGTAGTTATGAAATGATTTATATCTACACTTCTGTACTGTACATTTTTGAAGGGAAAGGAAAATATGTGTAGTTTTGAGGTGTGTGTGTGTGTGTATATGTGTGTGTGTGTGTGTGTGTGTGTGTGTGTGTGTGTGTGTGTGTGTGTGTGTGTGTGTGTGTGAGTGTGTATGTGTGTGTAGGCAGCTGACGTGAGGGCTCAGGTGTTTTAAATCAGGGGATGGACTCCTGCTAGGATGGACTCGTGATAGGATGGACTCCTGCTAGGTGACTCCTGCTAGGTGACTCCTGCTAGGTGTGACTCCTGCTAGGTGTGACTCCTGCTAGGTGTGACTCCTGCTAGGTGACTTGTGTGACTCCTGCTAGGTGTGACTCCTGCTAGGTGGACTCATTTGTGACACACTCTGATCATTTGGTCCGCATGTCGGCAACCAATTAAAATGTTCTGACTTTTTGAAACACGGAACTACGTTTCAACGTTGTTGAGAATCACAACACAAACTCGCTAGTGAAGCCTAAATACTGCAACACAATGGATTGGGTGAGTAATCCCCACTGCTACCTAGTAAACTAGAACACTACTTTACATTGTTAGCAGGCTCACAAAACAAGCTGTGTTAGTTGACTAGTGATGTGTCATTGATTTTCCACAACGCAGAAATGTATTCACATTTTTCGAAAGAAAAGCCTGAACATTACATCAGATCCCGACATGAGGACCAAAGCATTAGAATGTTTCACATTTAGTTTCACGCTAAGCAACATGTGGGACTGGTAGAACAAAGCAAGCCTTTGCTGCTTGGAACAGAGCTTGTATTTACTTTAAACCGGGTTGTTCAAATGTGGTTGAAGGTTCCAGAGACATCGTTGCTATGTGGACGTGCCTTGGTTGAATGTGTTTACAATGTTTGTTTGTATCCGGTGTCATTGTGAACCGGGAAGGTGCAGCGATGAAATGTTTACACTGTTTATTACACGTTTATCTGTTTATTACACGTTTATCTGTTTATTACACGTTTATCCCACTTTTAATTAAAAGCGTTGAACTACTGGACCCTGGTGATTCGCTCTGTTGTAGAAAGTAGAGAAACAAGTTGGGCTGTAAACTTGGATTAGTGTATGATGTATTACTATTTTTTTTACTATTAGTGTATGATGTATTACTATTTATACAGGTAAAAACACATTGAGCCCCAAGGGCTCATTTTCAAGTGTGACCTGGGGGGTATTCCACGAAGCTCGATAAAGTTCTAAGCCTCGATAAAGTTTTAAGCCTCGAAAATGTTAGCTTGCGTTCGGTGCCATCAATGTGGCTCAAATAATTCGCTGCTTGGTTGAGCTCCTTCTGAGTCAGATATAATTAGCCTGCTCGCGACCAGGCTAAAACACAGGCTATAGTGAGACGCGCGTCAAAAAAGGCTCACAGGCGGAAACTAAACCCTGAACGACAGTTCCTCATGTGTCTTTTAGGAAATATTAGTTCCCACTTCACACGAGATAGATAGATTAGATAGTTTGACTGTGTGATAGATAGATAATTTGATATTTTGAAAGTGTGATCGATCGATAGATAGTTTGATTGTGTGATAGATAACTTGATATTTTGAAAGTGTGATAGATAGATCGATAGATCAATAAAGAAAAGAGTGTAAAAAAAAAGTAATTGTGTCAACTTGCATTGCTGTCATCACAGCGGTCTGGCTGGCGTAGTGGTTAAGACAGCCGACTGGAGTTCCAAAGGTTGCGTGTTCGAGACTTGACTAAGTCATTCCTTTTTCTTTTTTTTTTACATTTAACCGAAGATTTCATGCAAAGGCTTCAAACACCATTGTAATCGTGTCAGTTCTTGTAAATTAGCCTGCACCATAATTTTATAGCCTACATACTTTTTTAGATGAGATTTTAGATTAGATTCAGACAACGAAATGCAGTAAAAAGTGCGTCTGAAGAGGGATTTGAACCACCGATATAAAATGACGAATAAATCCTATGGCAGCGGTCGGTACCACTAGGCCATTGTGGCGATATGACGGTTTGTAGCCTGCTGCTGATATCACCACAGTAGTAAATATTCATTTATTAAAATATGAACATATAACAATAACTGGGTCTAGTATGACCTACGCATTTAATCTGTCAGCAATTTCTTGCCAAACCATTTCCCTCGCCTTGTTAATTGCGGCAGTATTGCACTATTTTACATCTTATTTTTCCGTCTTCCTAAAAATCAATAATTCGGAATGCTGCGCAAATGTAGTACCCCTGCAGAGTGGAGTATCTTCATTTCGACAGATCGACTCTTCGGGGCTGCGTATGTCTGCGTGCACGCGCCCATATCGAAGATTTGTAAGCCTGTCTTCTGTGAACACTGATGACACAAGGCTGATCCTCATTCGAGGAATCACCTGAGGCTTGAATTCCAATCTCGAGTTGCCTGAGCGCCGCATTTATTTATATCGCGGCTATACTGATCCACCTTTAGTGGATTTAAATGTATTGATCTATCGATCTATCTATCACACTTTCAAAATATCAAGTTATCTATCACACAATCAAACTATCTATCGATCGATCACACTTTCAAAATATCAAATTATCTATCTATCTATCACACAGTCAAACTATCTAATCTATCTATCTCGTGTGAAGTGGGAACTAATATTTCCTAAAAGACACATGAGGAACTGTCGTTCGGGGTTTAGTTTCCGCCTGTGAGCCTTTTTTGACGCACGGATGACTATAGCCTGTGTTTTAGCCTGGTCGCGAGCAGGCTGATTATATCTGACTCAGAAGGAGCTCAACCAAGCAGCGAATTATTTGAGCCACATTGATGGCACCGAACGCAAGCTAACATTTTCGAGGCTTAGAACTTTATCGAGGCTTAGAACTTTATCGAGCTTCGTGGAATAGGGCCCTGGCGTTAGTGGTCGGAGTGCAGCCTTGTAGCAGCACACAGGGGACATAACCGCCCATCATCAGAGTCCATGGTTACCATGGTTACCAGGGTTCTCCTGACCAGGAGCCATGCAGCACAGCAGGGAAGTGGATATACTGGATAACCAACTGCTCATAGCAGGCACGCGGGAAGGTATTTTGACTGGGGGTGCTGAGGTGCTGTCTATATACGCTACAGGGAAAAAAATTGCCAGGGAAAAAATTATAACGATTTCTCTCCCTCCCTCTCGCTGATTGCTCGTTCGCTCACACGCACACAGTGGCATAATGACGGGCCCCAATGCACGGGCAATAATAGTTAAGCACGCACGCACCCACACACTACAAAGACGTAACGTTAAATATTTTACCAACAATGTGTTGGAATTTACAGTAATTTCCACTCAGCTCACAGTGTCCCACAATGTCCACAAACATGATGTTGACCATTATTACAGACAGCACTCCATGTCGATTGTTATTGCCTCTTAACGGAAGCCCTTCGCTGCCGAAGAATCGGATGGATCTGAATATCAGTTCTAATACGTTTCTGGCCGTCTGTTGCTCTTTCTCAACAACGTCCGACAGTAGAGCATTAATGGGAGTGTTGTTAAGCTCAGCATCTTCTTCCAACTCCACTTCAATTGTTCTGGCTGATTTAGCATTTTTGCTAAAGAACTCAGAGATTCCCTAGCAAGATATGACCATGTGATCACTAACATTAAAACTAACAAACACATTTTTACATTTATTACAAAAAACACATTTATTTTTATTCCCAAAAGCAACAATAGTTATTATATTGTTTTAAATTATTGTTTGAATAATATTTTTATTTTTTAAATTCAGGCAGGAGGAGCTCCTTCTGCCTGCCGCTAGGGGGTGCTGCAGCACCCTCAGCACCCCCCTTCCCGCGTCCCTGGCTCATAGTGATCAGAGGTCCTGAGGGGTAGATATAGATAACTGCTCATAGTGATCAGAGGTCCTGAGGGGTAGATATAGATAACTGTCAGTCATCACAATCTAAATGGTCCAGTTCTGATGTGATTCTTATAAGTGGAGTGCATGTTCTGCTTTATGTCCAAGCAGAAGAGTAACTGGAACCCAGTAGTGTTGTAGTTCTCTCCTCTGTCCACCAGAGGGCAGCAGAGAACACAACTTCCTCAGGATGACCAAACAGCTGTCATACTCTCAAACCACCAACAGGCAGTGGTGCAAACTGCGAACGAAATTCGCCGTTTTTACCTCAAAATAGGTGACCTACGTGAATCATGTAGATCTGCAAAAATCTTTGGGGGGGGGGGGGGGGGGGGGTCTACATCTCATCTCATCCAAGTCACATGATGCCCGAGCTAACATCTTCCTGTCTGCTAAACTCTGCTGCAGTTGAAATAAAACGTCTTAAAAAGGTCTTAAGATTGAAGTAGAAACATAAGAATTAATACAATAGAATAACATAGAAGTTATTTCTATGTTGCGATAACTTCTCAACAGGATTTTACAGGGTTGTTCAAACTCGTAATTCTTGAACTACGTGTACAATCGAAAAAAAATCCAACAGTTTCTGAAAGCAGAGAAGTTGCACTCTCTAGCCATTTAGGGTCATTACGGTAGTTCACCAAGAAAACAAATGCATTGACCTCAAAGTGTCATAGGAGCTGGAGAGTGATTTGAAGAGAAGCGGTATTTTAGTGGTGTTTTATACTTTAGTGAGTTTCTGTACATCTATGTTTGTGATTGTGAAATGTCACGAAGACCATCTAGGCTAGGGTAACCAATCCACCTAAAAGTTTCATCGAGGACGACGATGTAAGTGACAAAGGACTGATTTATTCTTCTGAACCAGGGTATGGAGGTTAGTTCTAGCGAATTTACCTGATAGAACATCGACATGCTAGAAACACATAACTACACATAATTAGATGATCATACAGCCCCAAACACAAACACGTCCCAAAACAAAAGTATTTACAATAGCCTTACCAGTAGCCTATGGCAAACGAGAATAGTGAATCCAATCTACAAATTATTTAGTGTATACAAGTATTTAGTGATCGTTAAACTGTTGTTTATTATATCGAGTGGGTACTTTACAACTTCAAGTTTCGTGTTATGAAAAAAAACGAGTCGGCGAGTGGTTTAGTTCTAGGCTGCGTTCGTAAATTCGCTCTGGTAATCTGATCAGCAGTCATGGAATGCCTCTTGTCCAATCAAATTATTTGGTCCCTTTATGATGTTGAGCCCAGTGTGCCTTCCGGCGCTCTCAGAGCGAATTTACGAACGCAGCCCTAGACTGTCTCGCGTCCCCCTTTACCTCGCTTCTACCATGCGCTGCTTCTATAACATCAGGATCAGACACAGGGCGAGACTTTCAAAATGTACCTTTTTAATGGCTTCTGTGTGCTTTAGACTTAAGTAGAATCGATTTTATTTTTATTTAAAAAGTCAGACCGGAAAATGTATTATTGTCGCCAGACCCACTGCGTGGGAATACGACTCGTGCGGATGAGAGACAACATATACAACAAAACTTGCACACTTATTGCTCGTGTGACATTGGTTAAGCTGCGCCCAAAACCCCGATATTTTGCCACGTGAAATGATAAGACAAGAGGCCACGATACGATAATCGCCGTAGGAGGTGATTCGACTGTAGGCATGTGAAGTTAGATTTTTTTCAAACTTGCCGTGGTAGCAACGGTGTGTGTGTTTTAGTAAATATAGCGTGTGTGTGTGTGTGTGTGTACCTGTGAGAGGTGTGTGTGTGCCATATCTCTCTAGTATGTAGGCTATGCAGTGTAAGTGAGTGTAAGTAAGTGTGTGAGTTTATTCTGTTATTCATGCTATTATATCTAGTATTGTGTTGAGAAGCAATGGAAATGAATCAAGAAATTGATAGAGTAGGCTAACTTACATTATCATTGTTCTATATGCAACAGAACAGATCACCCAGCATTGCTAATGAAAAGAATCAATGAATGTGAGTCTAATACCAATACTTGCTCAATAGGTCTTAAAATCTATTAAAAGTGGTC
This sequence comes from Nansenia antarctica, assembly GCF_963989245.1. Classification (NCBI taxonomy): domain Eukaryota; kingdom Metazoa; phylum Chordata; class Actinopteri; order Argentiniformes; family Microstomatidae; genus Nansenia; species Nansenia antarctica. Next base: position 1,742,662 of record NC_137676.1, read on the forward strand.
TTATAAAGGTCTTAAATGTAACTTGTTGAAACCTGCAGGAACCCGCATAATTACTTTAGGAACAGGTTGCTTACATTAATTATGTGGGTGTTAAGGTCAGGGCCATCGCTACTTACACGCGCATCATTGTTCGACCACTGTTAATGCTAGAGCTAACCATCTACGGTAAAAAAAAAAAAGGCTCACTGTTGGAGCCAAAAAGCTTTATATTATTATTTATGGAAAGCCACTTGAATGGTATTTTGAAAGTGGTACTTTGGCCCATAAGACTTTTATTTTAAAAATGGGTCTCGCCCAATCTAAGGACATAATTGATATAAGGAAGTGATCTCTCCTGGCTTGGGCTTGATGAGTCCTGACACGTGAGGGTGCGACACAGTTTTTCAACCATCATCATCACATTCAACTTCAATTACATTACACTCATCACCACCCCACGATAACCACATTAGAGAAGATTTGTTGTTTTGTTTGATACAAGTTCTTGTTTGATACAAGTTTTTGTTTGATTGTTTTGTTTGATAACTTTGTTTGTTAACTTTGCTATTGAATTCGGATCGGGGATAGGCCCGACTCAGAAGAGACACACATACAAACAAACATTGACTCTGCGCTGCAAGCATAAGGATGCTTCCTTCAGCCCCAAGGCCAAGTTCTACAAAGACGAAGATTTACCACTGAGAACACCCTAAACTAGGACAGATGAAGTACCACTGAGAACACCCTAAACTAGGACAGATGAAGTACCACTGAGAACACCCTAAACTAGGACAGATGAAGGGAGAACCACTGAGAACACCCTAAACTAGGACAGATGAAGGGAGAACCACTGAGAACACCCTAAACTAGGACAGATGGAGGGGAGAACCACTGAGAACACCCTAAACTAGGACAGATGATGTACCACTGAGAACACCCTAAACTAGGACAGATGATGTACCACTGAGAACACCCTAAACTAGGACAGATGATGTACCACTCAGAACACCCTAAACTAGGACAGATGAGGACAGTACCACTGAGAACTCTCCACCCCTAGCTAACCTAGCTAACCTCCACCCCTAGCTAACCTAGCTAACCTACACCTCTATATTATCCACCATGTCCATCAACATGTTGTTTTCTTTTTACTTTTCTTTTCTTCTCGTTTCTATTCCTCTTCCTCTTTCCCTCTTTCTCCTTTCATTACTGTCCTTCCCCCTCCTACTGTTTTCTTAGTCCCGATAATATGCTTACTTTATGAAATACTCGCAATGTTAATTTAAAATGAAGCCCTTAAACGGAGATATGAAAAAGTTGAAAATAATATCATTAAATGTTAATGGCTTGAATAACATAATTAAGAGGAAAAAGATTATCCTCCAGCTGAGGAGAGCTGGAGGAGATGTCCTCTTTTTACAAGAAACCCATTTAAAAAAAAAAGAACATGACAAATTGAGTAGGGGACAAATTTACTCCAGTTCATATGGAACACAGAAGAGGGGTGTTGCTATAATTATACAACCACACATACCATTTAAAGAAGAACAACATATATACGATAAAGAGGGCAGGTTTGTTTTAGTAATTGGTAAAATAGAGTCAATTACTGTCTCATTTTTAAATGTATACTATCCACCGGAATTAGGCCCAGAATTCATGTCAGAAATAATCGAAATGTTAATGACAAAATGTAAAGGAATCACCCTAATGGGAGGAGATATGAATCTTACAATAAATTCTAGGCTAGATTCCTCAAATAATAAACCACACAGAGCTGATAAAACATCATCAATTTTAAGAAGTGCAATGTCAGAATTTGGATTAGTAGACATATGGAGGATGCTAAATCCAACTAAAAAAACATATACATATTATTCTGGACGATTTCCAACTTCCAATAGACTGGATTATTTCTTCATGTTTAAAAAAGACGTAGAGAGGATGGAAACATGCACAATAGGCACAAGGGATTTATCAGATCATGCTATGTTATCTATAACTATACATTTGGATATAAAGCAAGGAGAAAAAATATGGAGATTAAACAATTCACTTCTCCAAGATAAGATCTTTGTTGAAAAAATCAATAAAGCCATAAAAGAATACGTAGAGATAAATGACAATGGAGATACTAATCCAACTATTATATGGGAGGGCCTTAAAGCGGTACTACGAGGACAGATAATATCATATTGTGCATGGAAGAAAAGACAAACACAACAAAAACAGAAAATACTTGAACAACAAATACAACACTTGGAAGACAAATTAAAAAATACAAATGAAATAATAGTAAAAAATGAATTAAAAAAGAAGTATAAGGAGTTGGATAAAATCCGTACAGAGGAAGTGGAGAAATTAATGACATACACCAAACAGAAATATTACGATGGAGGACCTAAGTCTTTAAAACTCCTAGCATATCGACTTAAGACACAGACTAAAAAAGCACACATTTCGAAATTGAAGACTGTAGAAGGCTCTGGAACAATAACGGAAAAGGATAAAATAGCTGAAGAATTCGTAAAATATTATGAGAACCTTTATAAAAACACAGGAAACATTGACCTGGGACTAATGAAAGATTTCTTACATAAGTTAAACTTAAAGCAAGTAACAAGATCAAAAAATGAACAGCTCATTAAGGACATCACAGTAAATGAAATACAACAACAAATAAATAATCTTAAAATGGGGAAAACACCAGGTGACGACGGATATACTAATGAATTTTATAAAACTTTTCAAAAACAATTGATACCACTACTTTTACAAGCATATAAGTTTGTATTACAAACGGGAAATTGGGCAACTACTTGGAACTCATCTATAATAACGGTTATACATAAAGAAGGTAAGGACGCTACTGAATGTTCGTCTTACAGGCCAATATCACTACTGAATACGGACCATAAAATAGTAACAGCCATTATTGCCAATAGGTTAAAGGACATCGTGCCAGATATAATAGACAGCGACCAATGTGGTTTTATACCAGGTAGGCTGTTGTCAGATAATATAAGGAGGACGTTAAATATAATGGACTACGCACAAAACAATGGTGCAAACCTTCTACTCTTAACACTGGATGCAGAAAAAGCATTTGACAGAGTGCTATGGCCATTCATGTTTGAAATTGTAAGAAGCTTTGGATTTCATGAGAATTTTAATAAATGGCTTCAAGGAATGTATAAAAATCCAGTGTCAAGAGTAAAAGTAAATGGCACAATATCCAGAAGATTTCCAATCTATAAAGGTACAAGACAAGGAGACCCACTCTCAGCAGTTATATTTGCTATATGCATGGAAGGACTAGCAGAAAGTATAAGGAAAAATAATACCATCAAAGGCATAACGATAAAAGAGGAACAGCACAAACTGGCATTATATGCAGATGACGTGGTTGTTTATTTAACATCACCAGCCCAATCCTTACCAAGCCTAATGGAAGCAATTACAGAATATAGTAAACACTCTGGTTATAAACTAAATGAAAGTAAGTGTGAAGTATTAACAATTGGAGAACAGATAGATTTGGAAATTAAGGAAAAATACAAGTTGAAATGGGATGCAAAGAAAATCAAATATTTAGGAATCTATCTCACTGGAGATATAACAACATTATACACCGACAATTATCAAGCCCTTGAAAATAAAATACGAGAAGATCTTAATAGATGGAAGATAACACCTGAATCCTTAATGAGTAGAGTGGAAAGCGTCAAAATGATGATCCTCCCACAGTTTCTGTTTTTATTTCAAACATTACCAGTTCCCATTCCACAGCGTAGCTTCAAAAAATGGAATACAATGCTCTCAAATTTCATTTGGAACTACAAAAGTAAACGGAAAAAACTTAGTATACTAACTCAAACCAGAGAAAAAGGAGGGTTTAATTTCCCTGATCTAAAGTCCTATTTCCATGCAACTCAAATAGATACAATAATGAAATGGATGAATAACTCGGTTCAAACCAAATGGAAAGACATAGAAAGACAAGCAATATCAATATCAATAGGAACACTACCTTTTCTGAGTCTAAAGGATATTCAAAAATATAGTGGAAATAACAGATGCATAGAAAACACCCTCAAAAATTGGAAAACTATTCGTAAAATGTATAAATGTGATGACAAATGTATTTATTTGAGAGAGATAGCCAGTGACCCAGACTTTTTACCTAATAAAACAGACAAAATATTAGAAGAATGGGCTAGGAAGGGACTACAGGTGTACTCACAGATGGTTACAAATGACATGATAGACTCATTTGAAACCTTAGTTAATAAATTTAATATAAGTAATAGCCATTTTTTTAAGTACTTACAAATTAGAAGCTACCTTATAACACAGCAGAGGAGACAGGAACAAAGATCACATATACTAATGGAATATCTGATCAAAAATAGAAACAGTGAAAAGACAAAAATCTCAAAAATTTACAAAATCATGCAAGAAATCAAGATACAAGAAGATAACACTAAAGAAAAATGGGAAAACGAATTAGCAATAACAATTACGGATGACGATTGGAAAGAAGCATGCAAAAGAATATTTAAGACAACACAATCAAAATTCTGGAAAGAATTTGCTTGGAAAATAAATATGAAGATCTTCCTAACACCGAAAATGTTGTCAAAATATAGGCCAACAGGCAATGCAGAATGCTGGAGGAAATGTACGGAACGAGAAGCCAATCACACACACATTTTCTATACATGCCCTAAATTGAAAAGGTTTTGGGAGGCAGTTCAAGTAAAAATAAAAAATACATTTACCTTACAAAATCCTATACATCCAGTCAATATTATACTCGGTCTTATTCCATTAGATATATACAGAGAGGGAGATAAATATTTGTACACCATACTACGTATCGCGGCTTTAAAGCAAATCACACGTAAATGGTTGGACTTAAACCCACCATCTGTTAATAATTGGAAAAAAACTGTTGAAGAGATAAAAGAAATGGAAAGAATTACTTGCAAAGTGGGAGGCCGTGAAGAGCAATTCACTATGAACTGGAGTAAATGGATCGAATGAATGAGTAGGAAGGAAGCCCCCCCCCGCCCCCCCCGATCCCACCCCTCCCACCCCCCCTCCCTTTGTCTCTTACTTTTCTATTTCTATCCCTATAATTTCTCTCTATCTTTTCTATATTTTCTCTCTAGTCTTTATTCTTTATTTTCTTTATTTCTTGTTCTCTTTATAAAAAATTAAAAAACAAACAAAAATGATGCAGGACGAACTTAAACAAGTGAAGAAAACTTGTAAAGTGCGTGAAATGAACTTGTAATGAAATGTAATGTAAAGTCCTGCAATAAAGTATAAAAAAAAAAAAAAAAAAAAAACATGTTGTTTTCTGACAACATTACCGTAGCCTATTCATATATGCAATATTATATTTTCGGTTGACTAATTGTCGATTCACTTCCCTTAAGAACCCTGGAGAATAATGAAACCAACCACCAAATAAACATTTTTTCCACTTTTATTTTCCATTGCACAGTAATTTTCTATCTACAGAATTTCTAAATTGTTTGTGGCAGCAGATAAAGTCATAAACATCCATGTGAAATTTGCATAAAACTGTACAAGAAGAATTGGCTACAATGAGAAAATACTGCAACCCACTAATAAAGTGTTAAAACCAGGACATGGCGAATGGCTGACGAACAGACTCCCTCTCTCGTAACTGAGTGTGAATCGTACCAGGGCTTAGGAATACTGCATACTGGGAGGACAAACAACTCACTCACAGACAAGACAAATCATAAGAGAAGAAACCTAAGAAAAGAAGAAAGAGTAGCTAGAAGGAGGTTGGGGGTGGGAGGGAGGGAGGGAGGGAGGGTGGGTGGAATTGACCTCAATCAAAGACTAGTTGTTTTTCCTGAAGTTGTTGTTTTTCTTTTATCACCGACCTTGGAGGATTTAAAGCAGGGCTACCTACCGACATCCACACGACATATGCATACGAAGCACAGCTAAAGGAGACCCAACCTGCTAGCAGTTAGTAGCATCACCCAAACTGTCAGCGGAGAAGTTAGCAGATGATGCGGAAAAGCGGAGGAGCGAAGGGAGGGAGAGTTTGAAGCATGTTTCGCGAAACACTGACCAATGCGACCAGGCTAACGGCACCACGCACCCCCTGACGCTGATCGTACTGTTACCGTGGTTACAGAGTTTTTAGTTGTAGTTTTTTATAACCCAATATTGTATTTTTTTCCTGGTGATTTCTCCACAATTGATTTACTAGACACAGCTTTTGGTTACGAAAAAAAATAACAAAACCAGGTTTTTGGAGACAAGAAGGACATTGTCAATCATACAGCAACAACAACAACAACAACAACATCAACAAAGAAAGTCAATAGAACATAACAGAACTTAAGTTTTTTAAGAAAAAAGAAGATCACACAAAGTTCAAAACATTGCAGACACTGCTGCTGGTTAGAGCTGACAGTGCAATGGTTTCTACACGGTCCAAGAGCAGTTAGACAGTTTAGGAGAAGGGGAGTAGGGGAGAGATCACACACCAAGGTCACAACATTGTGAATACCGCGGCAGCTCTGTTCCATTCTGAAAACTGGCACCCCTTGCTAGTCATTCCCCCACAGATTCCCCATCCAGTTCCTCGTCAAAAGTGAAGTGTGCTAGTTTTTCGGAATGGAACTCTGCCCACAGCGACGGGTTTCTTCTTGAGTCTGGATGCACACAGTAACTCTTCTGATGCGATTCAATGAGTGAGATTCATTGGAACGCCAAGTGGAGTATTATTAACACCATGGAACAAGTGGAGTATTATTAACACCATGGAACAAGTGGAGTATTATTAACACCATGGAACAAGTGGAGTATTATTAACACCATGGAACAAAAGCTAAAGTAATTCTTTGGCGTCAGAAAAAATATGGCCGCTGTCCTCTTGTGTGTCGCTTTTGAGCAACTTCTCTTACCAACACTTATATTCTCCCAACTGGTCTTAAGATTGTCAAACTATTTACCTATTTACAGCAGAACGGTAAAAGCCTGGCAGACATTGGGAAAAGACACAGATGATGAGAGCTTTACCGTTGTAAAGGGGAAGTACAAACCGATATCTGAATGAAGGACAGTTTTCCTGATACACCAAAAACATAGAGCAGTGTCTCTCTTGCACTTCAATAAATAAATACATGTGAGACGGACCCACTCTCACTGACACGTTTTCTTTCACGGAACAAATTCTCAAGATTTTTTTTTTCCGTCTTCAAAAACGTATGACTTTGCGTGAATGTACATATACATACAGTATATATAGAGTTCTGCATATATTATTTATGAACACACACAAATAGGTTTTCTACCCATGTGTATATAATCTCCTTACTGACGTGCAGGGTTAAATGTCCATTTGGTTAACTCCTGAAAAACCATCCAATAGGCCCGGATAGACCACTGGTCCTTCCAACCATTCATCCAGACACTCCAAGTAGTAGCAGACCCAAGTAGCACACCCACCCAAACTGTAGATACTTATGGCAGAAATGAAGAGGTGGAGGAGATAATAGCTTCAGGGTATGAGGGAGGTTAACAGGACATGTCTTACTTCTAGAGTTCTGTTAGGGTTAGGTATGAGGGAGGCTAACAGGATGTGGTATATTTTCACACACACACACACACACACACCTGTGTAGATATCTGTCTTGTTGCACACACATTCCTAGAGGGGGTTTTATGATGGCGTTTGTCTTTGTCCTAGAAGCATGTTCAATATGGCCTCCCTTCCTGTGACCTGCCCCCTGCCCTTTGACCTGCTGTACCCTAACCCCCTTTCACACCGTGGTCACTGGGGGTATGAATGTGTGAACAAAAGGCAAACTCTTCCTCTCTCTCTCCACCCTGCAGTGTTGACCGTCTACCTCAGAGAGGAGCGCTGTAACCTGTATGTACCTTTGATTGAATAAAGAGTCTATAACTCAGAAGTTTTACTCGTGATCTATTTCAACCAAATTCTTAAAAGTAAATATACTTCAATGACATGTGTCTTACTTATAGAGCTCGGTCAGGGTTAGGTATGGAGGAGGTTAACTTCTAGAGCTCTGTTAGAGTTAGGGTTAGGGTTGGGGTTGGGGTTAAGGTTAGGGTTAGGGTTAGGTATGGAGGAGGTTAACTTCTAGAGCTCTGTTAGAGTTAGGGTTAGGGTTAGGGTTAAGGTTAGGGTTAAGGTTAAGGTTAGGGTTAGGTATGGAGGAGGTTAACTTCTAGAGCTCTGTTAGAGTTAAGGTTAGGGTTAAGGTTAAGGTTAGGGTTAGGTATGGAGGAGGTTAACTTCTAGAGCTCTGTTAGGGTTAAGG
>NC_137676.1:1761934-1771934 GCF_963989245.1 Nansenia antarctica
TGTGTGGACTACAACTCCCTACATCCTCCCTGTCTGTGTGGACTACAACTCCCTACACCCTGTCTGTCTGTGTGGACTACAACTCCCTACACCCTCCCTGTCTGTGTGGACTACAACTCCCTACACCCTGTCTGTCTGTGTGGACTACAACTCCCTACACCCTGTCTGTCTGTGTGGACTACAACTCCCTACACCCTCCCTGTCTGTGTGGACTACAACTCCCTACATCCTCCCTGTCTGTGTGGACTACAACTCCCTACACCCTCCCTGTCTGTGTGGACTACAACTCCCTACACCCTGTCTGTCTGTGTGGACTACAACTCCCTACATCCTCCCTGTCTGTGTGGACTACATAGACTGACTTATATAGCTATGCCTTTATTCCAAAGCGCTTTACCATGGCCTCTCATTCACCCGTTCACACACACATTCACACACACATTCACACACCAATGGAGCCAAGCTGCCATGCAAGGCGCCGGCCCGCTCACTGGGAGCAGTTTGGGGTTCAATGTCTTGCCCAAGGACACTTCGACATGAGGCCAGCCAGGGCTCGAACCGCCGATCTGTCAACCTTGCGATCGTTAGACGCCGGCTCTACCTCCTGAGACACAGCAGCATCTCCCCCTCTCCCTCCTCTCCCCCTCCCCTCCCCTCCCCCTCCCCCTCCCCCTCCCCTCTCCCCCTCCCACTCCCCCTCCCCTCTCCCTCTCCCCCTCCCCCTCCCCCTCCCCTCTCCCCCTCCCCTCTCCCCTCCTCTGTATATGGACTAACATGTCCCTCCCTCTCCTCTCTCCCCCTACACGTCCCTCCCCTCTCCCCCTCCCCTCCCCTCCTCCCCCCTCGGCTCACCTGAGGGTCATGATGCTCACCTGAGGGTCATGATGTGTCCGTCGGCTCACCTGAGGGTCATGATGTGTCCGTTGGCGCAGAAGCACGCCACGCAGATGCCGCCGGCCATCTGCACCACGTCGGAGCGCAGCACGAAGGACGTCTCCGTGATGCTGTGCTTGAAGATGCAGCTCTGGGAGGGCAGCACGATCACCTTGGCCTGCTTCTCCGAGCACACCACCGCGTACTGGGTCTGGGTCTGGGCCGGGTCGCTCAGCTCCTGGGAGGTGGAGGAAGGGGAGACCGAGACGGGCCGCCGTTTGCGGGCCCCCCGGTCGCGCTCGCAAGCGTCGCCGTCGGCCCCGGCCGCGTTGGGCTCGTACCACGGCTCGTAGGCGGGCGGCAGGAAGCCGCCCGTGGCGTCCAGGAACGCCATCCGGAGCACGCTGCCCTTCAGGCGCACCAGGGTGCCTGGGGGGGGGGGCGAGGGGGGGTGGGGGGGGGGGAGGAGGAGGTGGAGGGGGAGGGGGAGGTTGTGGGGGAGGGAGGGGGGCTTTGTTAGTACGTAGGAGGGAGATGTAGAGGGCGCAGGTGTTATCATCAGGTGACATGATCCACCCGTCCGTCCATTCCTCCATCCATCCATCCATCCACTCATCCATTCATCCATTCGTCCACCAATCCTTCCATCCATCCTTCCATCCATCCCCTCATCCACCAATCCACTCCTCCATCCATCCATCCACCCATCCATCCATCCATCCATCCACCCATCCCCCACCCATCCCACCCCCCCCACCCATCCTCCCCCCCCACCCAACCCCCAACCCCTCCCCCTCCCCCCCCCCCCCCCCTTACCGCTGGGCGATACGATGACGGGCTGCAGTAGCCTCTGTTCTCCAGCAGGGGGCAGGCTGAGGGCCACCACCAGCACGGTCCCCAGGGACGTGCCCACGTACAGGCAGGGCGTCAGGCCCGCCTCGGCCTTGCGGGCGAAGGTCTCGCAGAAGTGGAAGGAGGTGATGGCCTCGCGCGCCTCCTTGTCGATGCTGGTCACACTGGAGGAGCGGGAGCGGCTGAAGGAGTTGTCCCGGTGGTCTAGCGGGTTGGAGCCGCGGGGGGGACATACGGACAGGAGGACAGTGGGGGGCGGGGGGAGGACAGGGGAGAGGTAAAGCACCCGTGGGGAGAGGACGATGCCACTGTACTGTGTATGATAAGCTATAAGATGTATGACAGCAGGTGGTGGAAACAACAGGGGAACAAGTAGGCAACCTATCACAAGTTTTTTTTTGTTGCAGACTTTTGTTCTGAAAACATAATTTGATTGTTGAAAATCAATGACACACTCAACGCTAGTCAAAGCCAAAACGTTGCAATTGCAATGGATTTGGTGAGTAATAACTAAGACAGTACTTTACATTGGTAGCAGGCTGTGTTAGTTGGACTAGCGAGTGCGTCGTTGATTTTCAACAATGCTGAAATGTATTTACATTTTTCTGAATAAAAGCCTGAACGTTAAATCGGCTTAACCGACTTGCTGTCACATTCTGGTATCAACAACACAGGAAAAGAGAGACTCTGCTTTGGCTAATACAGGTGGACATGGAACGTGGCACAACCTCATTGAGGTGGAGAGATTTGTTTTGTGTCGCTAAGCTAAAAATCGAGAAGACACGTTTGGAAGAGAGAGAGACCTGATGATAACAGCTGTGAAACAGCCCGACCTGTTTATGACCAAAAACAAACGTTTTTTTTACGAGGTAGAAACTTTTTTCTCCTTACCAAGCAAGTAAAGAGTTTGCTGGCCAGGAGAAAGGTTAATGTTGAATATATAAAAGCGCCTGTTTGTTTTGGACAGTGAGACAGATGGAGCTCATAAAAATTAACCGTCATTGGCGCAGGTAGGTAGGCGAGGATTTGGCAAGCAGAGCAGAGGCCTGTGGGAAACGTAGTTCACTAGTAATTCGCAACCTTGAGTTTGTCTTATCTTATGTAAAGTCGGTCGTCTCATTAAAATCGCATTAATGTCTTAATGTCTAAAGCACCCATCCACCCATCCATCCATCCATCCATCCATCCATCCACTCATCCACCCATCCATCCACTCATCCACTCATCCACTCATCCACCCACCCACCCACCCATCCATCCATCCATCCATCCATCCACCCATCCATCCATCCATCCATCCATCCATCCATCCATCCACTCATCCACTCATCCACCCATCCATCCATCCATCCAATCCACTCAACCACCAATCCACCCCTCCACTCCTCCACCCATCCATCCATCCTCCCCCTCCCACCCACCCCCCTAACCCCCCCCCCCCCCCCCCCCCCCTGTTTCATTATGGGAGCGTGACAGCTATGCCTACAGTGTGAACATTAAGAACTTTTTTTTTTAAGATTAGAGAACTGTAAAATCGCATGTTCGGTGTCAATATAATAAGGGATATACTGTACGTAGGTGACAATACAAGTTTACAGTATGAGCCGTTTATATACAAGAAGTGCGTGTATGTGGAGACCCAAAACGTGATTAGATAGATTTGGCACATTCAGTTCAGTGGGGTAGAGGTGGTCTAGTGGATAGTGAGTTGGACTGGTGATCGGAAGGTTGTGAGTTCAAATCCCACCTGAAACACCACCACCACTAGTGTGCCCTTGAGTAAGGCACTTAGCCCTCAGTTACTCCAGGGGGGGGATGTCCCTGTAATTCGTAATTGTAAATAGCTTTGGATTAAAAAATCAAATTATCTGCTAAAAATGGACATTCAGTTAGACCCCCGAACCCCCAAACCTCTCCCCTTCCCACCGGAAGGTTCTAGCATGCAGCGCCCTGAGAAGGAAACATCTACAATAAAGTTGTGCTTTTCATTATTGGTTAAATGTGTTAAATATCAAGGAGAAAAACAAAGGCAGGGTTTCTTTTTGTGGTTGGAGTTGAATGGTATCTCGTCTGTCACCTAAAAGAAACAAAATAATAATAATCGTTTTCTGCTTTTTAACTTTTTAAAAGGACCAATCAGAAAGAAACAGAAAGAGAAAAGAAGGAAATGAGAAAGCAGCGAAACAACACACAGAAAGCTCCACGGAGCGACAGAGAACGGGTTGGATTAGCGTCATTAGCTTAGCAACACTGACACCGAGTTGGACCTCTGACGTTACACGAAAGAAGAAGAAGCAACACTGACTTTTAAAATACCTCACCATGATGAAAAAAAAAATCTAAGCCTATCTTGGGATAGCACCCCAACAATGTATGTTTGTCTTCATCACAATTTTCCTGAGATGTTCATATTGCAAAAGACCATCTTGACATGGGGTGGATGGATGTTTTGGATGGATGGTCCAGTTTTGTAAAAAAATAAAAAAAATAAAGTTAAATTAAAGTTGAACTAAAAACTAAAATTGTAAACATGAAGTCAAGGCTTACCCAAGTCTGGCTTTAGCTCAGTAGGCAAGCTTAATTTCCGTGACATCTTTGCTGGAAAGAAGAGAACAGTCCTCTTTACAAACACACATCTAACGCTACTACAAGATGCCATGCAGAAGCTCAGCACTGTGGCTATGGCTGTGCTCGGGAAAACACAGTACAGTGACACAGGTACACAGTACAGTGACACAGGTAGGGCTTTCACACCGCCATGGAACCATTCCGGTTCGCGTTGGCGAACCAAGTCTGGAACCTGGGGGCCGGCACGTTCCGACCGGAAATAAATCGGTTCGAACGCGGGCTGGATCGCCAGACAGCACCAAGGTTTCGGAGGTTCCAGAACGGGAACGGGAACGGGAACAGGAACAGGAACAGGAACAGGAACAGGAACAGTTCCTTGGCGGTGTGAAAGCCCTCAGAGAGACAGAAAGCCGAGGCTTTGGTATCATCTGTTGGGGGATTGGCTTCATTGGCTTCAAGGGAGGCAAAATGCTTGACAAAGGGGCCACAACACCGCATTAGGGTTCAGAGAGAGAGAGAGAGGCCGTCTTGTGAATCACAGATGCATGCTGGGACAAGACAAAACAAGGAAGTGTTAGCTCTCGTCGGCGCACGATGCCCTGTAAGAGAGGAATCATCAAGACAACAGAACTCAGTCATTCAGAACCAGAACCCCTCATGCCAGAGACGCATGCACAGGAAACAGGAAACAGGAAACAGGAAACAGGATGGAAGAAGACAGTGGAGAGACAGAACAAGAAGGCACTTCTAGCTAGCCTAACGCTAACGCTAACCCTTAAAGCGTTTCGCGGCTTTTTAAAAAAAACTTTTATTGAATATTTCGGATGGTCAATTGCCTCGCACGTTGAATTAAAATGTATTTGGAAGAAGAAGAAGAAGAAGAAGAAGAAGAAGAAAAAAAAAAATATTCTCCAACCAATGGTCTTGGTCAAACACAGAGCGGTGTTTGTTCAGAGACTACACAGACACTTTTAAAACAGTCCTCTCCCGATCTACGAGGTTGAGTGTGACTGCGTGAAAAGAGGGAAAAACGCCATTGAAACTCCAGAAGATTCCACTAAGTCGTGTCTCAGGTCGACAGAGAAGTGTTAGAGAACCCAAAACTCAAAACTTGTCAACTCCAAACCCACCTGTTCAAACTGGCAGACTCACTTTAATCTGTACCCTGTGTCCTCGTACTTCACCTCCTGTTGTTCTTTTGTTTTGTTTTCGGTTGTTTCTTTTCTTTCTGTTTAGTTTTAACTGTGTTTGACACCTTGTCACCTCCACTGTTTTTAACCTGACTGTATGTCACTGTGTATTGCCCTGTGAGGTGTCCTTGGGTGTTATAAAAGGCGCATACAAATAAAATGTATTATTATTATTATTATTATTAGTAGTAGTAGTAGTAGTAGTAGTAGTAGTAGTATTGTTATTACTATTATTATTATTATTATTATTATTATTATTATTATTATTACTACTAGTATTGTTATTATTATTATTATTATTATTATTACTATTATTATGATTAATAATAATAATAATAATATTATTATTACTATTATTATTATTATTAATACTATTATTAATAATATTAATATCAATATTATTAATAATATTAATGTTAATGTTATTATTAATATTAATATTATTACTAATATTATTACTATTATTATTATGATGATTATTAATAATAATAATATTATTATTATTACTATTATTATTATTAATACTATTAATAATCATATTAATATCAATATTATTATTAATATTAATGTTATTATTAATATTATTATTAATATTATTACTATTATGATGATGATTAGCCCTCCCACCCCTAGTCGACACACAGAGACAGACCACAAGGCTGGACGAGGACAGAGCGGTTACAAATAAGACTGCTGTGATGTCATAGACTGCTGTGATGTCATAGCTACAGGAGAAGAGACAGCCAATCATGTCACTGGGGGGGAGTCGGGGGAGTCGGGTGAAGGTGAGGGGCAATAGTTTAGTTTGTTTACGTACAATGTGACACGCGTGCTACACACATGTAGCATGCAATGGTGTGTGTCTGTGCGTGTGTGTGTGTGTATGTTGACTCTTTTAGTGTGACCAGAAGACAGAGACAGTTTGCTGGGACAGGACAATGCGTCTCACATGGTGTAGCGGTACAGAGCTCTTCTGCCCCTCAGCCCTCTTACCTCCTCTACCACCTCCATTGTAGAATTGCTGGTGGTTTGACGTCAACACTTTTGGGGGGGGGGGGGGGGGGGGAAGTGAAAGTTAGAATGTGCAGTTAGAAAACATCCTTGACACTTTAACGACACTAGCTAGCTAGCCATGTTATTTATTGATTATTGATTGATTGAGTCCATCCTCCAAGGAGATTGGCGGTCCTTTTTTTGTGTCTATCTTTTAAAATATGAAATCTTAGCGTTCTCTATGTGTAAAATCCCAACAGTGAATAAAAAAACAAAAAACAACAACAACAAAAAACATTAAAACAAAGAATACACTAGAAATAATATTCATTATGACACATTTCCCCCCCCCACCCCTCCCCCCCTTCATCTTCATGAATATGTTCTTGAGGACATTATTGGCTCTCCAAACATTGGCATTCAAGCCTGAAGTCATAGGAGACATTATGGTGGGGTCAGGGGTCAGGAGCCGGAGACAGAACTAACTACGTCATCCCTGGAAGTACTGATGACACCAGACGTGGGGTCAGTGACGCACCTGCTAACAGGCGGTAGAGACTCCAGTCCTGACGCTCCTCTCTCCCTCTGACCTTTCAAACCGCTCTTTATCTTGGCCTCAGTGTCTCCACGCTAATGTCAAATTCCCTCGTGCCTCATCAACTAAAATGCTAATTTAGCAACCCAGGTTAAAGCCACCCAGGGGGCCAAAAAACGAAAAAAGAAAACGTGTCACGTCTTAAAAAGCGTGAGACTACTGAAGTGTTTTTTTCTTCTTTGTGCAAACCTGAAAAGGGCAGATGTATTTGTGTTCAGAGGGGACAGAGAGAGAGCGTTGTTGTGTGCGATGAGTCATCGTACCACGGCTAATGGGCCACTGATTTAGGTCGGTTGTGTCGTTCAACTGAAACTATTGTCTCCCTGCACTAACTGCACGCACTTGGAACAAGCTCTACGTGAGTCTCTGAGTCTTTGACCCGTGGGCAAAGGATCTGTTGCAACAAGCCTTTGCTATAAAAGTCTCAATGATAAATGAGGTCTGGAAATATCTGAGATTTTTTTTTTTTTTCCTAGACAGGTAAAAAGCTAAAAGACATCTTGGCATTTCATAGAATCGTTGAAGAGCATTGAATCATACTTAAGGGAGAATATATATCGAAGATGTCAAAAAGAATTCAAGGAGCTAATCATCTAAGCCTCCTTGTAAACATTTTTTTTTGTTGTAGGAATCGATAATATGTCTGTGTTGGACTGGATACAGAGGACTGTCTGGTTAACTTTCCGCGGATTTTCCAAGTAGGGATACACATTCAAACGTGGTCATCCCTATGTTCCCACAGCCCAATGGTCCCACATTTCGAATATTTCATAGGGGGGCTAGGGTTAGGGTTAGGGTTAGGGTCAGTGTCAGGGTTAGGGTTAGGACTAGGGTTAAGGTTATGGTCAGTGTTAGGGTTAGGACTAGGGTTAAGGTTAGGGTCAGGGTTAGGATTAGTGTTAGGGTTAGGGTCAGTGTTAGGGTTAGGACTAGGATTAAGGTTAGGGTCAGGGTTAGGATTAGTGTTAGGGTTAGGACTAGGGTTAGGACTAGGGTTAGGACTAGGGTTAGGGTCAGTGTTAGGGTTAGGGTTAGTTTAGTAGGCTGTGGGACCATCGGGCTGTGGGAACATAGACACGCTCCCAAACTTCCTTGAAAACAGAGGAACAAAGTATCAACGCTCTGTTCACAACAAAAATCTCTTATAATGCATTAAGTAGCTGCTACTAAGCTTTATGAATCCATGTAGTACATGACCCTTCCTACAGCTGAAGTGTGTTACCAACATTGCATTTAAACACCAAACCCATCAGTCTTTTTTCAACGTGACCTTCCAATAAAGTTCGATTAATGATCACTAGAGATGTAACGATGCACTAACTCAGCGATTCACGATACGATTTTCTCACGATTTCTTTTAACAAAATGACAAAAAAACTGCTATAAAACCAAATTTACGTGAGTGATATCTTAGGGTGGTGCCTTTTCCCTAATTTCTCATACATTCTCATTGAATCTACCTGAACGATGTTGATCATATGCTGCATAGGGCATAGGACATAGGAGTACATAGGACATAGGAGTACATAGGACATAGGAATACTATATATTGGGCAAACCCCGAAAGCCCTTGACTGTACTGCTCACAGAGAGGGCAAGGGAGAAGGCCAGGAGTATCTTGGCAGACGGCTCCCATCCTTTATTATATATACATCCTTTATTCATCCTTTATTCATCCTTTATTCATCCTTTATTCATCCAGTTTGAGCTCTGGGAGGCGCTATAGAGTTCCTCTGGGAGGCGCTATAGAGTTCCTCTGGGAGGCGCTATAGAGTTCTATAGAGTTATAGAGTTCCTCTGGGAGGCGCTATAGAGTCCCTCTGGGAGGCGCTATAGAGTTCCTCTGGGAGGCGCTATAGTGTTCTATAGAGTTATAGAGTTCCTCTGGGAGGCGCTATAGAGTTCCTCTGGGAGGCGCTATAGAGTTCTATAGAGTTATAGAGTTCCTCTGGGAGGCGCTATAGAGTTCCTCTGGGAGGCGCTATAGAGTTCCTCTGGGAGGCGCTATAGAGTTCCTCTGGGAGGCGCTATAGAGTTATAGAGTTCCTCTGGGAGGCGCTATAGAGTTCTATAGAGTTCTATAGAGTTCTATAGAGTTCTAAAGAGTTCCTCTGGGAGGCGCTATAGAGTTCCCCTGGCAACTAGAAATATATTCCATTCCAACAACCATTAGCATCCTAAATGGACCTATCGCTAAGCTACGCCCGAAAATAGAAATATTGTCCAATCTTATCACAGCAAAAGTCACTCCAGGCAGAAAACTCGGACAAACAACTCGCTAATATCTGACGGTGAAAAGCTTCCAGACGGAATCTTTAAAAAAAACACGTCTATTACTTGCTGTGGTAAAATCAGAAATCAGAAATTTGCCAACTTCCGCCGTTGTAAGTCATTGAATGTCATTCAGTCACGGTCGGTCAGTCTCTCACTGTCAGTGAAGCGTTGTTTGTTTGTCTGAGTTTTCAAAGGGGGCGTGGCTTAGCGATAGGTCCATTCTGCTAAGTGACCAACAGGACGGAAGCCACAGGCGTGAACCCTGTCTCTGTCTCTGTCGAACCCTGTCTCTGTCTCTGTCTCTGTCTCTGTCTCTGTCTTTGTCTCTGTCTAACCCTGTCTCTGTCTCTCTCTGTCTAACCCTGTCTCTGTCTCTGTCTCTGTCTTTGTCTCTGTCTAACCCTGTCTCTGTCTCTGTCTCTGTCTAACTCTGTCTCTGTCTCTGTCTCTGTCTCTGTCTAACCCTGTCTCTGTCTATGTCTCTGTCTCTGTCTCTGTCTAACCCTGTCTCTGTCTCTGTCTAACCCTGTCTCTGTCTCTGTCTCTGTCTAACCCTGTCTCTGTCTAACCCTGTCTCTGTCTCTCTCTCTGTCTCTGTCTCTGTCTCTGTCTCTGTCTCTGTCTAACCCTGTCTCTGTCTCTGTCTCTGTCTCTG
>NC_137676.1:1786934-1791934 GCF_963989245.1 Nansenia antarctica
AGGGTAGGGTGCAGGGTGCAGGGTGTAGGGTGTAGGGTGTAGGGTAGGGTGCAGGGTGCAGGGTGTAGGGTGTAGGGTAGGGTGCAGGGTGCAGGGTGTAGGGTGTAGGGTGCAGGGTGCAGGGTGTAGGGTGTAGGGTAGGGTGTAGGGTGTAGGGTGTAGGGTAGGGTGTAGGGTGTAGGGTAGGGTGCAGGGTGTAGGGTGTAGGGTAGGGTGCAGGGTGCAGGGTGTAGGGTGTAGGGTGTAGGGTGTAGGGTGCAGGGTGTAGGGTGTAGGGTGTAGGGTGTAGGGTGCAGGGTGTAGGGTGTAGGGTGTAGGGTAGGGTGCAGGGTGTAGGGTGTAGGGTGTAGGGTGCAAGGTGTAGGGTGTAGGGTAGGGTGTAGGGTGTAGGGTAGGGTGCAGGGTGTAGGGTAGGGTGCAGGGTGCAGGGTGCAGGGTGTAGGGTGTAGGGTGTAGGGTGCAGGGTGTAGGGTGTAGGGTAGGGTGCAGGGTGCAGGGTGTAGGGTGTAGGGTGTAGGGTGTAGGGTGTAGGGTGTAGGGTAGGGTGCAGGGTGCAGGGTGCAGGGTGTAGGGTGCAGGGTGTAGGGTGTAGGGTAGGGTGCAGGGTGTAGGGTAGGGTGTAGGGTGCAGGGTGTAGGGTGTAGGGTAGGGTGCAGGGTGCAGGGTGTAGGGTGTAGGGTGCAGGGTGCAGGGTGCAGGGTGTAGGGCAAGGACGTGCCATCCATATAAGCAGAGTAAGCAGTGCTTACCCAACGAAAAAATAAAAAAGGACCGTGAAAATATTAAAATAAAAGTGCATGTAACCGTTTGTTTGTTTTCATTAAAAGAGTCGTATTTTAGGTCCCAGGGCAGCAGGAGTCAATCATTTTGACGTTGCATTTTTAGCGCCACCTGCAGGAGTAAGCACTTCCTACTCTGCATTGCGTTACATTATAAGCAGGGGTGCACATAACTGGTGCGCCAGTGCGCATGCGTCGCCAAAATGCATGCTGCGCGGCAGATCAGCCGCATGAAGGCGCTCTTGCGCACCAACAGCTTTTTTTTTCCTTTTTTTTTTAAGTTGATTTCAGTGTTTACAGAACAGAGCAGTGCTTAAAGAGATGTCCGTTTATATCAGTGTGTTTAAAGAACAGACATTCAGTTAGTGCTTAAAGAGATGTCAGTTTATTTCAGTGTGTTTAAAGAACAGACATTCAGTTAGTGCTTAAAGAGATGTCAGTTGATTTCTTTGTGTTTAAAGGAGTCGGACAGACTTTCATTCTTAAAGAGCAGTCATTTGATTTAGCATTTGTTTCTTTTGTTTTGCACACAATAATTTGGTCGTTCATCTTTATTTATGAATAAATGTCGTTTTGCTAATAATATATCCATGTATCCCTTTTTATCCATCCTGTGGGACGGGTCATGACTCGCGAGCTCGGGGAGCACCAAGCAGCATCCCTAGGTGCTCCTCTGAGCACTGGCCCCACAAAGTTATGTGCACCCCTGATTATAAGCACTTCTCTCTCTGCTTTCCCTCGCGTACATTTGAATGCGTGAAAATGTCTTTTTTATTTTTTTCCGATGCCTCAGCCCGCTGTTTAATGTGGCATGGGTAAGCATGCTTACAGCCAATCAGTAGTTCTTTATTTCCGACAAGAGCTACTGATTGGCTCTTATCACTTTCAAGTTCACTTAACATTTCACCTCTCGCCCGGCAGAATAGCTTATGCCAGCTAGCTCAAACGATCTAAATAATAATAATCAATAAGGATAACTTGCTTGATTTTGTGAATATGGACATTACTGTCAGCGACCTAAAGGGATTTCGTAGACTGGACTGGACTGGAAAAACACAACTACTGGCTAAATTCCGCCCGAAGCCACCGGTCACCAATCTTCACACCCAGAAAGGGAGAGTCGCTAGGGGGTTCCAGCAAGTCTGGTATGAGCGATTTATATGATGTATATGATTCGCGAGGCTGGTGATGTGTGATGTCAAGTGCCTGTGTGACAAAGTGTGAAAAGAAAGTGTGTTGTGAGTTTACTATGGAGGATGGAAACGGTGTGTGTCTGTGTTGTGCATGTGTGCGTTTGCGATGTTGAAACTGGACTTGTAGATTTCAGCAGGCTGGCTACTTGAAAAGATCTTGGTTCAAAAAAGATTGAACAATGAGCACCCCTGATATAGTCGAAACTGGCAACTGTTTTTTTTGTTTTTGGTAATCTGATCACAAAGTGACACTACAGTTTATTAGCGGGTTCTAGGGCATCAAAATTGCATTTCCTTGAAACTGCGTTCACTGATAGCGTGTATGTGTAATTATGTGTATTTCTATATCTTATGCTTACCCAATCTAAAAGCTCACGGCACGTGCCTGGTGTAGGGTAGGGTGCAGGGTGTAGGGTGTAGGGTAGGGTGTAGGGTGTAGGGTGTAGGGTGTAGGGTGCAGGGTGCAGGGTGTAGGGTGTAGGGTAGGGTGTAGGGTGTAGGGTGTAGGGTGTAGGGTGCAGGGTGTAGGGTGTAGGGTACCTTTTTGCTGTATCCCTGTCGCTTCTGTCTGGAGCCGACAGAGTAAAGTGCAGGTATGAGGTCGGCGGGACAGTCAGCAAAGTACTCGCAGCAGGTGACCGGAGACTCATGGATGGTCAGAGGATAGGGGTTCTCGAAGATGGGGTACCTGGGGAAAAGTACAGAGAACTGCAGAGTCACTACCCATCTTCACTACCAATCACAGAGTCACTACCCATCTTCCCTACCAATCACAGAGTCACTACCCATCTCTTCAGGCTACACCTTAACTGCTCCTCCTGAGACACCTACTACCCCCCAGCACTGTGTCTCCTGAGACATCTACTACCCCCCAGCACTGTGTCTCCTGAGACATCTACTACCCCCCCAGCACTGTGTCTCCTGAGACATCTACTACCCCCCAGCACTGTGTCTCCTGAGACATCTACTACCCCCCAGCACTGTGTCTCCTGAGACATCTACTACCCCCCAGCACTGTGTCTCCTGAGACATCTACTACCCCCCCAGCACTGTGTCTCCTGAGACATCTACTACCCCCCAGCACTGCGTCTCCTGAAGACACCCGCTTTTCCCCCTTACTGTGTCCCCTATGACTTCTATTGCCCCCCTTGTACTGTTTCTCTGTTTCTCCAGTGTCTATATATACAAAATTAAAAATAAAATTAAAATAAAGTTTTTTTCCTTCTATCACAGAGACTGCCAATGGCCCTAACGTTACTGTAGTAACAAGCTACCAACACTAACGTTACTATAGTAACAAGCTATCAACACTAACGTTACTATAGTAACAAGCTACAAACACTAACGTTACTATAGTAACAAGCTACCAACACTAACGTTACTATAGTAACAAGCTACCAACACTAACGTTACTATAGTAACAAGCTACAAACACTGACGCTACTATAGTAACAAGCTACCAACACTAACGTTACTATAGTAACAGGCTACCAACACTAACGTTACTATAGTAACAAGCTACAAACACCAACGTTACTATAGTAATAATATTGTCCCGCTGAACCACGGGAATAGGCCAATTAACATGTAAACGGAATATTCCAGTTGCTACACCGCATGATGATGAACTCCTTATGGAATATTACAATAACCCGAATGCTGACCTTAATCAGAATATGGTGTGAATGCTGACCTTAATCAGAATATGGTGTGAATGCTGACCTTAATCAGAATATGGTGTGAATGCTGACCTTAATCAGAATATGGTGTGAATGCTGACCTTAATCAGAATATGGTGTGCATGTAAACACAGTCATTGTTGACCCATACAGGAGGCTCTAAACGTTGTCTAAAGGGATGGACTCTGTATCTAAACGTTGTCTAAAGGGATGGACTCTGTATCTAAACGTTGTCTAAAGGGATGGACTCTGTATCGCCGTGAGGGAGTTTGACTTTAACGTGTACGAGAGAAGAAGTACGAAACGTAGGTTGTGACTAGAAAACAAGAAGGATGACTGATAATAATAATAGTAATAGTAATAATAATAATAATAATAATAATAATAGTAATAATAATAATAATAATAATAATAATAGTAATAATAATAATAATAATAATAATAATAATAATAATAATAAGCACCGCAGGCTAGAAACAAAACGGTACAGCAGGATGGGAAGAGGTCAGCATGACATTGATTGTTTCTGTTTATGTATTTATTTATTTATGTCATCCTACAGTACTTACCCATATGTCATCCTACAGTACTTACCCATGTATTTATGTCATCCTACAGTACTTACCCATATGTCATCCTACAGTACTTACCCATTTATTTATGTCATCCTACAGTACTTACCCATTTATTTAAGTCATCCTACAGTACTTACCCATTTTGTGCAAGGTCGATCACCACTAAATCCTTCTCTAGAAGGACCACCACAGCATACGGTTCCTGAAAGTCTGCACCGGAAAACACAGCGAGAGAGAGAGAGAGAGAGAGAGAGAGAGAGAGAGAGAGAGAGAGAGAGAGAGGGGGAGAAGGAGAGGGAGAGAGAGAGAGAAAGAGAGAAAGAGAAAGAGAGGGAGAGGGAGAGAGAGGGAGAGAGAGAGAAAGAGGGAGAGAGAGAGAGGGAGAGAGAAGGAGAAGGAGAAAGAGAGAGAGAGAGAGAGAGAGAGAGAGAGAGAGAGAGACAGAGACAGAGAGAAACACATGAAAAGGAAGGTCAGCTGTCATACATCTTGTGTTTTCTGTGTAGATGATATTGTGTTTACTGTGTAGGTGATATTGTGTTTACTGTGTAGGTGATATTGTTTACTGTGTAGGTGATATTGTGTTTACTGTGTAGGTCAAAAAAAACGAAAAAGAAAAAAAAAGTTAGCCTATCATCCATCCTCACTATGGCTTTTGCCACTTGATTGACGTACAGGTAAGCCAGTCTGCGATCTGATCTTTTCACCTACACCTAACACGCGGTTCACCACGCATGCGCAGTCAACAGCACCTTCTACAAAATACAAAATACC
>NC_137676.1:1799834-1814834 GCF_963989245.1 Nansenia antarctica
GGAGAGAGAGACAGAGAGAGAGAGGGAGAGAGAGAGAGGGAGAGAGGGGGGGGAGACAGAGAAGGGAAGCAGAGAGAGAGAGAGAGAGAGAGAGAGAGGGAGGGGAGGGGAGGTCAAAAGATAGAGAGAAATAAGCAATGAAAGAGTGGGAGGTGGTTGTGTGTGAGGTGCTCATTTCCTCTCCTCCACCTCTCCCTCGTTCTCTCTCTCTCTCTTTGTCCGCCTTTCACTCCCTACATTTCTCCGCTGTGGCCTTGGGTGTAAATAACTGCAGAAGAAGTGAGAGAAAAGACGGGGGAGGGAACGAGAGGAGAGGTGAGGGAGGGAGGAGGGGAGAGGTGAGGGAGGGAGGAGGGGAGAGGTGAGGGAGGGAGGAGGGGAGAGGTGAGGGAGGGAGGAGGGGAGAGGTGAGGGAGGGAGGAGGGGAGAGGTGAGGGAGGGAGGAGGGGAGAGGTGAGGGAGGGAGGAGAGGAGAGGTGAGGGAGGGAGGAGAGGTGAGGGAGGGAGGAGAGGAGAGGAGAGGTGAGGGAGGGAGGAGAGGTGAGGGAGGGAGGAGAGGAGAGGTGAGGGAGGGAGGAGAGGAGAGGAGAGGTGAGGGAGGGAGGAGAGGTGAGGGAGGGAGGAGAGGAGAGGAGAGGTGAGGGAGGGAGGAGAGGAGAGGAGAGGTGAGGGAGGGAGGGAGGGAGGAGAGGAGAGGAGAGGTGAGGGAGGGAGGAGGGGAGAGGTGAGGGAGGGAGGAGAGGTGAGGGAGGGAGGAGAGGAGAGGTGAGGGAGGGAGGAGAGGAGAGGTGAGGGAGGGAGGAGGGGAGAGGTGAGGGAGGGAGGAGGGGAGAGGTGAGGGAGGGAGGAGAGGAGAGGTGAGGGAGGGAGGAGAGGAGAGGTGAGGGAGGGAGGAGGGGAGAGGTGAGGGAGGGAGGAGAGGAGAGGTGAGGGAGGGAGGAGGGGAGAGGTGAGGGAGGGAGGAGGGGAGAGGTGAGGGAGGGAGGAGGGGAGAGGGAGGGAGGAGAGGAGAGGAGAGGGAGGGAGGAGAGGAGAGGTGAGGGAAGGAGGAGAGGAGAGGTGAGGGAGGGAGGAGGGGAGAGGTGAGGGAGGGAGGAGGGGAGAGGTGAGGGAGGGAGGAGGGGAGAGGTGAGGGAGGGAGGAGAGGAGAGGTGAGGGAGGGAGGAGAGGAGAGGTGAGGGAGGGAGGAGAGGAGAGGTGAGGGAGGGAGGAGAGGAGAGGTGAGGGAGGGAGGAGAGGAGAGGTGAGGGAGGGAGGAGAGGAGAGGTGAGGGAGGAGAGGAGGGGAGAGGTGAGGGAGGAGAGGAGAGGTGAGGGAGGGAGGAGAGGAGAGGTGAGGGAGGGAGGAGGGGAGAGGTGAGGGAGGGAGGAGAGGAGAGGTGAGGGAGGGAGGAGAGGAGAGATGAGGGAGGGAGGAGAGGAGAGGTGAGCTAGAGTATAGTAGTATCCAGGGCTGGACTTTTAAAAAAAAGTTTTTGATTTTTTTACCAGCCGGCCCGGCCGAAAGCTACCATCGAACGGCCCATAAATCGAAAGCTACCATTGAACGGCCCATAGATCAGGGACAGCGGCCCATTTGTCAATTTTCTATACAGACACTGGGCTGGCCCAATCAACAGAGAGAAGGGGGGGGGGGTCAGGGGTCACGCACGCACGCAGCACCAGACCTCCGTCTCAGTTTCGCGGTAGTTTTGGACCGAGCCGGCCGGCAAAATAAATTTAGTTAGCCTGGATAGTTACTAGATAGATACTGAGAGAGATGGAGCGCAAAAGCACACTAAAACGGAAGGGAGGCTGGGAAAAACTTAGGGAGAAAAACAAAAAGAAACTCGAGGCAGATGCTGCCAAATGTGTAAACATTAGGGACATGTTTGCTGCACCCTCAAGTTTACCACAGCAGCAACAGCAACAGGTTGAAGAGGAGGCTGGCAGGGAGGAGCGGGAGCAGGGTACAGATACAGAGGATAGAGAGGATACAGAAGAAGCGGGGCCGAGTCAGCCTGTAACCGTTGACCCGGTAAGGAAAATATAGGTAGCTGTTAGGGGTGTAACGGATCGCCCCCCACGGTTCGGCACGCATGTGTACCGCGGATCAATTGCAAAATGTAACCAAGTAATAATATTACTTAATATTAGTTAATATCCCTTGTAAATCACAATGTAGAGTTGCCATGAAAAGATAGACGCGACAGTTGCGTGCTTTGTTTTACTCTAAAGCGCAATGATAGGTTGATAATGGGGAAAAAAATCTAGAACAACAAGGCTGCGTTCGTAAATTCGCTCTGGAATCTGATCACTGAGTACACTGGTCTACTTGCACTGGTACCATTGCTTACTGTATGTAGTCGTCTTTGTAGTGGTTTGGGGGAATACTACAGTTTGTCATATGACTGTACAGCACAGTATATAAGACGAGTATATAAGGCAAGTATTTTTGTGCTGGTGGGTGTGGTCCGACCGATTGGGGTGGGCCTGTCTGGGCCAAAAATGCCAGGGCCTAATTTTTGTCCCAGTCCAGCCCTGGTAGTATCCTCCTTTTCATCTCTTGTTCTTTCTCTTTTTGTCTCTTTCCCTCTTCTCTCTGTAGTTTAGCAGCTAGCTTCTCTCTGTAGTTTAGCAGCTAGCTTCTCTCTGTAGTTTAGCAGCTAGCTTCTCTCTGTAGTTTAGCAGCTAGCTTCTCTCTGTAGTTTAGCAGCTAGCTTCTCTCTGTAGTTTAGCAGCTAGCTTCTCTCTGTAGTTTAGCAGCTAGCTTCTCTCTGTAGTTTAGCAGCTAGCTTCTCTCTGTAGTTTAGCAGCTAGCTTCTCTCTGTAGTTTAGCAGCTAGCTTCTCTCTGTAGTTTAGCAGCTAGCTTCTCTCTGTAGTTTAGCAGCTAGCTTCTCTCTGTAGTTTAGCAGCTAGCATCTCTCTGTAGTTTAGCAGCTAGCTTCTCTCTGTAGTTTAGCAGCTAGCTTCTCTCTGTAGTTTAGCAGCTAGCTTCTCTCTGTAGTTTAGCAGCTAGCTTCTGCAGGGCTGCCAAGTTTCACCAAAACTTTGGAGTGAGATTTTTTGCCGGTGGAGCGACGCAAAACTGAGCACGTTTGGCAGCAGCGGCCCGTCTCTCCCACCCAATTATTATTATTATTATTATTTTTGCTAGTTTCCTACAATTGTACATCATAATAAACCAGCACAAGAAATGAAAACAATTGGAAAATTGTATAAAACAAGACAAATTCAGACAGTAATAAAAATCTATTATATTTATTATCATCTATCTATAAATAAATCAATCATGTAACATCAGAATAACTCTTTTAACTGTCAATCAACAATGTAACATATTAATCACTCTTTTAATTGTCAATCAACCGTGTAACATATTAATCACTCTTTTAACTGTCAATCAACCATGTGACCTATAAAGTTGCAACATCTTATGCAGTACAACAACCCCAACCCTTACAAGCGGTGTTCATAACTCTGTGTTGTAGATGTTTGTGGCAGATTTTGATGCCTTAATAACAGAGGTAGGGGGCTCCCACTTGAAACATTCTGGCTCGAGGCCAGCCATCTTCACCGTCATGATGGATGAAAGGGTTCCATCAAGAGCCAGACTGTTACGGGTTTTGGTTTTGTTCAGCCCCACCACGGAGAACATTCGTTCTGCATCAGCATTTGAATGCGGAAGTACCAAAACCAATTTGGCAATATGAGAGAGCCTCCCAAATCTGCTCATCCCGTTCACCCTAGACTGTCCATCTGTGACCCCTTGATGGGCACAGGAGTGCTCCTGCCTGCACACAGAGCACCAATAGTGGGAGCTGGTAGTGCCTGCGGTGATGAATGGCCATTTCGTTGACCACTCGCTTTTGAAACCAGACCTATAGGTGGCTGTGTGTGTGTGTGTGTGTGTGTGTGTGTGTGTGTGTGTGTGTAGACCTATAGGTGGCTGCTCCAGTATGAGTTCTCTGATGTGTTCTAGTTTGCTTCTCCTCCACTTCCTCCTCCACTTCCTCCTCCACTTCCTCCTCCACTGCCTCCTCCACTGCCTCCTCCACTGCCTCCTCCACTGCCTCCTCCACTTCCTCCTCCACTGCCTCCTCCACTTCCTCCTCCACTGCCTCCTCCACTGCCTCCTCCACTTCCTCCTCCACTTCCTCCTCCACTTCCTCCTCCACTTCCTCCTCCACTTCCTCCTCCACTTCCTCCTCCACTGCCTCCTCCACTTCCTCCTCCACTTCCTCCTCCACTGCCTCCTCCACTGCCTCCTCCACTGCCTCCTCCACTGCCTCCTCCACTTCCTCCTCCACTGCCTCCTCCACTTCCTCCTCCACTGCCTCCTCCACTTCCTCCTCCACTTCCTCCTCCACTTCCTCCTCCACTTCCTCCTCCACTTCCTCCTCCACTTCCTCCTCCACTGCCTCCTCCACTTCCTCCTCCACTGCCTCCTCCACTTCCTCCTCCACTTCCTCCTCCACTGCCTCCTCCACTTCCTCCTCCACTGCCTCCTCCACTGCCTCCTCCACTTCCTCCTCCACTTCCTCCTCCACTGCCTCCTCCACTTCCTCCTCCACTTCCTCCTCCACTTCCTCCTCCACTTCCTCCTCCACTTCCTCCTCCACTTCCTCCTCCACTGCCTCCTCCACTTCCTCCTCCACTTCCTCCTCCACTTCCTCCTCCACTTCCTCCTCCACTTCCTCCTCCACTTCCTCCTCCATTGCCTCCTCCACTGCCTCCTCCACTTCCTCCTCCACTTCCTCCTCCACTTCCTCCTCCACTTCCTCCTCCATTGCCTCCTCCACTTCCTCCTCCACTTCCTCCTCCACTTCCTCCTCCACTGCCTCCTCCACTTCCTCCTCCACTGCCTCCTCCACTGCCTCCTCCACTTCCTCCTCCACTTCCTCCTCCACTGCCTCCTCCACTTCCTCCTCCACTGCCTCCTCCACTTCCTCCTCCACTTCCTCCCCCACTGCCTCCTCCACTGCCTCCTCCACTTCCTCCTCCACTTCCTCCTCCACTTCCTCCTCCACTTCCTCCTCCACTTCCTCCTCCACTGCCTCCTCCACTTCCTCCTCCACTTCCTCCCCCACTTCCTCCTCCACTTCCTCCTCCACTTCCTCCTCCACTTCCTCCTCCACTTCCTCCTCCACTTCCTCCTCCACTTCCTCCTCCACTGCCTCCTCCACTTCCTCCTCCACTTCCTCCTCCACTTCCTCCTCCACTTCCTCCTCCACTTCCTCCTCCACTGCCTCCTCCACTGCCTCCTCCTCCACTTCCTCCTCCACTGCCTCCTCCACTTCCTCCTCCACTGCCTCCTCCACTTCCTCCTCCACTGCCTCCTCCACTGCCTCCTCCACTTCCTCCTCCACTGCCTCCTCCACTTCCTCCTCCACTGCCTCCTCCACTTCCTCCTCCACTGCCTCCTCCACTTCCTCCTCCACTGCCTCCTCCACTTCCTCCTCCACTGCCTCCTCCACTGCCTCCTCCACTGCCTCCTCCACTTCCTCCTCCACTGCCTTCTCCACTGCCTCCTCCACTTCCTCCTCCACTTCCTCCTCCACTTCCTCCTCCACTGCCTCCTCCACTTCCTCCTCCACTTCCTCCTCCACTTCCTCCTCCACTGCCTCCTCCACTTCCTCCTCCACTGCCTCCTCCACTGCCTCCTCCACTTCCTCCTCCACTTCCTCCTCCACTTCCTCCTCCACTTCCTCCTCCACTTCCTCCTCCACTGCCTCCTCCACTTCCTCCTCCACTGCCTCCTCCACTTCCTCCTCCACTTCCTCCTCCACTTCCTCCTCCACTGCCTCCTCCACTTCCTCCTCCATTGCCTCCTCCACTGCCTCCTCCACTGCCTCCTCCACTGCCTCCTCCACTTCCTCCTCCACTTCCTCCTCCACTTCCTCCTCCACTTCCTCCTCCACTTCCTCCTCCACTTCCTCCTCCACTGCCTCCTCCACTGCCTCCTCCACTATCTCCTGACTTTCCTCTGTCTCCTCTGACCTGGCAACCTTTTTGGAAGGGGGCTGACCCTTCGCTGCCCACATTGAAAGCAGGTCTGCCTGCTTACTGCTCCCTGCTTTCTGCTTCGATGACATCTTTAAACAGACAAAATGCAATGATGATTCAAAATCAGAAGTGCTGATTTGAGGTAGTTTTTACAACTAAACATGACATAAAAAGCACAAGAAAATCCGTCTGGTCTGAAACATCGCCAACTACGTACTTCGCTAAATATCCTTTTACCAGCTCACTGCTCACAGTTTTAGTTTTACAATTACGAGCTCACAGTATCAATTACCTCGCAAGCAGTTAAGTGATTCAATTTAGTTTATATTTTAATCAAGAACCTGGATTCTAATCGAATGAGGGGAGATTTACCTACCGTTTTGGCCGTCCGCTTCATGCTGCAGCTCGCGTGAACACAGATGCAACGCTCGTCTACCGCTCCGACTGCGCACGCGCAGGGCCGCTTTAAGGGGGGGCTAGCTGGGGCGGTGGCACAGGGCCTCGCGCTTTGGGCCCAATCCCAATTCACCCCTAGCCCTTCGTTTTCACCCCTATGGCTCGATTTGCGCGTTCACGTTTAGGGCGAGGGCTGTCTCAATTCATATTTCGTCGAGGGCTAGGGGTAAGGGGGAGGGCTAACTATTACTTCGTTTCGAGGGATTTCAGGACCATCGTTTCGAGGGATTTCAGGACCAGACTAGCTTCGAAGGGCTAACGGTACGCTACCCCTTGATACCAGGATGCATTGCGAATCATCTACAGAAATCTTATGTCGCTCTATTCAATGCGGAAATGTCATTTTAATTCTCTGTAATTACTTATTAATAAAGATTTGAAAAATTATGATAACCATCTTATTGTCTTAGTTTAATGTCATTACAATGCATTATAGACCTTTTATTTATAACACGCATAACCCAAAAATCGCTTTTATGTCGGTGCTGTGTCTAACGTTACAGTAACGCAACGCTGCATGACAGTCGAGCATTTCAGAGATGTACAGTCATAAATCAATTATTACCTGTGGCGTTTGACAGCGGATGATGGTACACATATGTAAAGTTATCTATCAAACGTTCGGCTGACTTGTACATGAGTCTAACGTTACAAGCTGATTTGTGCATGACGCGCATTGACATATTTCCATGTCTGATGTCTAATGTCTGTTGTACTAATGTCATTTCAATGCATTATAGACCTTTTCTTTATAACAAGCACAACAACAACAAAACGTTATTATGCCGATGTGCTGTGTGCTGTGTGTCTAACGTTACAAGCTGATTTGTGCATGACAGCCGCGCATTGACATATTTCCATGTCTAATGGCATATGACACGCGAAATGTAACTACAGTTAAGGATACGCGTAAAGGATGATGATATATCACCGTTCGACTCTACTGAGAAATGTTTCCGCTTATTTGTCATCTCTCCTTCACAGGCAAATGTGGCCGCGTCCCCAAGAGATCCTCTTTCTACGTTTTTGACCACCACTATGATGGATTGATTTTTGGATTCTAGACGACGAATTGTTCTGAGAAAGGCGCTTGGTAACGTGATTTTTGGACAACGCTTTATGACTATTGATGGACTGGTTGTTTTGGTTGGAGTCATTCATTGTCATTAAATTCATTGTCATTATTGCGATGTCCACAAAAAAGACATCGCTGACGGAAGAGACTAAAAAAGGAACGTCTAAACACTACAGTGTGTTGATAACAAACGAAAATAGATGCTTATAGCACACGCAACAGAAATAAACACAGCTGAAGAAGGCATTGCGAGATGTGAGAATTCGCCGGCAACACAACGCGTCAACCGTACCGCGTGATGACGTAGGCGCCGTGAAGGGTTGTCCCAATTCATAGGGCTTTGATTTCAAGGGGTAGGGCTTGTGACGTATTCGAAGGCCTTGCCTTCGAATCGAGTGACACTCGAAAACGAGCCATAGGGGTAGAAAAGAGAATCGGGATTGGGCCTTGGAGGGCCTCGCGCGAGGCAGGGTAAAAATAAAAATAAATGTAAAACATTTTTTTTTTTTTTTTTTTTTGGTACCCTGGCTGGCGAGGCCCTCCAAAGCGCCAGGCAAGGGACCATATGGGGCCATATTATTATTTTTGCCTTTAATACATTTCTAAATGTTCACACATGTGATAATCATAGTCAATCATATATCTAAAATCTAGCATACCTGTAGGACAGGGAGATTCTTAGCAACAGAAAAAAGTAATTTCCCCCTATGACACCTTACGTCAAACGTGAATTTTGGGCGCGTGTTGACACTTGTTGTGCATAGTGACTGCTTAGTGCAACGGACAAAATGCAGAGGGAACGAGACCGAGGAAGAAAATGTTAATCGGGTGCTGAAAAAATAAATACAAATAAAAGGCTTCAGGGCCTCGCTTAGAGGTTCGTTCGAAACATTTCTAAAAACAAGTGAGGCTCCCGTTAGCACCGAAGAAGCTAACGTTACTGCTAGCACTAGCAATGCTAGTAGTAGCACGGCACAGCCCCCCCTGAGAGGCAAAGATGATGTCTCGGAGGTGGAGGAGGACAACAGCTACACCGGCAGCAGCGGGGCTGCCCAGCCCCAGGTGATGATGGTCAGGAGTGGCGAAGTAGAGGATACGGAGGCGGAAGATGGAGCTACTCAGAGCAAGGACCCCAATTGAAATAAGCCAGTGGCTTTCTTGGGTTTTTATCCTGTTAGTTGACCTTGTATGTAATATGTACATTCATGTACCTACTTCTGCAAATCTTCTAATAAAGTTCTCAATCAATCAATCAGTAACATCTCTATTCATGTCAATAATGGCTTGTGCGTATTTAATGTTGGGTATGATGACTGCTTTATCTGAAATCCGAATCCTTTACGAGTATAAAAGGTTTGAAATGAAACAAACATGGTTGTAAACTATCTAAATAAGTAGATATTCTATTGTCTATCAGCACAGCATGTGAGCGCATTTCTTGCAATATATCGGTGCGTGCGTGTCGCGCGGTTATAATAGTAGCCTACATCATTATAAAAGGCCTCGCAAATCTGACTTCGCACAGGGCCTCGCATATCTCCCAAACGGCCCTGCGCACACGCAAGCATAATAACGCGAGTGCAGAAAGAGGACGTCACGAATCTCATGTCCGGTAGCTTTCTTTCAACGAATTTCAAAAATAAAAGTCCCGTAAAACAATTGTTATTTCTCGCCGTGAGAAATAGAGATGCGGCGTGAGAGCGTGAGAACTGGTTGAAATGCGTGAGTCTCACGTGATTGCGTGAGACTTGGCAGCCCTGCTTCTGTCTCTGTTAGTGTTAGCTGTTAGCTTCTGTCTGTAGTTTAGCAGCTAGCTTCTGTCTCTGTTAGGGTTAGCTGTTAGCTTCTGTCTCTGTTAGGGTTAGCTGTTAGCGTCTGACTCTGTTAGCTTTGAAGGCGTTTCACACCACAGTTATGCTGACATGACCTAAAGGTCTGTGGCCCCGCCCTCCCTCTGAACAACTATGGTGTGTGTGTGTGTGTGTGTGTGTGTGTGTGTGTGTGGGTAGAAGCAGCAGTATGAGTCACCTCTGAAACACAAGTGAGTCCCCTGCCCTCTCCAACCAACCCAGCCTGCCCCAGTGCACCCTGGGTGATATGATATAAGCAGGGAACATCATCAGTCTTTCTAATTGGTCCAACAGATCCAGACCCCCGTGTGTGTGTGTGTGTGTGTGTGTGTGTGTGTGAGCGTGTGTGTGTGTGTGTGTGTGTGTGTGTGAGCGTGTGTGTGTGTGTGTGTGAGCGTGTGTGTGTGTGTGTGTGTGTGTGTGTGTGTGAGCGCTGGCGTCTAGCTTATGGGGGATCCATCACAGCTTATCATTGTAAGTAAACATGACAGGCTGGACAAAACTTCTTCCATAGACCTGCTAACACTAACACTAACACCAACCCATATCCATCACTAACACTAACACTAACACATATCCACCACTAACACTAATACTAACACTAACACTAACACATATCCACCACTAACACTAACACTAACACTAACACTAACCCATATCCACCACTAACACTAACCCATATCCATCACTAACACTAACACTAACACTAACACTAACACTAACACTAACCCATATCCATCACTAACACTAACACCAACACTAACATATCCACCACTAACACTAACACTAACACTAACACTAACACTAACCCACACACACACACATATCCATCACTAACACTAACACTAACCCATATCCATCACTAACACTAACACTAACACTAACCCATATCCACCACTAACACTAACACTAACCCATATCTGTGGTGATGGAGCGATGGGGCGTTAGGTTGGACTAACCAGTCACACACACACACACACACACACTCACACCCACACACACACACACACACACACACACACACACACACACACACACATGTTGACAGACATACACACGTAGACACTCAGACATACAGTAAGTCCACACTTGCCTCTCCGTCTCCGTCTCTCAGAGGAACGTCCCCCCAGGTCCACCAGGCCACCCTGTCCTTGTAAGGGTTAGGGTTAGGGTTAGGGTTAGGGTTAGGGTTAGGGTTAGGGTTAGGGTTAGGGTTAGGGTTAGGGTTAGGGTTAGGGTTAGGGTTAGGGTTAGGGTTAGGGTTAGGGTTAGGGTTAGGAAGCGTAATAAAGCAGACTGTACGGTATGGGACTAGAGAAACGCCTGAACGTGTTCAAAACAACGTTTTTCCAAACTAACCTGTTTCCGTCGACTAATTATCTACCTAAACACACCTGGGCCTATGCTGTCACCTCACCACCTGACTACCTAAACACACCTGGGCCTATGCTGTCACCTCACCACCTGACTACCTAAACACACCTGGGCCTATGCTGTCACCTCACCACCTGACTACCTAAACACACCTGGGCCTATGCTGTCACCTCACCACCTGACTACCTAAACACACCTGGGCCTATGCTGTCACCTCACCACCTGACTACCTAAACACACCTGGGCCTATGCTGTCACCTCACCTAAACACACCTGGGCCTATGCTGTCACCTCACCACCTGACTACCTAAACACACCTGGGCCTATGCTGTCACCTCACCACCTGACAACCTAAACACACCTGGGCCTATGCTGTCACCTCACCACCTGACTACCTAAACACACCTGGGCCTATGCTGTCACCTCACCTAAACACACCTGGGCCTATGCTGTCACCTCACCACCTCACCTAAACACACCTGGGCCTATGCTGTCACCTCACCACCTGACTACCTAAACACACCTGGGCCTATGCTGTCACCTCACCTAAACACACCTGGGCCTATGCTGTCACCTCACCACCTGACAGTCAATTACCACTAAAATACGAATAATTCTATAACCAAAAACATAAAAACAAAACATTATAACATAAATAACCCAAAACATAAAATAAACATTAATCATGAAATATAAATATAACTCAAAACATTAAACACAAATCATCTCAAATAAAAACCCATAACAAATGGGTCTAGATGTTAGGGTTAGGGTCTAGATGTCAGGGTCTAGATGTTAGGGTCTAGATGTTAGGGTCTAGATGTTAGGGTCTAGATGTTAGGGTCTAGATGTTAGGGTCTAGATGTTAGGGTCTAGATGTTAGGGTTAGGGTCTAGATGTTAGGGTCCTGTTTGTCCTGTTGCGTTTCCCGTAGTTGTTCTTCCGGGTTCAGAGCACGCTGGCGTCCGCGATGTGACTGCCGCTTCTGTTCCCGGTCCTGTCTCCTGTCCTTTTGTATCCTGTCTTTATGTATCCTGTCCTGTCTCCTTTTGTATCCTGTCTTTTTGTATCCTGTCTTATCCTTTTTTGTATCCTGTCCCGCCGAACTCCGCTGCCTTCACCCCCGCCATCTCCCGCCTCTCACCGCCTTCACTACCGGACTGCATTACTCACCGCCTTCACTACCGGACTGCAATACTCACCGCCTTCACTACCGGACTGCAGTACTCACCGCCTTCACTACCGGACTGCAGTACTCACCGCCTCACCGTTCCTGTCCCCGGGCTCTGTGTTGCCGACCGACCCGCTGCGCGCCGCTCTCAGACATCGCTGGCCTGGCCGTGCTGTGCTACTACCCTCGTCCCGGGAGGTAGCCACCGCTCCCTCCCCGGTTCGGGGGTTGCCATCTCCGCAGGTGAGTGTCGGTCGTTCCCAGCCTTCACTCACTGCTGCGCGATTTGGTCGCTGGCATGGCACGGCTAGGCTGGCCGGCCGCGCGGGTTCGGTCCCAGGCTGGCAATACTGATGACAACGGCAACGGCTGCTGCTGCCACCAAGGCAGGCATTCTCCGCTGCCGCCGCCACATCCATCGAGGCTCCCAGCAACATCAACACCGGACTCTACACCACCCCCCCCCCTCTCCCCGTTCGCTGACTCTGTGTTCCATGTTACTTGTTGTTGTTGCTTGTTGTTTTTTGTGTCTCCCCATGTGTGTCCTATATTGTCAGCGTCTTTGAGCCTTGGAAAAGCGCTATATAAATTGAATTAATTATTATTATTATTATTAGATGTTAGGGTTAGATGTTAGGGTTAGATGTTAGGGTCTAGATGTTAGGGTTAGATGTTAGGGTCTAGATGTTAGGGTTAGGGTCTAGATGTTAGGGTCTAGATGTTAGGGTTAGGGTCTAGATGTTAGGGTCTAGATGAGATGTTAGGGTTAGGGTCTAGATGAGGTGTTAAGGTTGGGTTAGGGTTGTTAGCATCTGTTAGCATTAGCTAGCTTGAACTTACTGAGAGAATGTAGGATAAGGTTAGGGTTAGGGTTGGGTTGGGTTAGGGTTAGGTTAGAATATGGTAGGTTAGGGTTACGGTTAGGTTAGGGTTAGGTTAGGTTAGGTTAGGGTTAAGTTAGGTTAGGTTAGGTTAGGTTAGGTTAGGTTAGGTTAGGTTAGGGTTAGGTTAGGTTAGGTTAGGTTAGGGTTAGGGTTAGGTTAGGTTAGGGTTAGGTTAGGTTAGGTTTAGGTTATGTTAGGTTAGGTTAGGTTAGGTTAGGTTAGGTTAGGTTAGGTTAGGTTAGGTTAGGTTAGGGTTAGGTTAGGTTAGGTTAGGTTAGGGTTAGGGTTAGGTTAGGTTAGGGTTATGTTAGGTTAGGTTTAGG
Source organism: Nansenia antarctica (assembly GCF_963989245.1). Classification (NCBI taxonomy): domain Eukaryota; kingdom Metazoa; phylum Chordata; class Actinopteri; order Argentiniformes; family Microstomatidae; genus Nansenia; species Nansenia antarctica. Next base: position 1,812,953 of record NC_137676.1, read on the forward strand.
TTATGTTAGGTTAGGTTAGGTTAGGTTAGGTTAGGTTAGGTTAGGTTAGGGTTAGGTTAGGTTAGGTTAGGTTAGGGTTAGGTTAGGTTTTCCATAGACCCTCAGTGTACTGTACTTGTACTGAAGTTGGCTAGTGAAATCATTTAAATTCACAGTATTATTCTACAGCAAATCTACATATCAATGAATTAATCATTATTTTTGAACATTACCATTCATTACAAAAGCATTTACTTTTTCTATAATCTATTATTATAGGGTTAGAGTTAGGGTTAGGGTTAGCTAGCTAGCTAACAAGCTAACACTTGTTTGGCTAGCTGGTACACACAAACACACAAAAATGGTGCATGAAACATATTACACTATGTTGCATGTTTAGTAGGTCTGCAACAAATGTATTTATTCATTATGTTTTATCTTTGACAACCAATTTCTACCTCCCACCATCTCCTATTAGTTTTGTAGAGGGGTGGCATAATTGTGGTGAGCAGTTTCAGTGGTCTGATAACTGATGGTAACAACGAGGCTATCTACCTTACTCACAAAACAACAAATCCTAGTAAACAACACATGTAACACACTAAAACTTACCCAAGAACACAGCAGAAGGTCTGTCTGCAGACGACTGTCCCATAAATAGTGAACTGATGTGGAGATCAAAGTCTAACATGTCGTTGTCTTCTTCGTCATCTTCAGATTCGGAGTTCGGAGTTCCCGTTATGTATAGTCCGATATGAAGGAGTTCATTAAATTGCCCACTGTCTATATTTCTGCCTGCTTTTGAAATTCTCTTGATAGCGTTAGCGAGAGCATCAGTAATCCATCTTGTAAACTTGTCAACAAACAGGTCCACACGCACATGGCTACTTACATACAGCTGGGGTGGGCGTGGCTACACACACTGCCACACTAATGTAATGTAGTTATTTAGTGAATGTAAAACTGTTGTTATGATATCGAGTAGCTTCTTCATCGGTGTATTTGTCGTCCTATGCCAAAAACCGGAAAACACATTTTTTCACAACAAGACTTGTTTGGCTCGATTGCGACATGAGGACCTTTTAATGACACGGTGTCACATATACCCGTGGTAACCATGGTAACCGACATGAGGACCTTTTGATGAAACGGTGTCACATATACCCGTGGTAACCATGGTAACCCATAGATGTTGTTGAGACCAAACCTGGGTTCTCCACTGCCTCCCTGACTGGGACCAGGTGAGGTCAGAGGTCAAAGAGATGACAACACACCTCTATATGGCCTGGCACTGCATCTGTGTGTCTGTGTGTGGATTCCAGGGTCAGGGTGTGTGTGTGTGTGTGTCCAGGGTCAGGGTGTGTGTGTGTGTGTGTGTCCAGGGTCAGGGTGTGTGTGTGTGTGTGTAGGCTGTACATAACTACATGTAAACAGACAGACAGAGAGACAGACTGTACATAACTACATGTAAACAGACAGAGAGACAGACTGTACATCACTACATGTAAACAGACAGACAGAGAGACAGACTGTACATAACTACATGTAAACAGACAGAGAGACAGACTGTACATAACTACATGTAAACAGACAGACAGAGAGACAGACTGTACATAACTACATGTAAACAGACAGACAGAGAGACAGACTGTACATAACTACATGTAAACAGACAGACAGAGAGACAGACTGTACATAACTACATGTAAACAGACAGACAGAGAGACAGACTGTACATAACTACATGTAAACAGTCAGACAGAGAGACAGGCTGTACATAACTACATGTAAACAGTCAGACAGGGGTGAGGCACACCGACGCAGACGTAAGAACTGTGATTGGTCGGCTTGGTAGCGTCACATGATTCCGACTTCTTTCCTCCGCTTCTCATCCGCTGCTAGA
>NC_137676.1:1827334-1844834 GCF_963989245.1 Nansenia antarctica
TGCCGACATGCGGACCAAATGATCAGACTGTGTCAGAAATGAGTCCACCTAGCAGTTTAGTTTAGTTTAGTTTATTAGTTTATTATATCGAGGACAATCCAAATACATGAACCATATAAAATACAGTAAAAAAGGCAGTGTTAGCCTAGTCAGCTAATTTTCAGCTGAAGTCCCCGGCCAGTTGCAACATGGCATCCTGAAAAGTAACGTCATTAATTAAAATAAAACATTTCAATATTCTAAGAACACGTGACTGAGACAAGGTACCCCAACATCACACTTGACAAAAAACACAAGTAAGCAAGCTGAGGTGATTGAAGGGTCTACAACAAACACTGACAGCGCATAGGGGACAGGGACACATGAAGACATAGCGAACACGTAGAAGCTCACACAAGCCAGAGCATGTTTACAAACCACACCACATACACACTTATGGGAGCAGCGACATTTCAAGCACCTAGAAGCCACAGGACAATTACAGGCCACACAACATTAAGCACTTACAAACAGCAATACATGAAACAAACCAAAACATACAAAAAAGGCGTTATGGAGAGGCAGTACAGGAGTCCATTCCAGTAGCGTAGCCACGTCAGGCCTAGGCCCGCCCACTTTACTCATGGGCCCATCCTGAGAAAGCTTCGGTGTCGTTTATTTTCTCATTATTATTAAAAAAAACATCGCCAAAAACTATCACCCATTGAGAATATCCGAGCATTCAAACCAAAACAAATAAGAAAATATGTGAACAAATATCAAGTTGAATTACTGTTGTATGTGTTTTATCCTCTGAACAACGGAACAGATTTCCGGTAACCAGTGGCGCCGGCACCGGTAACCCTTTTTTCTGTAATAAACGTGCTTAACGCAACTCTTTCACGTTGCGTTCAGCCAATCACTCAACCCGTTAGTTTGAAACATTATTACATAAAGGCCAATGACTGGTGTCTACGTCACTGTCACTACTGTAAATACATTTGATTTGATTTGATTTGACTTGTCACTCATTTGATCTTTATTACTGGCGCTCAAATCATTTTCATTCAACTAGCTGCTTAAGTTAGTGTCTAGACTCTCCACCCTCCTCCCCTCCTCTCCCTCCTCCTCCCCTCCCTCCACCCTCTAGCTGCTTAAGTCAGTGTCTAGTGCCTTCTTGAGCAAGATGGCCGAAGGGAGTGGGTAGGCACGAGAGAGGCTCTGACTCGGGAAAAGAAACTCTGGTTTTTCTCCTTTAAACAATTGGCTACCCATAAATGTATTATTAGAATGAGCTATATCTAATTTTTCTGGTTACAGCAATGTTAGGCAGCAATGTTTAGCGCAAGTTTTGAGTTTATTCTCATTTGAACACGACGAGACCAAACATTTCTAAATGACGCGCAACAAAACTGCTAAAGACATGGAAAAACTTCAAGAACTGATGGAAGAAGTGCTGCAATCCAACAAACAGCTTTCTAAACAGGTTACTCTGTCTAGAACTTTTGTGTTTCTGTTACTCTGGTTACTAGTTGTTTTGTCCCACCCCCCTACCTGGTCTACACTCTGAGCAAACGCAATGTTATTATGTCGCCCCCCCCCTCCCCCCCGCCTAAATCTACTGGTGTTTTTGTACCCCCCCCCCCACCATGACCACACACTGTACATACTTGTTGTTTTGTCCCCCCGCCCGAACTACCCATTGTACATATTATATGTCTGTCCCCCTGCCCGAACTACCCACTGTACATACTTTGTGTTTTGTCCCCCGCCCCCACCTGTGGTGTATGTCCCCACCTGTCCTACCCGCTGTACATACCTGATGTTTTGTTGTATTGTTCTTCCCATGTTGGATGTATGTTTATCTTGTAGATAGTACTAGTTATTTGTCTGTATTATCTTGTAGATAGTACTAGTTTTTTTTTTGTCTGTCTTACATGTAACGATGAATTGAGAATCAAGGACCCCAATTGAAATAAGCCAGTGGCTTTCTTGGGTTTTTATCCTGTTAGTTGACCTTGTATGTAATATGTACTTTCATGTACCGACTTCTGCAAATCTTCTAATAAAGTTTTCAATCAATCAAACCACCTTTTGAGACTGATTTATTAGCCTACTGCTGCGGGGACTTTGTCTGATTGACTTTGAAGCACATAGGCTATCTGAGACTCTGTTGCCCTGCTGTTTATGTTTCTTTCTGCTATGGTTCACTTGTGTAGCTATATCACGTGTCTGAACTATTAGCCTACTACTTTGTTCACCGATAGGATGGAACGCTACGTAGGCATATCTGAGCCTTTGTAGCTGTTATACGAAGCTGATACGCGACTTCACGTTAAGTAGGCTATAAGGAGTGCCTATTACTTTTCTTTCCTTTTTCCCCCCTTTTTTTTGTTGGGTTATAATTTTGTTGTTAGTCGCAATGGTTAGTATTATTATTTTGATAACAACTCAACGTATACTATGATGTTCCTGGAATATGGTCTACACAATTTAGGTATTCTAAGATAGCCCACAATTGGTTTGGTACACAATAGACTTGCCTCTTCCATTATGAAATGCCTCAATTGTTTTATGGAGAGACGCTATAAAAAGATTTACTTTAATGTAAAACCAGGTTTCCCCCGAGTGCTGAGGATTAGCCTCTCAGAGTAATTAGTGTTTATATGATGTGCTTACTTGACACCATAATATACTGTGTGTCTGTGTGTTTGTGTGTTTGTGTGTCTGTGTGTCTGTGTGTCTGTGTGTCTGTGTGTCTGTGTGTCTGTGTGTCTGTGTGTCTGTGTGTTTGTGTGTTTGTGTGTCTGTGTGTCTGTGTGTCTGTGTGTCTGTGTGTCTGTGTGTCTGTGTGTCTGTGTGTCTGTGTGTCTGTGTGTTTGTGTTGTACATGTTGCTTTTTTGTGTTTGTCCTGTATGTTTCTTTCACTACCCTGAATGTGTTTTTCGTATTAAATGTTTTATGTTTTCTTTCTTTTGTCTTTTGCTCTTCTTTTTCTTCTTTTTACTTTTCTTTTCTTCTTGTTTCTATTCCTCTTCCTCTTTCCCTCTTTCTCCTTTCATTACTGTCCTTCCCCCTCCTACTGTTTTCTTAGTCCCGATAATATGCTTACTTTATGAAATACTCGCAATGTTAATTTAAAATGAAGCCCTTAAACGGAGATATGAAAAAGTTGAAAATAATATCATTAAATGTTAATGGCTTGAATAACATAATTAAGAGGAAAAAGATTATCCTCCAGCTGAGGAGAGCTGGAGGAGATGTCCTCTTTTTACAAGAAACCCATTTTTAAAAAAAAGAACATGACGAATTGAGTAGGGGACAAATTTACTCCAGTTCATATGGAACACAGAAGAGGGGTGTTGCTATAATTATACAACCACACATACCATTTAAAGAAGAACAACATATATACGATAAAGAGGGCAGGTTTGTTTTAGTAATTGGTAAAATAGAGTCAATTACTGTCTCATTTTTAAATGTATACTATCCACCGGAATTAGGCCCAGAATTCATGTCAGAAATAATCGAAATGTTAATGACAAAATGTAAAGGAATCACACTAATGGGAGGAGATATGAATCTTACAATAAATTCTAGGCTAGATTCCTCAAATAATAAACCACACAGAGCTGATAAAACATCATCAATTTTAAGAAGTGCAATGTCAGAATTTGGATTAGTAGACATATGGAGGATGCTAAATCCAACTAAAAAAACATATACATATTATTCTGGACGATTTTCAACTTCCAATAGACTGGATTATTTCTTCATGTTTAAAAAAGACGTAGAGAGGATTGAAACATGCACAATAGGCACAAGGGATTTATCAGATCATGCTATGCTATCTATAACTATACATTTGGATATAAAGCAAGGAGAAAAAATATGGAGATTAAACAATTCACTTCTCCAAGATAAGATCTTTGTTGAAAAAATCAATAAAGCCATAAAATAATACGTAGTGATAAATGACAATGGAGATACTAATCCAACTATTATATGGGAGGGCCTTAAAGCGGTACTACGAGGACAGATAATATCATATTGTGCATGGAAGAAAAGACAAACACAACAAAAACAGAAAATGCTTGAACAACAAATACAACACTTGGAAGACAAATTTAAAAATACAAATGAAATAATAGTAAAAAATGAATTAAAAAAGAAGTATAAGGAGTTGGATAAAATTCGTACAGAGGAAGTGGAGAAATTAATGACATACACCAAACAGAAATATTACGATGGAGGACCTAAGTCTTTAAAACTCCTAGCATATCGACTTAAGACACAGACTACAAAAGCACACATTTCGAAATTGAAGACTGTAGAAGGCTCTGGAACAATAACGGAAAAGGATAAAATAGCTGAAGAATTCGTAAAATATTATGAGAACCTTTATAAAAACACAGGAAATATTGACCTGGGACTAATGAAAGATTTCTTACATAAGTTAAACTTAAAGCAGGTAACAAGATCAAAAAATGAACAGCTCATTAAGGACATCACAGTAAATGAAATACAACAACACATAAATAATCTTAAAATGGGGAAAACACCAGGTGATGATGGATATACTAATGAATTTTATAAAACTTTTCAAAAACAATTGATACCACTACTTTTACAAGCATATACGTTCGTATTACAAACGGGAAATTGGGCAACTACTTGGAACTCATCTATAATAACGGTTATACATAAAGAAGGTAAGGACGCTACTGAATGTTCGTCTTACAGGCCAATATCACTACTGAATACGGACCATAAAATAGTAACAGCCATTATTGCCAATAGGTTAAAGGACATCGTGCCAGATATAATAGACAGCGACCAATGTGGTTTTATACCAGGTAGGCTGTTGTCAGATAATATAAGGAGGACGTTAAATATAATGGACTATGCACAAAACAATGGTGCAAACCTTCTACTCTTAACACTGGATGCAGAAAAAGCATTTGACAGAGTGCTATGGCCATTCATGTTTGAAATTGTAAGAAGCTTTGGATTTCATGAGAATTTTAATAAATGGCTTCAAGGAATGTATAAAAATCCAGTGTCAAGAGTAAAAGTAAATGGCACAATATCCAGAAGATTTCCAATCTATAAACAGGGGTGCACATAACTGGTGCGCCAGTGCGCATGCGTCGCCAAAATGCATGCTGCGCGGCAGATCAGCGGCATGAAGGCGCTTTTGCGCACCAACAGCTGGGTCCAAGAAGCAAGCCCCACCAAGTAAGTAACTATTTGCCGTCCCCAAATAAGTAATCCATCACGACGACCACGGCGACTCCCCTCACGAAAACATTCGGAAAGTATTGTAACTCGTACTTTCATTCCGCGTATCGCGTATCGCGTATCGCATGGTTATCACGGTTATCACGCCGACACGTGAAAATTCAGTCCCGAACGACTCGTCGCTAAAAGGAAAAACAACACCAAGGGACTTCACATTTCTTTTCTCTGAAGCTTTCAAACGTTCAGACGTTTGTTTTACAGCTTCATTATCGCACCTAGACCCCTGACCCAGGGAATATGGTTGGGAATTCTATTAGAAAAAATGAAAAAATGACTTTGTTGCACAATCAAAATAACGAGCTATTTAAAGTGATGGCCTGCCCTACAACATCCTCTACCATGGTTGAAATTGAGGACAGTGATAACAGCAGTCAAGAGAGCAGTGATGATGATGATTAAGCTTGTAGCATAAATAAATACTTAGGCTGTAACTTTTTGTTGAAAAGTTGATTTCAGTGTTTACAGAACAGAGCAGTGCTTAAAGAGATGTCAGTTGATTTCATTGTGTTTAAAGAACAGACATTCAGTTAGTGCTTAAAGAGATGTCAGTTGATTTCATTGTGTTTAAAGGAGTCTGACAGACTTTCATGCTTAAAGAGCAGTCATTTGATTTTGCATTTGTTTATTTTGTTTTGCACACAATCATTTGTTCGTTCATCTTTATTTATGAATAAATGTCGTTTTGCTAATATAAGTTATCCATGTATCCCTTTTTCATCCATCCTGTGGGACGGGGTCGTGACTCGCGAGCTCGGGGAGCACCAAGCAGCATCCCTAGGTGCTCCTCTGAGCACTGGCCCCAAAAAGTTATGTGCACCCCTGTCTATAAAGGTACAAGACAAGGAGACCCACTCTCAGCAGTTATATTTGCTATATGCATGGAAGGACTAGCAGAAAGTATAAGGAAAAATAATACCATCAAAGGCATAACGATAAAAGAGGAACAGCATAAACTGGCATTATATGCAGATGACGTGGTTGTTTATTTAACATCACCAGCCCAATCATTACCAAGCCTAATGGAAGCAATTACAGAATATAGTAAACACTCTGGTTATAAACTAAATGAAAGTAAGTGTGAAGTATTAACAATTGGAGAACAGATAGATTCGGAAATTAAGGAAAAATACAAGTTGAAATGGGATGCAAAGAAAATCAAATATTTAGGAATCTACCTCACCGGAGATATAACAACATTATACACTGACAACTATCAAGCCCTTGAAAATAAAATACGAGAAGATCTTAATAGATGGAAGATAACACCTGAATCGTTAATGAGTAGAGTAGAAAGCGTCAAAATGATGATCCTCCCACAGTTTCTGTTTTTATTTCAAACATTACCAGTTCCCATTCCACATCGTAGCTTCAAAAAATGGAATACAATGCTCTCAAATTTCATTTGGAACTACAAAAGTAAACGGAAAAAACTTAGTATACTAACTCAAACCAGAGAAAAAGGAGGGTTTAATTTCCCTGATCGAAAGTCCTATTTCCATGCAACTCAAATAGATACAATAATGAAATGGATGAATAACTCGGTTCAAACCAAATGGAAAGACATAGAAAAACAAGTAATATCAATATCAATAGGAACACTACCCTAAAGGATTCTAAAGGATATTCAAAAATATAGTGGAAATAACAGATGCATAGAAAATACCCTCAAAAATTGGAAAACTATTCGTAAAATGTATAAATGTGATGACAAATGTATTTATTTGAGAGAGATAGCCAGTGACCCAGACTTTTTACCTAATAAAACAGACAAAATATTAGAAGAATGGGCTAGGAAGGGACTACAGGTGTACTCACAGATGATTACAAATGACATGATAGACTCATTTGAAACCTTAGTTAATAAATGTAATATAAGTAATAGACATTTCTTTAAGTACTTACAAATTAGAAGCTACCTTATAACACAGCAGAGGAGACAGGAACAAAGATCACATATACTAATGGAATATCTGAGCAAAAATAGAAACAGTGAAAAGACAAAAATCTCAAAACTTTATAAAATCATGCAAGAAATCAAGATACAAGAAGATAACACTAAAGAAAAATGGGAAAACGAATTAGCAATAACAATTACGGATGACGATTGGAAAGAAGCATGCAAAAGAATATTTAAGACAACACAATCAAAATTCTGGAAAGAATTTGCTTGGAAAATAAATATGAAGATCTTCCTAACACCGAAAATGTTGTCAAAATATAGGCCAACAGGCAATGCAGAATGCTGGAGGAAATGTACGGAACGAGAAGCCAATCACACACACATTTTCTATACATGCCCTAAATTGAAAAGGTTTTGGGAGGCAGTTCAAGTAAAAATAAAAAATACATTTACCTTACAAAATCCTATACATCCAGTCAATATTATACTCGGTCTTATTCCATTAGATATATACAGAGAGGGAGATACATATTTGTACACCATATTACGTATCGCGGCTTTAAAGCAAATCACACGTAAATGGTTGGACTTAAACCCACCATCTGTTAATAATTGGGAAAAAACTGTTGAAGAGATAAAAGAAATGGAAAGAATTACTTGTAAAGTGGGAGGCCGTGAAGAGCAATTCACTATGAACTGGAGTAAATGGACTGAATGAATGAGTAGGAAGGAAGCCCCCCCCCCCTCCCCGATCCCACCCCTCCCACCCCCCTCCCTTTGTCTCTTACTTTTCTATCTCTATCCCTATCATTTCTCTCTTCTTTTTCTATATTTTCTCTCTAGTTTCTATTCTTTATTTTTGTATTTCTTGTTCTCTTTATAAAAAATAAAAAAACAAACAAAAATGATGCAGGATGAACTTAAACAAGTGAAGAAAACTTGTAAAGTGTATGAAATGAACTTATGAAATGTAATGTACAGTCCTGTAATAAAGTATAAAAAAAAAAGTTAGTGTCTAGTGTCGGGTGACCAGATGACTGCACAGAGAGAGAGAGAGAGAGAGAGAGAGAGAGAGAGAGAGAGAGAGAGAGTGTCTAGTGTCGGGTGACCAGATGACTGCAGACAGACAGACAGACAGACAGTGAGAGACACACAGACAGACAGTGAGGGTGACCAGATGACTGCAGACAGACAGACAGACAGACAGACAGTGAGAGACACACAGACAGACAGTGAGGGTGACCAGATGACTGCAGACAGACAGACAGACAGACAGACAGTGAGAGACACACAGACAGACAGTGAGGGTGACCAGATGACTGCAGACAGACAGACAGACAGACAGACAGACAGTGAGAGACACACAGACAGACAGTGAGGGTGACCAGATGACTGCAGACAGACAGACAGACAGACAGTGAGAGACACACAGACAGACAGTGAGGGTGACCAGATGACTGCAGACAGACAGACAGACAGACAGACAGTGAGAGACACACAGACAGACAGTGAGGGTGACCAGATGACTGCAGACAGACAGACAGACAGACAGTGAGAGACACACAGACAGACAGTGAGGGTGACCAGATGACTGCAGACAGACAGACAGACAGACAGTGAGAGACACACAGACAGACAGTGAGGGTGACCAGATGACTGCAGACAGGCAGACAGACAGACAGACAGACAGACAGTGAGAGACACACAGACAGACAGTGAGGGTGACCAGATGACTGCAGACAGACAGACAGACAGACAGACAGACAGTGAGAGACACACAGACAGACAGTGAGGGTGACCAGATGACTGCAGACAGACAGACAGACAGACAGACAGACAGTGAGAGACACACAGACAGACAGTGTAGGGTGACCAGATGACTGCAGTGTAGGGTGACCAGATGACTGCACATGTCTAGTGTCGGGTGACCAGATGACTGCACAGCATCTGTAACCATGGTGACCAGATGACTGCACGGCATTTTCACCACTTTTGGTGCGTCCCGGAAATTGGGATGATGTCCCGCATATTTCATTTTGATTGCCTAAAACGCTTTTCTCAAAACGACACATATTTTACTTTCCCTTCAAAAATGTACAGTACAGAATATATTTTCTTCAACATAGAAATCATTTCATAACTACTGATTCTCCATCACATCCACCCAGCCGGGTTTCATAACTACTGATTCTCCATCACATCCACCCAGCCGGGTCTCCACAGCAGGCCAGGCACTACAGCAGCATGGCCCTCTTCATGTTCTCCCATTCCTCCAGACTCCAGCACAGAGACGTGTGTCTGCAGGTCCTGGTAGACGTCCTTCTTCTAGCTTCCTGCTAGATCCATAAACAGAGAACACAAACAAACCAGGGTCAGGAGTGCTGTGACAGAAACCCTCATCTGCTTTTGAGCTCATCTCATCCTGGGAGGGCCTCTAACCTTTGACCTATAACAAGTCATCATGGCTGAGCATGTCCAATCAGAGTACAGGAACTGTCCTCAAGCATGTGGTTGGCCCCACCCCTTTTGTTTACCTTTCAGATCTTTGATCAGGTATGGATCCTCCTCCTCCAGGATGGCAAGGAACATATCTTTGACTGCTTTGCCGCCTGTCCTCAGTGGACCATCGAAAAGCGCTCTCATCTTTTCAATGGGGGTCGATTTAGACTTCATGTCACTATAATTATCGTAAACGATGACTCCCTTCCCCAGGAGTTTATCCAGGATGGAGTTGAAGGTGACCTCTCCCACTCTCCTGATCAATTCGGACCGGTGGAAGTCCACAAAGCGCTGAGCGGCTAAGGTAGCAATGGGACATGAGGTGATGAAACAGTAATACATGTATTTATGATATAGTTATTTGCTTTGTCAATGTTAACAATTGCAATTAATCTGGAAACCTTAACATGTTAATTTGTTTTTAACGCAAATTAATCATATCACCAAGTTCCACTGACATGCATCAGTAAACAAATGCAGATGTCACTGTAGACAGACTGGGAGATAGCTGTGTGATTCATTCAGACGGGCTTCAAGACAGACTGGGTTGTAATAATGATGACAGTCGTTGGTTACATTCGTGACTTTAGACCAATCAAAGGGATGAAGGGGCGGGATAAACTAAAATATCATAACAAGATGGCGGCTACTTCACTGGAAATTAGGATATCTTCCACTACAGTATCTGAAATAAATACACACTATTTTGCATGAAAAACAACAAAAAGCTCATCTAAACACGTTCTCACCAAGTTGCTTGTCTCTCTCTGCTTGATTCTCTCTCAACTCCTTGTCCAACTTCATGTCTGGAAGAGAGAAAGGCGTTGGGGTTAGAACATCAGAGTTATTAAATCAGCAGACAGACCATCTTAACTGATCTCTCCTCCAGTCTTATTCTTATCCTCTATCAGTCTGTCCCTCTCCTTTAGAAGTGTGTTGTCCATCTCTACCTCTGAAGACATGATTTATTGATTGTTGTATAAGCAGGAAGATAGATCATATAGATTCACTCACATTTTGATTTGTATCAAAAAACACATTCATAATTTCTCTCATCGACACTTCTCTAGCAACCAACAGCCATCTGAGTTGAATAATAAGTGCTGAATAATAAGTACTGTCAATCTATTAACATTTTAAATGAAGTTAATGACAATAATATTCTGTGATTAATCAGATGAATCATCATTAATCACAAGTACTCTGGTTTACTAGTAAATAGTAATATATTTTTGGGGGGAGATAAAACAAAAACATGTTGTTGGAATAAAGAAATGCATGACAAACTGTTTGGAGGAATTCGAGTAGTTTTTTTTACTATATTATAACATCTCTTAGTTTTAATGATTTCTGAATAAGATTAGCATCTCTTAATTTGCTGAGTAAAACGGTCTCAGGCTATGTGGTCAGAACTGCACTTAACTGCCAAACCCCAGACTACACAGATGCACTGCACCCGCCTGTTCTCTGCTGAATTCTAGTGGGTTGAACCCTATGGTCAGTAACTGCTCCACCTCCATGGTGAACCAAGCCCTATGGTCAGTAACTGCTACATGGTGAACCAAGCCCTATGGTCAGTAACTGCTCCATGGTGAACCAAGCCCTATGGTCAGTAACTGCTCCATGGTGAACCAAGCCCTATGAATGAATGATGAATGAATGATGAATGATGAATGGACTTTATTGTCATTGCTACAGTACAGGTACCAAACAACGACATTTAGGAGGGGTGGCTCCCCTGGTGTTAGGAAAGGGGAAAAAAAACTTTTTAAAAAATCACAAGAAGGGAAGGAGCTGGTTTACATAAATAAAGGCTATGTACACTATCCACTGTACTATACTGTACAGATAGACGACTAGGGTTGTCATATTGCACAATAGTATTATTTCACATTTGTTTAAAGTGTCACAGTTTGCAGGCTTGAAATGTACATGTTTGTGCCTCAGCACTACACCTGATTTTTTTCAGGCCAGCAGCTGCCATCAATCCGTCCAGACTGTCCAGGGCCCAGAACTTAGGTCTTTGCTGTGTTCAGGGCCTGGACGGCCCTGTGGTAGAAGCTGTTCTTCAGTCTGTTTGTCCCTGCGGCCAGGGTTCTGAACCGCCTTTTCGAGGGCAGCCTGGTAAAGTGTACGTACCCAGGGTGGGTCGGGTCCCTGGAGATCTTGGAGGCCTTCCTGAGACAGCGTGTGTTGTACAGCTCTTCCAGAGAGGGGAGGGGGGCGCCGGTGATCTTCTGTGCTGTTCTCACGACTCTCTGTAGCGCATTTCTCTCCGCTGTTGTGCAGCTGGAGAACCAGTTGCAGATGCCGTAGATGAGGATGCTCTCCACTGCGCCGCGGTAGAAGGTCACCAGTATCTCCTGCTTGCTGTGTTCCTTCCTGAGGACTCTCAGGGTGTATAGCCGCTGTTGTGCCCTCTTGATGGTGTCTTTTGTGTTGTCCTTCCAGGTCAGGTCATCCCGCATGTGCATCCCCAGGAATCGGAGGGTTGAGACTCTCTCCACGCTCTCTCCGTCGATGAGCAGGGGCTGGATCTCGGACTTTTTCCTCCTGAAGTCTACGATGATTTCCTGGGTCTTTGACTTGTTCAGCAGCAGGTTGTTAACCTTGCACAGCTTGCTCAGTTGCTCTACCTCATCCCTGTACGCCGCCTCGTCCCCCCCCGAGATGCATCCCACCACGGTGGTGTCGTCTGCAAACTTTACGATGGAGTTGCTGGGGTGGACGGGGGTGAAGTCGTAGGTGTAGAGGTTGTAGAGGATGGGGCTTAGCACGCAGCCCTGGGGGGACCCAGTGCTGAGTCTGAGGGCTGTGGAGGTGTGGGGGCCCACCCGCACCCTCTGGGGGCGGTCGGTCAGGAAGTCCTTGATCCACGCACATATAGAGTGTGATAGACCCAGGTCTAGTAGTTTGGTCACTAGCCTGTCTGGAAGGATGGTGTTGAAGGCGGAGCTGAAGTCCACGAAGAGCAGTCTCGCGTAGCTGTTTCCCCTCTCCAGGTGGGATAGAGTGGCGTGGAGAGTCGTCGCGATGGCGTCCTCTGTGGACCTGTGGGCTCTGTAGGCGAACTGGTATGGATCCAGGTTGGGCGGGAGGCGTGTGAGTATGTGGGCCCGGACTAGTTTCTCGAAGCACTTCATGATGATTGGTGTGAGTGCAACCGGGCGGTAGTCGTTTAGGCAGCTCACCGTGCTTTTCTTCGGGACTGGGATGATAGTTGAGGTTTTCAGGCAGGGTGGGATGGTGGCCTGGGACAGGGACTGGTTGAAGATGTTGGTGAAAACCCCGGCCAGCTGGTCGGCGCAGTCCCTCAGCACCCGTCCCAGGACGCCATCCGGCCCCGAGGCTTTCCTGGGGTCCACCGCCTTCAGTACGCGTCTCACTTCATGCTCTGTGAGGGTGAGGCTGCTGAGAGCTGGAGAGAGTGGTGTTTGTGTTGTGGTTACCTCCGTTTGCCCCTCGTCAAACCGGGCGTAGAAGGTGTTCAGCTTTCCCGCCAGCAGGGGTCGTCCTCTGCGGCTGTGAGCCTGTTGGCTCTGAAGTTTGTCATCTGCTGAACCCCCTGCCACATCCGCCTGGAGTCGTTGCTCAGGAGGCATTCCTCAATCTTCTCTCTGTGCTCTGCCTTGGTCGCTTTGATTCCGCGCTTTAGGTTAGCCCTGGTGGAGCTGTACAGCGGTGTGAGCTCTTCCCTGCGAAGAAGGCGTTGTCCCTCTCGTTGATCAGTTTTTGGACCTTCCCAGTCATCCATGGCTTCGTGTTGGGGTAGACCCGGACCCGTTTGTCCACGGTGACTGAGTTGGTGCAGTTCACTATGTGGTTCAGAACCGACGACGTGTACTGTTCCAGGTCCTCATGCTCATATTCCTGCCATGGGGTGTCATTTAGGCAGATCTGCAGTGGAGCGGACCCTTCTGGCCAGGTTCTGACAGTCTTAGTGGTGATGGGAGCACTTTTCCCCATGGTAGTGTATGCAGGGATCAGGAGGATTGGCACATGGTCAGACATGCCTAGATGAGCTAGCGGACTAGCCTTGTAAGCACGTTTGATGTTGGTGTATACCTTGTCCAGTGTTTTTTCTCCTCTCGTTGCACATTTCACATGCTGATAGAACTTGGGTAGTACTGCCTTCAGGTCGACATGATTGAAATCTCCTGCTATGATGTGAATAGCCTGTGGATCAGTGCTTTGTTGACCACTGATGACGTCATATAGCCGCGCCAATGCTAGGCTGCCGTCCGCGCTAGGCGCAATGTAAACACATGTTATGAACACCGCGTTAAACTCCCTCGGGAGGTATGTGGGTCGGCATTTAACAGTCAAGTATTCCAGGTCTGGGGAGCAGTGGCTACTTACAGTTTTCGTGTTTAAGCACCAGCTATCCTTCGTCGATATTATGATCCCTCCCCCGCGCGACTTGCCGCTGAGCTGCGTTCGGTCAGCCCTGTGTAATGTCCGTCCCTCCAAGCTAACCGCGGAGTCCACGATGGTGTCATTTAGCCAGGTTTCGGTAAGGATAATCACACAGCTATCTCCTACGATGTTATTTTTGGCAACTTGTAGTCTCAGTTCATCCATCTTGTTCAGGGACCTGACGTTGGAAAGGAAAATACTTGGCAAAGCAGGTTTGTCAGGGCTCCTTCTTAGCCTCGCTAGCAGGCCCCCCCCTTCATCCTCGGCGTTGCTTACGGTCTCGCCGCTGGCGTTTGCGCCTCAGGGAAGGGACTGAGTACCAGGATTCTCCCGGTACACGGGCGATCTCGTGATATATCCTGTTTTGCTTCAGGAACTCCGCTGTAACTGTTCTCTCGTTTTGCGTGCCAACTTCTAATAAGTCGAGCCTGCTGTAGGTACTATTTACACAACTGTTCCCTATAAGTACTAAAATAAAAATGTACATACAAATGTACTTAAAAACACTAAAAAACACCAGCGTTGGAGCCACTCCGAGCCTCGCGTCTGAGCGCGACGCCATCTTGGGACTAAGTAACTGTTATGGTCAGTAACTGTTCCACCTCCATGGTGAACCAAGCCCTATGGTCAGTAGCTGCTCCACCTCCATGGTGAACCAAGCCCTATGGTCAGTAACTGCTCCATGGTGAACCAAGCCCTATGGTCAGTAACTGCTCCACCTCCATGGTGAACCAAGCCCTATGGTCAGTAACTGCTCCACCTCCATGGTGAACCAAGCCCTATGGTCAGTAACTGTTCCACCTCCATGGTGAACCAAGCCCTATGGTCAGTAACTGCTCCATGGTGAACCAAGCCCTATGGTCAGTAACTGCTCCATGGTGAACCAAGCCCTATGGTCAGTAACTGCTCCACCTCCATGGTGAACCAAGCCCTATGGTCAGTAACTGCTCCACCACCATGGTGAACCAAGCCCTATGGTCAGTAACTGTTCCACCTCCATGGTGAACCAAGCCCTATGGTCAGTAACTGCTCCATGGTGAACCAAGCCCTATGGTCAGTAACTGCTCCACCTCCATGGTGAACCAAGCCCTATGGTCAGTAACTGCTCCACCTCCATGGTGAACCAAGCCCTATGGTCAGTAGCTGCTCCATGGTGAACCAAGCCCTATGGTCAGTAACTGTTCCACCTCCATGGTGAACCAAGCCCTATGGTCAGTAACTGCTCCATGGTGAACCAAGCCCTATGGTCAGTAACTGCTCCACCTCCATGGTGAACCAAGCCCTATGGTCAGTAACTGCTCCATGGTGAACCAAGCCCTATGGTCAGTAACTGTTCCACCTCCATGGTGAACCAAGCCCTATGGTCAGTAACTGTTCCACCTCCATGGTGAACCAAGCCCTATGGTCAGTAACTGCTCCACCTCCATGGTGAACCAAGCCCTATGGTCAGTAACTGCTCCATGGTGAACCAAGCCCTATGGTCAGTAACTGCTCCACCTCCATGGTGAACCAAGCCCTATGGTCAGTAACTGCCCCACCTCCATGGTGAACCAAGCCCTATGGTCAGTAACTGCCCCACCTCCATGGTGAACCAAGCCCTATGGTCAGTAGCTGCTCCATGGTGAACCAAGCCCTATGGTCAGTAGCTGCTCCATGGTGAACCAAGCCCTATGGTCAGTAGCTGCTCCACCTCCATGGTGAACCAAGCCCTATGGTCAGTAACTGCTCCACCTCCATGGTGAAAGAGAAAAACGTTGTTTCAGTTGTTTCTGCCTGGTCTCGAACCGGAGAACTACAGAGTTACTCTGAAACTCCCTTCACTGTTCCCCATTCATTGTCATTTAGGTAGACCTTACTATAATGTATTATATCTTCCACCACTGGTTGGTTTTGTGGCGCTGTTCTGACTTTCAGTACTGGAAGCGGAGAAGTAGTCTCCAAACACTAGAAGAAGTCTGACAACGTCTTGCTTTCAGACAGTTTATTTCTTCAAACCGATCACTGTTATGTTCATTCTCAAATTACTATCACACAAAAAGTTGTTTGTAACCAACTTTTAAAATGTCTTGACAATAACAAGTTGTTTGATAAATTTCAGTCTGGCTTCTGTCAGAAGCACAGCACCGAGACTGCACTTCTTAGAGTGTCGAGTGACATCATTATGAGGGCTGATGTCGGAGAGTGCTCAGTGCTGCTGCTGCTTGACCTAAGCGCAGCATTTGACACTATTGACCACGACATCCTTTTAAATAGGCTCCAACAGTGGGTGGGTTTAGATGGGGTAGCTCTGAAATGGTTTTCGTCCTATCTGTCAGGGAGAAGTGTGGATGTCGCTATCGACAGCTATGTCTCCTCCACATCTCCCTTGGCCTGTGGGGTCCCCCAGGGTTCAATCCTTGGTCCAATCCTGTTCTCCCTCTACATGTTACCCCTTGGTGCTCTTATTAATAGTTTTGATGGCATATCCTATCACTGTTATGCAGATGATACGCAATTATATGTTTCTTTTAAACCAAGTGATCTCAGCAAACTCACCATCTTACATGACTGTATTGCTGGAATAAATAATTGGATGGCACAAAACTTCCTACAGTTAAATGCAGATAAAACTGAGATACTAGTTATAGGCCCTGAGAGTACCTTGAATGAAATTCGGCGGTCCCTCGGTTCATTGGCATCCAATGTAAGTAACACCGCCAAAAATCTGGGAGTCTTTTTTGATAGCCACTTGAATTTTGAATACCATGTAAAAAAGGTCACACAGTCATGTTTCTACCATCTTCGCAATATCGCAAAAATCAAACCAATCCTTACTTCTCAAGACCTCGAAAAAATCATGCACGCATTTATCTCCTCACGTCTAGACTACTGTAACAGACTCTACTCTATCCTCATCCGCTCTTCTATCAACCGACTACAATTAGTACAAAACACAGCTGCCAGAATTCTCACTAACACAAATCGCAGAGCTCATATAACCCCGGTTTTGGCCGCTCTTCACTGGCTACCCGTTAAATCCAGAATTGATTTTAAAATCCTTTTAATAACTTATAAGGCATTACACGGGCTGGCCCCTCTCTATATCTCGGAATTATTACAGGCAAAGCCCAATGTGAGATCTCTCAGGTCCTCGGACAAGGGCCTCCTGGTCATACCCTCGACCAACCTCAGAACCAAGGGTGACCGAGCTTTTGTAGTAGTGGCTCCCACACTGTGGAACGCCCTCCCAGTGTCGATAAAGAATGCTCAATCTATTAATTGTTTTAAGAACTTGTTAAAAACACACCTGTTTCGTTTGCACTTTGTTTTATGATATTTTCACCTGACCCACTTCTATAGGTCATTGTTTTGTTTTATCTCTTGTTGTTTTATTGCTCTTATGCCCTTATGTGCCCTATGTGAAC